>NC_091445.1:10288731-10596115 GCF_964237555.1 Oryctolagus cuniculus | reverse complement strand
AGAGTTGCATAGTGTTTCACAATATGCAGCATGCTTTTAGGTGTAGTGAAAGCATATCCTTAAAACTTGCTTTGCCTTTGGCTGGGCAGTTGTCATTATTCTTTTCCTTCAGATTAGGAAACTGAGGCCAGAGATCATTTTTCATGACCCCTTCATTCAATGTTTTTGCTACTTCAGCCTGGTTACCATGACTGCTCTTAAAATTTTGCTTACATCTTAGCATAGAACAATGGCCTAAAACATTTACTGGGCATTGGCTGCTGTGTGTTGATCATTGTGCCGAAACACAAAGCACAGCACACAGTCTGCAGAGCGTGAACCTGGACAAGAAGCGTATGCCTAGGTCTGCTTTCACAAAAGGCAAGTATGTGGCCCTTTCCTGGCAGAGCTACACACACCCTCCTGTCACTTATTTCTCTTTGATTCACAAGCCACATGGCCTCCTGCAATTCATGTTCAAATCAGGGTTTTGATCCCAGCATTACTCTGAGGTGACACCTTGGAAGGTGACTAATACAATTTTATTAAATTTAGATTTTGGTAATTTGCCAGTACTTACTCACTTGACTGGGGGAGCAAGGGTCCTCTGGTACTTTTGAACTTGAAATTTAAATACCATGGTTCTTGCTGATTGCAATTGAACGTGTTAAGCATTTTTAGGTATGGCTTTATGATTGGTGACCAGCAACAGTCTTGTACTTAATCGTTGCACCCACCTGAATAGAAATTCTTTCTTTGGAAATTTCCAGTCTTGTTTCTCTGAGTTGTGGCCAAAACCTCACCTTTGACTTCTCTGGGGGCAAAGTACTATTTTTTGAGAAGCGTCTGCACCTGTTCCCAGGAAGTACAGACAAAAGCACTTATAATCATCATGTTTATAAAAGCCATGAGGTTGTTTTGAAAATCTTGAAGATGATTTGCTGTAATGATTGGTTCTTGTTGTAGGAAGGGAGTGTGAAGTGAGACATGTTTACCTAGTGTTCACTCTTCTATCCCAGCTCTTTCTGGTACTTCACATGCATGGGTTAGTGCAGTCAGGTCTCACCATCACCTAGAGGAAACTATGTTCAAGGCCATGGAACATGGAAATATTAAGACTCAAGGAGTTTAGGCAAGTCTCCTTAAGTCACTGAGCTAAGAAGAGGCAAAGACAGGATCTGAAATCTTTTCTCTCAACTGCCTCAAATGCTTGGAGTAGATTTGTTAACCATGTTCTTTAGAATATCACGCAAGTAAAATTGAGCCCCGAAAAAGAAAA
This sequence comes from Oryctolagus cuniculus, assembly GCF_964237555.1. Lineage (NCBI taxonomy): Eukaryota > Metazoa > Chordata > Mammalia > Lagomorpha > Leporidae > Oryctolagus > Oryctolagus cuniculus. Next base: position 10,594,857 of record NC_091445.1, on the reverse strand, counting down.
ATGTCCACAACGGATGAGACAACCTCGCTGGTGAAGACTATGACTGTAAAACACCAGCAAATAAAAGTCTCAAGCCAATCAAGTTACCCTTGTGGAGATCAGGCAGAGAGGTCGTCAGAACAAATCCTATCACTCATCTGTTGAGTGATTAGCAATCAACCAGGTGCACAGGAAAATTTTATTTGTTTGAATTTAAAATAAATAGGATATGGTCATTCAGGCAGGAGAAAATTTTTACCATTTACTTTCACTGTCTCAATGCATAGAATGCTGACTAAATTTGATCTGGTGTATTTGTTTCAGAAACCTCATGAACTCATGTATTACAGAAAACAGTCTGGTATTTTTCCTCTCTCTTGACTTCCTCTACTTTTTCCCCCTCCTCTGTCTACTCCTCTTTATCCTCAACCTCCTTGTTCTCCTCCTCCCTCATTCTCCTCCTCCCTCTCCTCCATCTTCTTTTCTTTTTCACGTTGAAGTCCCTACTACAGAGAAGTTGAAGACTTTGAAAGTCAAAACTCTGTACCAGGTTCTCAGCTACGATTGTGAAATTTTCATCACTGGGTAGATCAGAATATTTCTATCAGTGTTCCAATTTCTTTTCTCATTGTGGAAAATCAAGAAACTCTCTGATACAGTCCTTTTGTATTATAAAAAATTTTCATGATTTCTGCATGACCAAAGTTAATTAACTTTCCATGTGTTGCTAGTCCATCCTCAACTTCCCAAGGGGTTTTCCTCTTGTATTTAGTTTCTATTACTATCCCCTGGTTACAGGGGAATAGAGCTGCAAGCTTCTTTTTAGACTATGGCATTTTTGCTGGTTTAAAAGAATTTTACTTCCTCATGTGTTTAATTTGGCTGTCATAGTTTTTATTTTATTTTTAATACAACACAAATTGTTTTAGATAAGGTATATGCTGGGCTGTAAATTGGAGTCCTGATATCTCTCAATTGTTTGGTTTCTGACTCCATCATACATTTATGATGCTTGCTTAGGCCCTGAAGGCATTTTGGCTTGCAATCCTTATTTAAATGAAAATCAACAGTAATATGATTTAATGATGGTTCAAGATGTCTTTAAGAATATGTATGTAGGTTCATCATACCATATATTTCACTTTACATCTGGTGATGTGAAATGTTGGTGATGTACCAACAACATTCTTATCCATGTACATTTGAAAAATTCATTGACAGTTTAGCAGCTTTTTTTTTCTCTAAAATGGTTGAGAATTTCACAGTATCCTTCTTTGGAGAGATTTGCCTTAGCAAACAGATTTAGATTTAGACTTCTCCTGCCCTTGATGGTTTGGTGGTTTCAAATGCAAAATTAATTACACCTTCTGAAAACTTTGTAAGCCATGATATCTTGGTGGCTGTACAATCCTTCTATAGCAGTATAGATATTTGAGTGGCTGTCAATATTTAGGGTATGTATATATACTATAAAAGATAACTTCTTAAAGAGATCTGTTGTCCTCAAGCCAGGGAACGATCAGTGGCTAATACACGGTGAGTTGCCAATCAGATTCTCATTTATGAAAACTATTCAACCCCCAAATGAAGATATGACCCTAATGGATACCTAAGAAAATAAAATAGTTTGCATGTAAAAATATAAATTGTGACTCATTTGCAAAGCAGAAAGAAATCCATTATATTTTTAGCATATGTCATTGTAGGTTCATTTTGAATAGGAAATAAATAGACTGCACTTATCAACTCAAGAGAAATTTGTGTGTTTAAATAATTATTGCTCTGTTGCAGCCTTTTAAATTCCTTTCTTTCTGTTTTCCATAAGTCAAATTGCAAAGGAGTTGGATTGAGTATTAAAAATAAAATTTATATTTTTCAATTTTAAAGATCTTTTGTTATAAAATTCAAGGACCTGGTTTTCAAATGCAGATCATTTTGTTTATACTTGAAAAATGCATACTAATTTTAAGTCTTTCTTATATAGAGGGAATGTTTGAATATTTACTAGCTAAGTCAGTGGTAAAAAGAACTATTGTAATAAACCATTGAAAATAATCAGGATTATTAAGCCTTTGTAGGAAAGAATATAAATATTGGATGACAACAAGCCTTAATACAGTTTTTAAACATTTTCAATGTGAAAAATTGAGGCTAGAAGGAGAGCTAAAGATTCTTTTGTTCACTGTCTTATAAATGATGAAACTATGACTCAGCTGGTTGTGGAAAAACTGGAACCATCTCATGTCCTAACGCCTACACCAAGGTCCTTTTTTGCACTACCACTCACACCTACAGAGCAGAACACGGTCAGAATAGCGGCCATTTGTTAGGACTCAACGTGTCTGGCATGCAGAGTCTGTTAACAACCCTCGAACACAGTTATTAATATTCCCACTTCACTAAGTCAATTATAAATTTCTATTTTGAGAGGAAATAATTTCGCTCAAAGTCACCTTACAGAGTCAGCAATCTGATATAAGTCTGTCTAAATTCAACGTCTCTCCTAAGACATTGAACCTCGTGGTTAAGCTGCTGGTTGGGATGCCTACGTTTCATAACACAGTGACTGAGTTCAAGGTTCTGGCCTGCCTTAGCCCCTGCTGTGAGCATTTGGGGAATGAACCAGCAGATGCTAGCTCATTCTCTCTCTCTTGCGTTTCTTGCTAGTGATAGATAAATAAAATCATCAACAGGTCCATACAGTGACGTTGGAAAAGGAAAATATCTACTGATTGTTTTTGGCTTCACCAGTGTGTAGATAAGATGACATGTTTGTGGAAGACTTGTAACTTGTACTCATCATGGAGAATAGCTAATCTACCCTACTTATTTATAAATGATGTAAGACTAGAAAAGTCAAACATTTTTCACCAAATGTATCATTATTAGAATGGAGCCAAAGTGCTGGTGTCAGGTTCTCTGATTTTTTTTTTAACTTTTATTTAATGAATATAAATTTCCAAAGTACAGAATATTGATTACAATGGCTTCCCCCCATAACGTCCCTCCCACCCACAACCCTCCCCTTTCCCACTTCCTCTCCCCTTCCATTCACATCAAGATTCATTTTCGATTCTCTTTATATACAGAAGATCAGTTTAGCATACATTAAGTAAAGATTTCTCTGATTTTTTCCTACAGTTCCACATTCCTGTTTTGTGAGCCCAAGCGTAAGGAAAAAAAAAAAAAGCAGGCTGGGAAGAGACACAGGCACTCGTGTTGTGGGCGGGGAGTGGCTCAGAAAGAGGCGAGGATTGTCGCACCTGTGCTGCAGCCCACCGACTCCACCTCAACATCAACCGCTTCACGACTGCAGCTGCAGGGTTTTCAGCGCTTAGGAGCTGAGGCTGGGCTGCAGAGATCCCATGCGGCTGCCAACTGGGTCCCAAGATGACCTTTAGTTCGTTACAATATCATTATAATAAAATATGCACGCAGACTCTCCCACTCCCGTCTTCCAGCTAAACAGTCACATGTCTGAGACTTTCCAAAAAGGACCAGAAGATAGGTGGTACTCAAGCCCTACCCTGAACTCTGCCCAAATGAATATTTAAGAACCTCTCATCACAGAGCCACGCCCTGTGCCCGCAGACCATATAAAAGGACGGCCTGAACCCGGTTACTCCGACCACTCTCTCTTTCCCGAGCCATTTGGGGAGTCTGGCTTTCTGCTCGTGCTTGGGGTTCATTTTCTTGTGGTTATAAAGCTTAGCTGAGGTCTAGTCAGGACTGTGGAGTGAGCAGGGTGCTGGGGAGATGGATACAGCTTGTGATTTTCAGAGGGCCTGGTGACTTATTTTTCGTAGTTTTTATGTGAGTCTTGTGAGGGACCAAGACCAGAACGTGTACTCCGCATTTGGCTAGCAAAGAAGATCCCGTAATTTCTATATTCATTGTGTCCGCAAGGGAACTTCGGGCTTTATTATGGAACGTGAGAAAGGAGGTAGTTGTTGAAATGCTAGTTAGCAATTAAGCTTAAATTTTCTTCTTGTAAGGCTTTTCACTGATTTAGCTTAGGAAAAACTTAAGGAAAAAAATTTAAGTTTTCTATAGATGTTTTTTCACTGTCTAGTCTAACTTATTTTCCTAGGGAGAGTGGGGTGGCTATAAATAACCTTCACCACTTGATCTTGTAACCTTAAATGAGGGCAAAACGCCCGTTGGCACTAACAAGAATTTGGTCTACGAATAGTTACAGAATTGGGGCTGTGACGATTATGAAGCAATTTGATTCTTTCCCAAGAGAGAGAAACTCTGGCACAATTTTCAGACGGAATACACACAACTAACATCTTGTCCATATTCCTAATAAGAAGGAAGGGGAGGGGAAGAGAAAGCCGGGAATTTTTGCAGCTTTAGCCAGCTTACTTCAAAAGCCTGTCAGCTAAACAAATAAAGAAGCACAGGGAAGGAGAGCTGGGAAATTAAGTGCTGTGGGCTATAGTTAATGAGTGGTCTGTCGAAAAGGAACTTCTGGTCGTGGAAGTATACACATAGAGTGAAAAAAAATTAACACTATCAGAAAGAGTTAGCCTGCCCAAATTAGATTCTTACTCACTTCTGGAGTTTATTGCTTGCTTGTGGGATCTGTCTCCAACCAGCTAGCTTTCCAAGGCCCTACCCCCACTCCCCTAAACAAGATATGAGTGAGATCAATCAGAGGCTTGGAACTTTGAAGCATGGTTAGGCTGCTGGGTAGAAGCATGCAAAACATGACTGAGACTTCATTAAAAAATGCCTTCACAACACCTTGGGTAAAATCCACAGCAGCTTGGCATTGCTGCCTCATTAGGGGTAAAATGAAGTGGTCATTCCCCAAAGAGCACCCATGCCATAATCAGGCCGTTCCTGGGAGTGCCTTGCTCACGATCGGCGATTTGATGCCTAAGCAAACCTGAATGCTTTCAGCTGCATCTGCTCGGAACCCTGGACTTTGGGCAATGAGGCCCAGGACATGGCAAGGAGTCTCGATTGCCTACAAATAGCTTTTTTTCTTCAAGACCTGAAAACACGTGAATTAGCTGCAGCTTATCTGAAGAGCTCGGCTATCCATAAAAACGAACACTGCTCTGGATGTGACAATGATGAGATCTTTTTAAGAGGGGGGACATGCTGTAGGGGAGGACACTCTAAAAATGCTCTGATGTCTAGCATCCCTGGACCAGGTGCCACAGGGGATTGAAAACCAGTGTGCTCCTGGGCCTAGGGGGAGTGGGGCTTTCTCTCCTGGAGTCGCTAAGAGTGTGCTAGTTAGAGAGGCTGAGATCAGCATCACCTGGGAGCTTATTGAAAATGCAGAATTCGGGGTTGGTCTCCAGGCTTCTGAAGCAGAATGTGCGTTTGTAAGTCCACAGTGTGCTAGGCTTACTTACAAAGTGACCTGAGCCAGTGGTCTCCATTAAGATCTTGATAGCAACATTATGAGTTTTTAGGAGATACTAAAGTGGAGATGGAGAGAAAATGCTATAAGCTAAGCTTTAAGGGGTCTTGCACTTGGCTGACTTCTAAGGCACTTCTGTAAATAATGCAGTTGGCTCTAGAAAAGTGTGTAGAGGGGCCTGAGCCAAAGCATCCCAGTGAGTCGGTGCCTCGGTTCACACTCCTTCTGGTGAAAATGTCTAGCAGAACTAAGCTCAAGGACAAAACCCATCATCGCAGCCTCGTGTTAGTCCATGTGGAGGAGTCAACGAGGTATCGGTTACTTGTCGGGTTGTCATCATTGCCTATGTTCCTGTGACTTGTTGTGTATATGACTTTATGAAAACAACAAATCAGCCTGTACTACCTGTATCCTCTAGGCATAACAGGTCCTGAGAGCAGTGTGGGGTCATGTTAGACCAGCTGTCGTCCAACAACCAAGTACTTAGCCAGTCTCAGTCTTGGTTAGCCTCCTATAATTCCTTCTTTTCAAAGATTCTGGACTTTGAGTTCTGTGAGTCATGAATTTTTAAAAATCTGTAGTCTGACACAATGAGTTTAGAAGGAATACTAGGACGTTAAAGGCCCAGTGATTAAACTTGGGAAATACTAGGTTAAGTACAGTTAAACGGACTTTCCTGCCTTTTTAGAGGCTTCAATATGCTGATGGTCAGTTGTAGGGAGATGACACACAATATTTTTGACTCCAGATGGCATATTCAAGTGCATTCTGATTGGTCTTCTGAGTTACATACCTTGGGATGCCCTAACTCGTCTCGTTACTGATCCTGTCTGGATTTTTATTCTTCTGAGTACCATATTCTACCACTCAGTCTGTACTGTACAAGCTGATACAAATTTATAAACATCTAGCTTATTCATTGCTTAACAAGCTAATCTTTCCTCCCAACTAGATTTTAGGAATTGGGTGTTATGAATCACACTCTATGCCTCTGTATGCTTTAGAAATTAGCAGTAATTGGATACGAGAGGTAATAATACATAAACTTATTGACCTAGACTAAAATGAAGTTTTTCCAAGTTTTCTTGGTATTCAGTTCTACTATTTCAGGACTTAATGAGATAGTTTAATTAGAACTCATGATTTTGTAAACCTGGGTTCTACATCCAAAAACTTTTTGGCCAATACACACAAACATTTCTAGTGTGCGGTTACCAAAGTGCTACCAGGATTTAGATCCCAGGTTTTCAAAAATGTTTCATAGACTAGATATTCATTCTTGAATTGCAGGCAACGTACGTGCCAGAAAGAAGAATCTAATTTCATCACCAGCAAATTCCTTAATGGGGCCCAGTAATTGTTTGGCTCTGCTGGTAACATTGAAATTCAACCCTCTCATTCATGTCAACGGGCGCTGCTGTCCAGAGTAAGATACTAACATCGTTCAGGGATGTCTGCAGAGCTGCTTTGATTGTGTCTTGCAAGATTATCTTTCTTATAACTTGCATTATGATGATAAAGGATGGTCTTATGCCCTTGTTGACTGAAGTTCTCGTTGCTTTTCTCCATCTTTCCTCCCTGCCCCGCGTTGAGCTCTTGCTTGAACTTAATTTGTACATGAAGATCTCGAGACTGAGAAGGGAAATGTATTTTTGTTAACTTGACAACTTCATTTAGCAAGCACTCCATCCCTTGAGGCATGGAGTGGTGAGCAGGGCTGTCCAGGATAGGTCACTAAAGACCCTTGGTGAAAGTCCTCTCACTCCCCGGCAGTAGCCCTTGCAGGAATATACACAAGATCTTTCAGGGTGATGTGAAGAGCTCCCGTTGAATTTCACGAACTGTTAACCAGCCATACCCTAAACCTATGCAAGAGTATGATGTCTGAATGAACTGGAATCTATTAATTCACCCTGGAATTGACCAGCATTAGAAATAGCCAGCTATAGAAATTGGATGACTGTACCAGACATACTGTGGTGATATTTGGTACCGACTTAGCGCCTTACCTGGTCACTCGATAGGCAGGGAGAGCATGTTGCTGCTGTCCCCACTTAAAAGATAAATACCTTTGAAACATTAGGAACTTTGGTTAGTTAAGTGTAGAAAGCTGGACTCAATCATTGTCCTCTATTAGTCTATCCTTTTACTTGAGTGCTTTTTTTCTTCTACCTTGGCATTCCAAGCAGTGAAAGGAGGCAATCACCTTCCCTCCCCTAAAGGATGTGTATCCACAGAGATAAGTCTTATTCTCAAGCATAAAGGTTAAAAAAAAGTGAGATTTCAAAGTCAAGGAGATGCCTCAAAACACCTATCAACATTTCTCCTCCCACCGTGTCCTCATCTGGACACCATTAGGAGAACCACTAAAATTGAATTCAACGGCTATGTATTATGCATGACTGCAATGTTTACTGGATTGTTCCGGGCCACTCAGTTCACCTAAGATGAAATCGGGCAAAGGAGGTAAATTAAGTCTACCTTCAGAACTCCAGACTGCTGACTCTTAGAAAAATCGGTTTGCTAGTTTATCTAATGTTTTTAAAACTCATTTTATTAAGTTGTAAATCATATCATTCAGTGCTACATCAGAAGGTAAAATTAATGATAGAGATAAGGACATTAGAGAAAAACCACAGCATGGCTACATGACAACATGAAAAAATTGATGAATAGCAGCTTAGGAGCAGTGACACAGGGTTCAGATTTAATTTGAATGGTGAAGGGCATCATCCTATTGAACAGTCTGGTTAAGGGCAAGTTCATATTGGCACATGGGTTGATGTCATCACAGGGGACATGGAGTAGCAGTAGAGTGAGAAAATGACATGTGGCAGTTATAAGACCAGAAAAATAAAAATTTGAAGTTAGCCTTAAAATGCTTTCTTTCCAAGATAAACAAGCTATCCAGCTACTCTGAAACCTAAAGGTTTTTTTCTCCACCCCCCCACCCCCATTAGCTCTCTAGAGGTAGCCCAAAAGGAAAACAAAATTGATGGCAAGTATGTGAGGTCATGTTAATTGCAGGTAGCCGGTGGACAAGTTTGTGGGTGAAAATTGAGTGTCAGTAAAATTTTATCAGAACGAAATCTGTGCTCCTGTAATGAGATGTCAGCTGCATCAGGAACTTCAGTACCATTCACTAAACGTGCTCTGCTTCTGTCTTAGACCAGTGTTCATGCCACGTCGAGTGAGAGGAGGGGTTACAAAGGAGACCGGTGGATCCTTAATCTCACATAAGGATAAAGAAGCTACAGTGTAAAGGGTATATTGGCATAGGGAGTGATTTCCACAGGAAACTCTAAGACAGCAATGATCTGCTGTTGCCCATAGACTGATGGGCATCACTAGCTCTCACGCCATCTATTGATCACTTCCAGTTCAAGTGCGTAACTTGTGCTGTTGCATCCTTGGCTGTCTTGGCCTGACCTGTCCTCAACCGAGTCAGGGACTAGCTCTATCGTAGCCAGCTGAGCACACGCCCCTGTAAGCTGCTGGCAAAACATACAATGGGCCGGCGCCACGGCTCACTAGGCTGATCCTCCGCCTTGCAGCGCCGGCACACTGGGTTCTAGTCCCTGTTGGGGCGCCGGATTCTGTCCCGGTTGCCCCTCCTCCAGGCCAGCTCTCTGCTGTGGCCTGGGAGTGCAGTGGAGGATGACCCAAGTCCTTGGGCCCTGCACCCCATGGGAGACCAGGAGAAGTACCTGGCTCCTGCCTTCGGATCAGCGCGGTGCGCCAGTCGCAGCGCGCTGGCTGCGGCGGCCATTGGAGGGTTAACCAACAGCAAAGGAAGACCTTTCTCTCTGTCTCTCTCTCTCACTGTCCACTCTGCCTGTCAAAAAAAAAAAAAAATACAATGAAGGACCTTATACAGGAATTTGGGAACCTTGGGTGGAAACAAGCTTATGGAGATCACAGGGTGTCACTTGACAAACGAGGAAAGTAATACAAGAACGACTGTCCTTTTTTTCTTTTTTTGACAGGCAGAGTGGACAGTGAGACAGAAAGGTCTTCCTTTTCCATTGGTTCACCCCCCAATGACCGCTGCGGCCGGTGCACTGCACTGATCTGAACCCAGGAGCCAGGTGCTTCTCCTGGTCTCCCATGCGGGTGCAGGGCCCAAGGACTTGGGCCATCCTCCACTGCACTCCCGGGCCACTTTTTTTTTTTTTTTTTGACAGAGTGGACAGTGAGAGAGAGAGAGAAAAAGGTCTTCCTTTTGCCGTTGGTTCACCCTCCAATGGCCGCCGCAGCCCGCGTGCTGCAGCTGGCGCACCGCGCTGATCCGAAGGCAGGAGCCAGGTACTTATCCTGGTCTCCCATGGGGTGCAGGGCCCAAGCACTTGGGCCATCCTCCACTGCACTCCCCAGCCACAGCAGAGAGCTGGCCTGGAAGAGGGGCAACCGGGACAGAATCCGGCACCCCGACCGGGACTAGACCCCGGTGTGCCGGCGCCGCAAGGCGGAGGATCAGTCTAGTGAGAAGAGGTGCCGGCCCCGGGCCACTTTTAACCACTTAATAATAGACCCTGGAAGCGAGCTCCGGTTTTGTCTCACTATGCCAAACCACGACAAATCAGTTTGCTCCTTTTTTCTTCCTTCAAGGAAGAAATGCTGCCTAAGTTTTGACTGAGAGTGAGAAGCAAAATGTCCTCAGGAATGAGTGGAAAAAGTGAATCTCTGCTACAAAGTGTAAGACCTGAATTTTTCTTTGGAAGAGGCTAAAACTAGTAAAACAAGGATATAACATAGCTAACCAAACCCTTAAAATGATGTAATATTGAACAGGTTACCAGACTCTGAAAATGAAGCAATCTACATATACAATGGTAAATACGGGCAGCTGCTAATCCTGAAAATCAAGAGTCAGGGCTCCTGCCTGATTGGAGATGAACCGGGTGAAGGCCCTGCACGAGGACTGTCTCCTGGTTTATGAGCGAGACAGAGGCAAGTGCGCACTTGCCCGAGAGAAGTAGACCTCAGCAGAGCTGTTCTGGCCATTGAAGAATCGCACTCACAGCGGGAAGTAATCATGTCTCTGCTCATAAAATAACTGCATTCCTGTTTCTTTATTCCTACAGGACTAACAGTTGAGTCTTAATGATGGGCAAGCAAGCCTGTGTCTTCAAAAGAGAAATAAGATTTTAAAACCTCACATTTCTGTGCATGGTACACATTGGCTCCTCCTGATCGTCCCTGCAACCATGGGGGGGGGGGGCACAGTGCATTAGCACTTCAATATCTTATAGAAGAGAAAGGAACATGCTACAATCTTGTGTCCCCAAGAGATCAGAACAATGCTGGACATGCCCCGAGTACTAGCTGACTTCTCTGCAATACAGTTGGTATCTTTGATAACAATTACAACTGGAGAAAAAAGTACACAAAAGCGCAGGAGGAAACAAACATGGAAAGCTAAAGAAAATAGAGCAGGGGCTGGCATTGTGGGGCAGTGGGTTAGGTCCCTGCCTGCAATGCCTACATCCTGTGTGAGCATAGGTCTGAGTCCTGGCTGCTCTGCTTTCAATCCAGCTCCCTGATAATGTGCCTGCAAAGACAGCAGATGTATCTGCCCTCTGCCACCCACATGGAAGACCAGGATAAGAGATCCTGGCTACTGGCTCTGGCCTAGCCCAGCCCTGGCTGTTGTGGTCGTTTGGAGAGTGAACCAGCAGAAAGAAGACCTTACTTGGTCTCTCCATCCTGCCTCCCACTCTCTGCACCTCTGCCTTTCAAATCTTTTTTTTCCCTCTCTGAAGTGTGGGGCCGGCGCTGTGGTGTAGTAGGTTAAGCCTCTGCCTCCAACACCAGTATCTGGTATGGGTGCCAGTTCCATTCCTGGCCGCTTCACTTCCAACCCAGTTCCCTGCTAATGTGCCTGGGAAAGCAGTGAAGATACCTAACTTCTTGGGCCCCTGCACCCACAAGAGACCCAGAAGAAGCTCCTGGGTTCAGATCAACTCGGCTCCAGCCGTTGCCGCCATCTGTGGAGTGAACCAGTAGATGAAGACCTGTCTCTCCCTCTCTGTAACTCTGCCTCTCAAATATTTTCTTTAAAAAAAAAAAATGTGGGACTACAGACGAGGAATGCATGGACAGAGATGTTTGAAATCCTGCATTGCTGCCTTGATCCTCTGTGTCATATTGATTTCTGCATTAACATTTATAGCATCTCCTTAGACACCTGCAAATCATTCCGAACCTTATTGTGTATACATAGATCTTGGATAACAAACTTAACAAATCTGGATAGAATCAAAGGTCCCATTTTTCTCCAAAAACAAATGCAACAATTAAAGAGGTTACCAGCTTTCATTTATTTTGTGACAAATTTTAATGTCCATGATGCACAACTGGGAACCAATGAATTTGAGAAACAAGAGCTCGCCACTCTAAGATGCATGGATAGAAGTAAACTAACAAGGATAATGAAAACACACTGATTATAGCTGGTTCTCACCTTGAAAGAAGATCCTCACTTACCATAGAACTGTGCAGCAGCTTCGAACAGCTGAGAAGAGTGTTTGGGGTGGAGCTCTTAGAGGAACTGACCAACCAGTATGTTTAATGTGAAAGATGAAATTGTGAAGAACCTGTGTCTGTCATGTGCCTCATCAGTGAGTAGCTCACAAAAAATGTTAAAGGAAAATTATGCAATATCAATACATCATTTTTTTTGCCCATTTAATAGACCTCAAAAGTGAGAGGATGCTATTTTGAGTGCCTTTAACTATCTGGTCTCTTAAAACTTAACTCACTAGATGTAAGTTGATTATCCATAGTATTTTGGCTGCATGTATATGGCAAAGCTGGTTATTAAGGGCAGACGATGTGGTCAGGTTTCAAAAATGACCTTGATGTTTGCACCATGAAAACTGTTTGCAGCTCTTTGCTCAGTTTCCATTGCTCTGGGCAGTGCCTTGTCGCTCATCATTCCTGCAGTCCAGAGGGGAGCAGAGAGGAAACGTGGAAGATCTGATGAACTTCTCCATCAGAATCTACATCTTGGAGGGTGACCAGGTGCGGAGCTGCCCCTGCGCAGGGACAAGGGTTCTCAATTATGCTGGAGTGGCCTGGGCAGCTGAGGCTCCGCCCTCTTGGGACCTGCTCCCATGGTGTGCTAGTGAATACATTCTTAAAGACATCCCTGCAATCCTTCTCCTAAAAGCAAGCTTCTGGATTAACTATGAATGCAAGACAATGAATGGGTGAGCCTTCAGATAGAGAATCGAGCTCCTTCAGTGGTTCTGGAAAATAGCACAAATAGCCTGTTAGGGTCTATACAATCATGCTAAATGTTGTACTAGACCTACAAAGAAAATAAAAATGCCACCTCCTGGGGGTGGACACTTGTGTAGTTATATTACAGCAATGTGGTGTATGGGGGGGTCAAATAATCAGATTAGACCGTGGAGACCACCCATTCCTCCTCCCTTTCATTGTTTGCCGTATCTGCAAAAAAACACAATGTGATTTCCTTTCCTTAAGTTAGATGATGATTTATTGGGTTAGTATGTTTGTTTACTTCAATAAATCTAAGTGTCCCAAATTAATACTAAACAAAGCATGTAGTCTCTTATTAATCTGCATACATGTAATTCCAAATATATACATACAGATCACCACATATATATGTACATTGTATAAATGCATATATTATACATGAATGATTTATTACAGAAATATCAGTGTTTCTAGATTACACTGCATACTTGATGAGCTGTCATTAGTGCAGAAAGGATACACAGCTTTCCAACAAAAGAAAACAATGAGGCTGCCACAGTGTTGCAGTGGTTTGAGTGTTTTTTTTCTCCAGCATCCATCCCTGCCAATCTCTGCACTGCCAGTAGGGAAAACCATATCCATGGCAACCAACCGTACCATTCCAACCCACATCAATGACGCCTCCAATCTAAACTGTCAAATATTCTATGCACATCATGTAAAATAGGTCTCTTTCCCCTTATACCTCTGTGCATCTCGTTTCCGTGGCTACATGTTTATGCAAATGAGAATTGTCCTTTCCCTCTCAGGTTGATTGAACACTGAATTTGTTTTGCACCTTGGCAATGCAAAGCCATGCTGTCTTGCCACCTGGTCTACCACATAATTGCAAAAAATTACATTATAATGATAACTGTCCCCAAATTAGCCTGATAACACCATCTACCTGCCTTGTGAGCGAAAGAAACAGTGTGCAATAAAGAAGGATGTTAAAACAGAGTCGAGATAGGGGAATAATGTTTAATTGGCTCTCCAGAGTCTACTAATTTTCAGAATTGGAAACCTAGTGTTTGATTTGTTCTTTTTAGTCAGTGAGAAGAAAAAATATCCTTCATAAATTCTGAATGACAAATTTGCCCATCCTTTTTTGCATGTGGTCCCAGCATCCCAGGGAATCTAAAGTGTCATTTCCTCCCCAGAAGAAAGGAAGCACAAAGCATGCTAGGAATGTACTCTAAATTTTTGCTCAGTCTCAGCTCTGGCTATAAATTTCTCCCCACCCCTCTATTTCTCTCTTTAGCCCCAAACCCCTCCACATCTTGTACCAATACCTTTCTTTTAAAGGCAAGATGCAAGATTTTCACAGGATGATGCGTGTTAAAGCTGAAAATTTTAAAATAATTACCTTGCCTCCACCCCCATTTCCTATAACCAATTATTTGCAGCAGATTGTGTCCTGTGAGTGGTAGTGTAGAGGTGGTGGTGGCTTGTTACTTCAGGAAAAAATCGCTTATTTTGCAAATAATAAAAACAATCACATGCTTTTTGTTCATTATAAGTTACATCTATCTGGTGACTTTAAGGACCACTCACTTAATTTTTTGCTTTACAAAAAAAGGGGCAGATGAAAGTGTTACATAGAATATTTCCCCAGTGTACAATTGGCAAGACAGATTTTAGATCGTACTATGATAAATGTGGAGGGTATATTTTACTTCTCTCCCTTCCTAAGACCTCTTCTCCTGCAAGACAAATCCTTCAGAATTAAAAACAACTTCCTACAATTTCGTGAGATTTTTTTCAGTGACCTGAACTTCCCTTATGAAGTTTCTAAGTCTGAATAGACTAGGGAGAAGTAAAGGTTACAAAAGTGGAAAAAGATCTCTGTCCAGTTGAAGAGACCTGTGAATGGGTTCTGGCCATAGGTTAAAATACAAAATTTCCAGCTGGCGCCTCTTCTCACTAGACTGATCCTCTGCCTTGCGGCGCCGGCACACTGGGGTCTAGTCCCGGTCGGGGTGCCGGATTCTGTCCCGGTTGCCCCTCTTCCAGGCCAGCTCTCTGCTGTGGCTGGGGAGTGCAGTGGAGGATGGCCCAAGTGCTTGGGCCCTGCACCCCATGGGAGACCAGGAGAAGTACCTGGCTTCTGCCATTGGATCAGCGCGGTGCGCCGGCCGCGGCGGCCATTGGAGGGTAAACCAATGGCAAAGGAAGACCTTTCTCTCTGTCTCTCTCTCTCACTGTCCACTCTGTCAAAAAAATAAAAAAATAAAAAATAAACACAAAATTTCCAAAGCAAGTTTCTTAACCATCTTATCTCCCACTTTCTTCACAATCTCCACACCACTTAGGGTTCAGCTGAGAGCCCACTTCCTCTGTTCTCCCTGATGAAGCCAGCGAAGTGATGGCTTGGATTTCCTGCGTCACCGTTTGCTATTCTATGACTTGCTCTGACAAGATTTCAAGCCCCTGGACAGAGCTAAAGGGAAAAATCCTATCCTAGTATTGTCTTTTATGTCCTGAGGGTGAATGTATTGCTCACTCAAATGGCCTACCATGTCTTAGTCTTGAATTTAAGCCCAAGGCATGTGGACATTGAGTGTCTTACAAAGAGGCCTCTGGTCCCACAACAGGGGAACAGAACTTCAGTTGTGTTCCTCTGTTTCCAGGAAACCAGGTCAAACACTTTAAAGATGGAACAATAGCCTTTTCCCTATTGTTAACATTCGCTTTAAATAACGGTTTACATTATGTATTTTTAAAAGCAATGATACTTGAACCAGAGGGCCATGGAGTTCTTAGTAATCCTGTTTGTGTAACCTCTGTCATGTAGCTTGCTGAACTGTTGTTGGCTCTTTAGGTCTTTCCTTAGTAATTCTTTCATGAAAATTACAATCAAATATGAAGTACGTGCAACCAACCACTTAAAGCTTCTAAATTAGAATTTTGATCTTATTTTAATGGTAGATCTTCCATCCACTGACTCTCCAAATGCCAGCAGCAAGCAAAGTTAGGCCTGGTTAAAGCCAGAAGCCAGGGACTGAATCTAGGTCTCCCATGTGTGTTGGCAGGCACCCAGGTACTTGAGGCATCATCTGCCTCTTGGGCAGTATGCTATGGATTAGAAACAGAGGAAGCAGGACTCAACCCAGGCACTCCGATTTGGGGTGCAGGCATCATAAGCACACCAGTGCTGCCCCAGATTCCCTTCTGTATGTCTTGCAGCATTAGTTGTGATTATTATCATCCCAATGCATTTACCAAATGCAACCAAACACTTACAAGTATTATGGTAGGCTAAAAAAAGTCCTCTTTAGGGAGCAAGCATGTGGCCTGCCACTTGGGACACCTGATGCCTCCACTGGAGTGCTTGTGTTCAAGTCCCAGCTCCACTGCAAAGTCGAGCTGTGTGCCTGCACAGACCCTGAGAAGCAGTGGTGATAGTTCTGGGACTGGAGTTCCTGCCATCGCCGCACATGGAAGACTTGGACCGAGTTTCTGGCTTCAGCCTGGCCCAGCCCTGGTCATGGTGGGCATTTTGGCTGTGATCCAGCAGATGGCTAATCTGTCTCTAAGTATCTGAGAATTTTAAAGTCATTAGAGTTCTAATGAACAAAATATAGGAGAGTAAATTATATTTACTCAAGGTCAAAGATGAAAGGAATTGACATTTTGACTACATCAATCAAAAGGAGAAAAACTTAAAGCTGGGGTTCATCTTTGGCCTCCTTAAGCCATTCTTAGATTTTACTGTTTATGGCTCTTTGATATATCCTCACTCGGTGCTTTTCTTGCATTCTTGTGTACACGGTCTGGCTGTCCTTTATGTTTAAGATCTACTTACTTGAAAGGCAGAGCGAGTTTCCATCCACTGGGTTAATCCCCAAACGGATACAACAATAGGGACTAGCTGGGCCATCGCCGTCTGCTTTTCTAGGCACATCAGCTGAAAGCTGGGTAGGAAGTGGAGTGGCTGGGACTCGAACTGGCCATCTGACATGGGATATAAGCACCACAGTGGCAGGCTAACCTCCTGTGCCACAACATCAGCCCCAAGCCATCTTCTTACATCTACCTATAAATCTACTTGAATCAACTTGGCTCTAGAAAAACTTCAATTATTACTTAAATACTGATGTCTTCAAATTCTCTAGTCCTGTGCTGTTTAGCAGGGCATCTGCTAGCCACACTTAAAGCACTTGACCTGTGATTGGTTATAGCACATCAGTTTTTATCAATCAGTGACTTTTAAAGTACTGCATATATATGCTTAAAATTATTTCCATCTGTACTTTTTTAGTGTAGCTCTAGAATATTAGAAGTTAGATCTAATACTTAAATAAGGTAATTTTTCAACAGCTCCCATCACTGGTTCACTCCCCAAATGACTATAATGGTGGTGGCTGGGAAGAGCTAATGTTGGGATCCAGAAACTCAATCCAGATATCCCACATGGATGGCAGGAACTCAATTATTACAGCCACATCAGGGCTGCTCCCAGGGTCCACAGTAGCAGGGAGATGGAGCCAGGAGCTGGAGGTGGGATTCAGATCCAACCACCTCAATATGAGACTAGGGCACATGCCTGCCTCTTATATCATAATTGTTTTGGGCAGTTGTGGCCCAGCTGTTAGGATCTTTTGAATGTCAGGTTTAGCACAGGGTCTGGTGTACTAGGTATTAATATTTATAGAATGAGTAAGATATATAAGGAGAAACCTCTTCTAAGTTGTAAACTCCACATGTGATGTGGAAGTAGTATACACGATTTTCCCAAGGGATGTTAAAAACTGAGCATCTGTGCAGGCACCTCAAAAAGTGCACAGAAAAAGGTGTCGCTCCCCCTCTTCATGGAGGAACGACACTAAACCCTGCCTAGGCTTCCTATCCGAGTCACGGCACCATTATGTCGCTCCCCCTCTTCGTGGAAGAACGACACAGGACCCTGTGCTGTTCTTTTGTCTGCTCGGCCCTCCCCGGGTTTGCTGCTGGTTCTTCCCGGGTTGGCTACCGTCCCTTCCACCTCCGTGGAAGGGCGGTTCCCCCTGCCACATTCCCCACTTCCGCGGGGGAGCGGCACACCCCTGGCCGGCTCTCTCGGGGGCTGCACAGGTGTTCCCCTTAGATGTTCCCCTTAGATGTTCCTGGTGCATGTTGTCTCTCTCCTCCTTTATAGTCCTCTCCCACCAATCCCAACTCTGCTACCCACACACCGAGTACACTGCTCTCCTCCAATCAGGAGCAGGTCCCACAGTTTATTGGTTGAACTGGAGGCAGCTGTGTAGAAGCTGTTTCCCTTCTCAGCGCCATATTGTGGGAAAGCAGATGCATAGAATAAGTCTTAATTCCAGTAACTTAGTCTAGTCCAAGTTGCTCCCAGTTGCTCCCCACAAAAGGGAATTAAAAGAACTGTATTCTGGGCTGGCGCCGTGGCTCACTAGGCTAATCCTCCACCTTGCAGCACCGGCACACCAGGTCCTAGTCCCAGTCGGGGTGCCGGATTCTGTCCCGGTTGCCCCTCTTCCAGGCCAGCTCTCTGCTGTGGCCAGGGAGTGCAGTGGAGGATGGCCCAAGTGCTTGGGCCCTGCACCCCATGGGAGACCAGGATAAGTACCTGGCTCCTGCCTTCGGATCAGCGCGGT
This sequence comes from Oryctolagus cuniculus, assembly GCF_964237555.1. Taxonomy (NCBI): domain Eukaryota; kingdom Metazoa; phylum Chordata; class Mammalia; order Lagomorpha; family Leporidae; genus Oryctolagus; species Oryctolagus cuniculus. The sequence goes on along the minus strand of NC_091445.1, from coordinate 10,576,629 downwards.
GCGCCAGCCACAGCGTGCTGGCCACGGCAGCCATTGGAGGGTGAACCAACGGCAAAAGGAAGACCTTTCTTTCTGTCTCTCTCTCACTGTCCACTCTGCCTGTCAAAAAATAAAAAAAAAAACTGTATTCTGATGACAAAAATTTAAAATAAACCTCTTTTTTTTTCTCAATAGATTTTTCCATGATTGTTTTAAAGGCAGCACCATGTTTTGAACAGGAAAACATTTTCTTTACATAAAAGTGACCCGTCCCTAAAGTGACCTATACATGAGGAAACTGCTAGAATAACACCAGTGAGACATTAATGGGGGAAGCTGAGTGTGCTATATATGGGAACTCTCTGTACCTATTTGTTAATTTTGAAATGGCATTAAAGTAAGTTATACAAAGGGGCTGGCATTGCAGCATGGTAGGGTAAAGCCGCTGCCTGATGCCAGCATCCCATTATGGGTACTACCTCATGTCCCTGCTTTACAGCTTCCCAGCCAGCTCCCCTGGTAATGGCCTGGAGAAAGAAGCAGAAGATGGCCCAAGTGTTTTGGCCCCTGCTGCTCATGTGGGATACCAAGATGAAGCTCCTGAATTCAGCCTGGCTCCGCCTTGGCCATTGTGGGCATCTCAGGAGTAAGCCAACCACCAAGCAGAGGAAAGACCTCTCAATTTCCCTCACCCTCCTGCTCTCCCTCTGATTCTCAAATCTTTCAAAATAGTTAGAACTATTTAAAATCTTCAAACTCTGATTTACAGTAAGAAATAGTACAGAAGAAGGAAAAATAAACCTCAACTCCCCTAAATGGACACTTCTGAAAGTCACTCTTTTGTGTATTCAACATTTTACTAATCGTGATGGATTCATTCATAAGATGGAAGACTGGTGAATAACTCATTGCAAAATATTACAAAGATGAGTGAAATTGGGATTTTATTATCTCCATTGAAATACAAAAAAACTTTGTCCTCAAGGGATGGAAAATCCTTATTTTATGGAAGATCTATACTAGTGATCAATTCAAGGAAGTGTTATACAAGATGTATTTGATCAATGGAAATTGACCGTAAAAGCAGAATTTCTAACTGTTAACACAAATTAACTATCCAACTGAAAACCACTTATTCTAATAAATGGCTATTTAAGTCAACTAGGACTGACTTCTTGCCCAAGAAGACTTTGTTCAATTAGAGGGCAAATAAAACTAGGGTGAATACACTGAAATCTGCTGATACATATGCATTACAGATGATATACTACATCTGGGTTTAGAAAGTTAAGTGAGGACAATGTCTGATACAGCACTGCATACTACTCTTAATCCATCTAATCTTCAAATATAACTAGTTGCCTTTTTAAAGTGATAGTCTTATTAGACACTATATAGAAGGCAGAAAGTCTAAAATGCTCACAAATCGATTTTCAGCCTTATCTCTTATAAAAGCATAATTGGGTATAATTCTCTAATTCTGAATGGGCTTCCTTATGCATTGACGTCCAGGCATGCAGCAGTGTCCTGCTCCATGATCATTGTCAAAATGCCCAGTCCACTTTCTTCTATTACAAATCATGCCACATACTCATTGGCTTTCTATAATCAACATTCATCTAATGGACTAAAAGTCCATGCTGTGTATATTCAGCTGAAACCCTTCTATAGACAACCTTTCCAGAAGCAGTAGAGCATATTGGTCATATTACTTTCATCTTTGAAACCTGGGTCGATGCCAAATAGATTTTTCTACTAGGCAATACAAGTTTTCATTACTAATTGGATCTAGCATGTATTCTCACAAATAGGCACGTTTCCTTTTTCTTGACTATTAAATTGGTTGTCAATGGAAGGTCACTAGTGACTCCCATCAGGTCTCTTAGCTGATCATAGTATTTCAGCAGGATCTTGAACAAATTAATTAATTTTAGGTTATTTTACTTGTGTTCATGTTTATAAAAGTTCACTGACATACAGTGTTCTTCATACTGTCTTATAATGAGGTATAAAGATCTTTCCTCATTAAAGTGTCTTAGAAAATTTGAAAGTGAAAATAAATCGCATAATCACTGCAGTAATGATTATTTGTGTTCATTATCATCTAGCCTCTTAGTCTCCAAACTAATAGTTTTTAAAGATTACTATGTCTGAATCTTCTTCCCTTCAGCTCTTAAGTGTATACAACTGCAGGAATCATTTTTGGTTCTTGACAAATCTTATTTAGTGATCATGTAAGATCCCTTTTTACTTACTTGGAATATTATAAAATCTCTCACAAAATCCCCATCTGCCCAAAAGTTATAAGGTTGATATTAAACTCCATTAAATTCTATGTCCCCCACTTTTTGCTCTGTCTTCCTCCACAGAAGATAACAATCACTCAAAATCCTGTTTTTATCATGCCCTTACTTGCACAACATATATGGATCACATTTATATGTGTTGCTAAATGTTCTGTGACTTTATAAAAATGAGTACTGCATGTAATCCTTTGGACATAATTTTTTCACAATTATCTTACTACTACTAAGATTTATTCCCAAAGCTGTTTGTCAGTCCATGTCATTTATTCTAACTTCTGCATCATAGTTGCTGTGAAAATACCACTTTTTTCATTTATTCTCACTTGGATGGGCATTTGAATTGCTTTCATTATCTTCATAACTTGGTTATAGTAGTTCCATGATACCCTGTTTCCTGAAACAGTTCTAGAGTAGTTACATTCAGTACTTCATCCACTGACCAGTGTTGGAATAACCACCTCTGAACTGATAATTCCTGTGTCGTGTGTTACATATCAGATAACTAGAGATGGAATCACTAGGTCAAATGACAAGACCACGACAACTATTTCCTATTTGCATTCTAAAGGATGAAAATGTATCAGTGTGCAATGACTGTACCACCATAAGCATTCTCATCATGTTGTTTAATTTGTAAGATAGTTAAGTTGTATTTGTTCAGTCTCCCTGACTTCAGTCAATCAATGTGTTAAAATGTAGATTAACATCGTCATAGAACATCAGATCTGGAATCTTGTAATTTTTCCTTTAATGGATACAAAGGTATCATCCCATTGAGTGACATAGTGGCTCATAACCTGTTACAGAAATCTAGTCTGAAATTCTAAATAGGAGATTGTCAGTTTGCATTGTTTCCTTATTAGATTGTCAATTTACATGTAAAAACAAGCATAGACAAAGCAATTTTCCTAAAATTTAACATTCTAACGCAATACATTCTTTTCCTAACCAAATACAATATTCACCCTCAAAAATTCACATTCAGGGCTGGCGCTGTGGTGTAAAAGCCTGGACCTCATGTGCAGCAACATCCCATATGGGTGCTCTTCTGGTCCAGCTCTCTGCTGTGGCCTGGGGAAGCAGTGGAGGATGGCCCAAATGCTTGGCCCTCTACATATGAATGGGAGACCTACAGGAAGCTTCTGGCTCCTGGCTTCGGATCAACCCAGTTCTGGCCATAACGGCCATTTGGGTAGCGAGCCAGTGGATGGAAGACCTTTCTTTCTCTGCCCTTCTGTCTGTAACTGTGCCTGTCAGATAAATAGAACATTAAAACTTCATTTTCAGTTTTTTTTTTTTTTTTTATAGGCAGAGTAGACTGAGAGATGGAGAAAGGTCTTCCTTTTCCGTTGGTTCACCCCCCAAAGGCCGCCATGGCCAGTGCACCGCGCTGATCTGAAGCCAGGAGCCAGGTGCTTCTCCTGGTCTCCCATGCAAGTGCAGGGCCCAAGCACTTGGGCCATCCTCCACTGCACTCCCGGGCCATAGCAGAGAGCTGGCCTGGATAAGGAACAACCGGGACAGAATCCGGCACCCCAACTGGGACTAGAACCCGGGGTGCCGGTGCCGCAGGTGGAGGATTAGCCTATTGAGCCATGGCTCCGACCCATTTTCAGTCTTAAAAGTGTTATTGGGGCTGACATTGTGTCATAGAGGATGAAGCCACCACCTACAATGCTGGCATCCCACATGGGCATTAGTATGTGTCCTTGCTGCTCCACTTCTAATCCAGCTCCCTGCTTAATGACCTGGGAACAGACAGCCGAGGTGCTTGTATTCCTGCTGCTTGCATGAGAGACCTGGAGGAAGCTCCTGGCTCCTTGCTTCAGCCTGGCCCTGTGGGGAGCAATCCGGACTAGACTGAGTTACTGGAATTAAGACTTATTCTGTGCATCTGCTCTCCCACTGTGGGGAGCAACTCGGACTATATTGTTACTGGAATTAAGACTTATTCTGTGCATCTGCTCTCCCACAATATGGCGCTGGGAGAGAAGTAAACAGCTTCTACCCAGCTGCCTCTCACCAACTTGACAAGCTGCAGGAGCTGCTCCTGATTGGAGGAGAGCGGCGTGCTCGGCGTGTGGGCAGCCGAGTTAGGATTGGCGGAGGAGGACTATAAAGGAGGAGAGAGACGGCATGCACCAGGAACATCTATGGGGAACATCTAAGGGGAACACCCGTGCAGCCCCCGAGAAGAGCCGGCCGGCGGTGTGCCGCTCCCCTGCGGAAGTGGGGAATGTGGCCAGGGGGAACTGCCCTTCCACGGAGGTGGAAGGGATAGTAGCCAACCCGGGAAGAACCAGCAGCAAACCCGGGGAGGGCCGAGCAGACGAAAGAACAGCGCAGGGTCCTGTGTCGTTCCTCCACGAAGAGGGGGAGCGACATAATGGTGCCGTGACTCGGATATGAAGCCTAGGCAGGACTTAGTGTTGCTCCTCCACGAAGAGGGGGAGCGACATAATGGTGCCGTGACTCGGATAGGAAACCTGACTCAGATAGGAAACTTAGGAGGGAAGAAACGGGAAGAAGCAGGAAAATACCGGAGAGAGAGACTAGCAAAGAGCCTAGGTGCCGGAAGAAGCTATTGAAAGCCTAGGCATAAACTCGGATATGGACTGTGGGAAAAAAGTTAGGATTGAAAGCGAAAGTGAAAGCTTTCATAGACTCGGATGCGGACTATGGCGGGGAAGCTAGGAGATTGAAGGCGAAAGTGAAACCTGGAGGAGGCTTGGACTCGGATACAGACTGTGGGGAGTAGCCAGGAGAAATGAGAGGAATATTGTTGGAAGAAAACTTAAGGAAACATACCGGGTAGAGAAAAATGTTAGGGAGGATGAAGCCGCGAGTGCAGGCCAAGCCATCTTGGAATTCTTCAAGTCACCCCGGGGAGCAAGAGGCGAAGATCTGGAACCAGAGGCAGAGACGTGGGCCGCCAGAATTCGCCAGGTTAGTCCGGGGAACTTGGACTGAATGCCGGTGGTGGCGGAAACATTCGCGGAAGCCGCCGCGTGCAGAGAGAGCACGGGGCGTTGGCGCGAGGCCGTGGTGCGGGCGCGAAGTGCGTGGAGACCGCGGAGCTTGCGCGCAGAGCCGGGAACCCGCCGGCGGGGCGAGGCACCGGGAAGCCGCGCAGAGCCGTGAAGCCGCCGCGGGGCGGGCGCCGGCGGGGCGAGGCGCCGGGAAGCCGCGCAGAGCCGTGAAGCTGCCGCGGGGCGAGGTGCCGAGAAGCAGCCTCGGGGCGAGCGCCGCCAGAAAGCCGCAGGGATAAGAGAAACAGAAGTTTAGAAGTAAAATGAGAGAAATAGGAATGCTGGAAGATAGAAGTAAAATGGGAGAAATAGGAATGCCCGGAGATAGAGAAATAGAGAAATAGAAAGGCCTCCCCTCAACATGCCAATGTGAGAGCTTGGATTCGGTCTGCCTGATTGAGGCGATGAGCACCTGGGCGGCTAGCAGCTTATGCGCCGCAGGTCACCGAAGACAGGCACGAATTAACATCAGTAAGGCTTCCCCACAATACAACCATTAGGAGGCTTGGATTCGGTCTGCCTAATTAAGGCGGTAAGCGCCAGCAAGCAGCTCGAGCAGAGTATGAGCTGCAGGTCACCGAAGATAGGCACGAACCAACACTAATAAGTCTCCCCCACAATACGGCAATGAGAAGGCTTGGATTCGGTTTGCCTGATAGGTTTTGTAAACACCTGCAGGCAGTTCTAGCAGAGCAGAGCATGCGCTGCAGGGCACCGAACACAGGCACGCATCAGCGCCTAAAAACCTCCTCACAACATGGCGAAGAGAGGACCCGGATTCGGTTTTCCTGATTGATAGGACTTGTAAGAGCCTGTGGCAACTCTAGCAAGTAGAGCAGAGTGTGTGCCGCGGGACACCGAAGACAGGCGCGTATCAACGCCAAAAATAAAAAGAAAGGGGGATCTGTGGGGAGCAATCCAGACTAGACTGAGTTACTGGAATTAAGACTTATTCTGTGCATCTGCTCTCCCACTGTGGGGAGCAACTCGGACTATATTGTTACTGGAATTAAGACTTATTCTGTGCATCTGCTCTCCCACAATATGGCGCTGGGAGAGGAGAAAACAGCTTCTACGCAGCTGCCTCCAGTTCAACCAATAAACTGTAGGACCTACTCCTGATTGGAGGAGAGCAGCGTACTCGGCGTGTGGGCAGCCGAGTTAGGATTGGCGGAGGAGGACTATAAAGGAGGAGAGAGACGGCATGCACCAGGAACATCTATGGGGAACATCTAAGGGGAACACCCGTGCAGCCCCCGAGAAGAGCCGGCCGGCGGTGTGCCGCTCCCCTGCGGAAGTGGGGAATGTGGCCAGGGGGAACTGCCCTTCCACGGAGGTGGAAGGGATAGTAGCCAACCCGGGAAGAACCAGCAGCAAACCCGGGGAGGGCCGAGCAGACGAAAGAACAGCGCAGGGTCCTGTGTCGTTCCTCCACGAAGAGGGGGAGCGACATGGCCCTACCATGGATACTGCGGCCATCTGGGGAGTGAACCAGAGGATGGAAGATTCTCTAAGATTTATATGTTTGAAAGTTCAAGTGAAATAACTATATTTGAAAGGCAGAGATTCTACCCATTTACTTACTACTCAAACCCAAATGCATGCAACAGCTGAGACTATGTCAGGTTGAAGCCAGGAGCTGGAAACTCGATCTAAATCTCCTATGTGGGTGGCAGGGACCCAAGTACTTTAACCATCAACTGTTGCTTCCCATGGTATGCATTAGCAGGAAGCTGGACTGAAAAACAGAGCTGGGAAGTGGAACTGGGGCATTCTGATACAGGATTTGGGCACCTCAGGTAGTGTCTTAACCACTGCGCCAAATGCCCACCCCACATTTTGAATGATCTTGTATTCCTATAGGATTTGCAGTGGTTGTACTTGCATCCCTCATGGTTCCCCCACATACAACATGAAAACTGATCTTTGCTTGCTGATCTTTCTCGCTTGACCATGTCCCTCACACACAGGGCTAGGCCTGGAGACTCTGATATATTCACCTGACTCCTATCAGAAGTCACATTCTTTCTAAGCTGGTGACACTATCCTTACTATTTCTCTAAATCAAGGTATCATCCGTTACAAGTTCAGATATTTTCAACATGTTCTTGATTTCTCCTATGTTCAATATAATCTTAATTGGGCTTAGATTGTTGTATAATGTACATTGTCATGCTTAAAAATACTTCAGCCTCAATTTTCATATGCTAGAGTTGATCATGTTATTTGAACAATAGGAACACAATGAGGACTTTGTCATATTCACTTGGTGAGAGCACTTCCTGGACACTCAAGACATGGAGTCTGTCTTCTCAATTATCACCATTGCAGACAGTTGTTAAGCCTCATTATTCCCTAATGAAACAAACATAAAACTTGATATTTGATGTTGACTCCTGTTGGTGATTTTTCTTTCTTTACCCATCATAACTGCCATTTCCTGCCCTTTACTTCTATGCTTTTGATCTACATCTGAACTTGGAAATTGCCAGAGTGGGCAAAAGAAACCCACTAAGTAAATGATTGTTAGTTCCTTACATCCCTATACAAGAATATAGCCCTGGGTGGGTCATGCTGTGTGTATCTAGATACTGGCCAAGTTTGTAAAACAAATCAATGTTTTTACTTAGATTTTTCTTACCTTAACATGGAGCAAGCAGATTTCCTTAGGTCTTGTTACACAGAAGTGTGCCTCTACGTCTTCCTGTGTTTCTCCTTGACTACAGAAAGATGAATTTCCAGATTGATCAGATTAAGTATTCTCTGCCCTTCTTCAGTCACTGAGCCACAGCACACAACATGGAGTTATTCAATACAGCAAAGTGTTTCTACTATCTCCTTTCTTTACAACCCTGTCAGTGTATGCATTTCCAGGAACATGTATTGGTTACTTTTTTTTAATGAACACACAAGGTAGAAATGAATTCTTTGCATTCTTAATGTTCAGCCTATCCCTGCATAGTAGCACAAACTGCATTTTCTCAAGGATTTATCTATATTCTGCAAATAAGGATAAGGGTATTTGGTAGATGTGGAGTTTGACTCCCAGCAAGTTGAAATACAGTCTGAGGTCAAACATGCAGCTCCCTGTCCAACTTTGTTCAGATCCTTGACCTTCTGTCTTTTGCTGTAACACTCTATAGAATTTGTTTAAATCTCAGAGGGAAGAAAGAGTTGTCATCATCACTTGATAATGGATTGGTGCCTTTTATTCATCTTGATATATTATAACTCTTGTCTTCCAATGCTAAGAAAGAGACTACCAAGGGAAGAAATTAAGTCATTTGAGATACCGTACACAAACAAGAAAGGCAGACTGCTTTAAACTGATCGATTCTAATAGTTGTGAGCTTTCCAATAGACCACATGAGTAAACATGGGACTCTTCAAACTGGTTGGCTCTTAGAAAATATCACCCATTGAAATTATCTGGACCGGCACCGTGGCTCACTAGGCTAATCCTCCACCTGCAGCGCCAGCACCCTGGGTTCTAGTCCTGGTTGCGGCACCAGATTCTGTCCTGGTTGCTCCTCTTCCAGTCCAGCCCTCTGGTGTGGCCCGGGAAGGCAGTGGAGGATGGCCCAAGTGCTTGGGCCCTGCAGCTGCATATTGACCAGGAGGAAGTACCTGGCTCCTGGCTTCAGATCAGCGCAGCATGCCAGCTGTAGCAGCCATTTTGGGGGGTGAACCAATGGAAGGAAGACCTTTCTCTTAGCCTCTCTCTCTCTCTCGCTGTCCAACTCTGCCTGTCAAAATTATCTGTATCTGCTAATTGTGTTCTTAAGTGTTTTCTATTTTGTATTCTTTCTTATGTAATGTATAATGTCTTTAATGATAGTAGTACCATTTCAACTACATATCATGTTTACGTGGGAGAAAATATTACCAGGACTGATCTGGCAGAAGCAGCAGCAGATGCATAAGGAAAAGATCAGGGGTAGGAAAGTCAGAAGTTTGGAAAGCAGGCCTTTGTTTCTGTTTTTAAATTTTATTTTTTTGGTACAGATTGGTTTGAAAGGCAGAGAGATCTTCTACCTGCTGGTTCACTCCAGATGGCTAGAGCTGAGCCAATCTGGAGCCAGGAGCCAATAGCTTCCTCCAGGTCTTCCATGGGGATACAGGGACTCAAGCACTTGGGCCATCTTTCCCAGGTGCATTAGCAGGGAGCTGGATGAGAAGCAAGCAGCCGGGACTTGAACTGGCGCCAATATGGGATGCTGGAACTGCAAGCTGCAGCTTTATCTGCTGTCCACAGCACCATCCCCCATTCTGCATTTTTACAGGGTATTTTTTTCTCTATCTGCAGGACACTCCCTAGGACCTTCCAGGATAACCTCAGGAGGAAGCTGGCACCACGTGCAGTTTACCAAGCCAGACCACATTAAACGTGTTCTTGTCCCAGGTAAGGACTGACAGTAGTAAACCCATAGGTGGAAGGGAAATAGCACCAGATATTCTGTGTAGTGGGAGATTGCCAAGTTAGATTCTTCTCACTTCCTGTTAGCACTTTGTGGTTTTGACTTTCGCTTTGTCTTCACTCCACTGAGAATTACTGCCAGAGTTGGTCAATATTTATGATGAAAGTAAGTCCTAGTTCTGGGATGTGCTAGGGACAGTAAACAATTGAGACTTATAGTCATACTGGGAAAAGATGGAGAGTATACAGCTACTGAGATCGGGCACAATTTTAAAAATCTACCAAACACTGGATTGCATATAGCACATAATTCAATTAGGATTCAATTATGTGATCATAATTCAATTAGGATTGAATTATGTGATCCATTTGTATGGAGTTAGTACTACATTTATTGAGGACTTAAAGTAGCGATGATGAGTATAGAAATAACTTCTCATCCATGGCCTTAAATATATCACTGTATAATTCTACTTAGTTTCAAAAACTGGTCCAAAAAGCCAAACAATAGTGTTGTGAAAGCAAATGACCTTGCAAGGTACAAAAAGCTTTAATATTGTAGCCAGATACTTTAACAACAAATTTCATTATATTTAAATGTACTAACTTTCATAATACACCATATTTTGGATCAGCAAGAATTTTACTTTGGCTATGTCTTCAAGCAAAATGAAGAAAATAGCATAATTATGTTGATACTAAATCCTTAGTCCAGCATTTCACCCCTGTTTATGTTGACTTTGCGGACAGGGCTTCACAAATACTATGTACCCCTCTAAGATAAACGTGGGAATTTACCACGTGGTTATACTTGTGCTGCTTGTGCTACTCTTCAGCAGGGGCATGATAGTCTATCAATGAAAATCAGGAGATCAGAGACTCAAGGAATGGAAGGGCATGCTCATTGCTAAACACTTGGTGAGAACAGTCATATTCCAAATGAAAGAAGAAACTAATCAACCTCAAATCACTTATTTCCAGAAATGCATCTTCCTTTAGAATCTAACTAACTATTGGAGGAGAAAATTTCCGTTCTCCCGTAGTTGCATTGACAGACTTAAGTGGCTGAGAGGCCTCCATAGCTCACTCCTGGACAGTGACATTCATGGTCTAAACAGTTGAACCTCATGTTTTAAATGTTAAAAACCGCATCTTAATAGCTGGGATAGGTCAAAGTTTCAATGGCAGACTTCATTGTGACAATTGCCTCCATTGTATTAAAGTAGGAAAGATATTAAATAGGGACAAAAGTCATTTTTCTCCTTAGTTGTTAGATATTTGAACTGCTATTGAATTTGACATGATCTGTAATATTAAAAGATTGGGGCAGAAGACAGAAATAGAAAATGAAACTACAAAATGGGGTTCAGCTGTAAAACGGAACATGTAAGCATGACACATATAAAAGCCAAGATTCTTGGATTTAAAAGTCAATGAAGTTAGAGGTGGATTTACAGCATACTGGCACAGCCAAAATATAGGATTTGGGTATTGGATCTGCAAAATGGAAAAAAAACTGGTATCTGTGAGAACTTAAATTTCAAACTCTGTACTGAAGAGATGACCTAGCAATTTTGTCAGACTTGTCTGAAAGCTGTTAAGTGTCCAAAATCTGTTTCACACTCTTTTGTGTAACTCTTTAAGCCGACACTCGTGGTGCAATGTCGCTCCTGTGAGAAAGCGATGCTTTCTCTCTGGTACACGCGCTTTAAAAGCTGCACATAAAATGTGTGAGCATGAGACCGTGCCCACCAAGCAAGCCAGTGGGCTGTGAATGCTGAGCACTTAAAAATCTGTAGGCCAATGCTATGACAAACATGACAGGGATTTCTGGAAACTGATTGTAGAGTTGGCCGCTTCAGAACCATTATCCATGGATTTCTAGAATTTCCTTACAAGCGGGAATATCTTGTAACACCTGAGAAAAAGGAGATGGCAGCTTCCCCCGAGTAAATCCTGGTCTGCTTGCCTGGAGCACAGGTACCTAATGAACACCACTGCTCTCCCTGTTCAGTTTTGCTTCTCATCCGTCTCTTTCTAGTCGTGTACATTAGGAGGGAGGGAAGATAAGAGCGGATTGGTCAGGATGCCCATGAGGTACTTTGTGTTTGCTCTTTAAATCCAATGAAAATTGGGATCTAGGAGGGAACCCCCAAAAGCTTGAATAAAAAAGGAATTAAGTTTATGGGGCTGGAATATGTGGCGTAAGGCAAGCCTCTGTCTGAAGAGCCTGCTTCCAATATGAGAGCTGGTTTGAGTTCCGACTGCTAAACCTCCAATCCAGCTTCCCGCTGTTGTGGGTAGACGTCGCATCATCAATTAGGCTTCTGTTGCATTAATAAGATGTGTTGCCAAAAATCCACTCAACATGGATTAAAGACCTAAATCTATGACCTGACACCATCAAATTATTAGAACATTGGAGAAACCCCGCAAGATACTGGCACTGGCAAAGACTTCTTGGAAAATACCCGGAGGCACAGGCAGTCAAAGCCAAAATTAACTACTGGGATTGTATCAAATTGAAGTTTCTGTACTGCAAAAGTCAGGAGAGTGAAGAGGAAACCGGCAGAATGGGAAAAAATATTTGCAAACTATGCAACTGAAAAGGGTTAATAACCAGAATCTACAAAGAGATCAAGAAACTCCACAACATCAAAACAAACAAGCCACTTAAGAGATGGGCCAAGGACCTCAACAGACATTTTTCAAAAGAGGAAATCCAAATGGCCAACAGACACATGAAAAAAAAAATGTTCAAGATCACTAGCAATCAGGGAAATGCAAATCAAAACCACAATGAGGTTTCACCTCACCCCGGTTAGAATGGCTCACATTCAGAAATCTACCAACAACAGATGCTGGCGAGGATGTGGGGAAAAAGGGACACTAACCCACTGTTGGTGGGAATGCAAACTGGTTAAACCACTATGGAAGTCTGGAGATTCCTCAGAAACCTGAAGATAACCCTACCATTCAACCCAGCCATCCCACTCCTTGGAATTTACCCAAAGGAATTTAAATTGGCAAATAAGAGCTGCCTGCACCTTAATGTTTATTGCAGCTCAATTCACAATAGCTAAGACCTGGAACCAACCCAAATGCCCATCAACAGTAGACTGGATAAAGAAATTATGGGACAAGTACTCTATAGAATACTCTACAGCAGTAAGCAATGAAATCCAGTCATTTGCAACAAAATGGGGGAATCTGGAAAACATCATGCTTCAATGCATGTTTTTCTTACAGGTTTCCTTACAGTTGTCTTGTTCCTTAGTTTAATGCAATCACACCTGGTGTGGAAGTCCTCAATTGTGTATTTCTTCCAATAACTTCTCATGGCTGAAAACAAGCATCTCCTTTACATTCAAAAATCACCTCTGGCATCTCTGGTTTAGTCTCCCTACCCAGTATTAAACTCCTCAGTTATCATTATTCCTGGTGTGTACCTAAGTAGTGAGTCTGAGGATTCTTAGTCTTGTATAGAAAGTGAAAATATATCACTGTTTTCATACTGGGAATAATTAGAAGCTGAAGAAATATACTCATCTAACCAAGATCTAACCAGTGTCTATTCCATGCCAGAAACCATTAAGACACTGGAGAAAGTAGCATGAATGAAACCAAAGTCTCTGCCACCACACAAATGACATTCCATTGCAGAAGAGATGGATAACAAAGTCCATGAAATAATCGGTTAAGTGTTGCAAAGAGGGCTTGGAGGAAGGCAGAGTTAGTTATGAAGAGGATCAGGGTGGACCTTGCTAAAAGGGCTGCATTTGAATAGATTACCAAATGAGGTGAACAGGGAAGTCATCCCAATATCTTGGAAGACCCTGGAAAGACCAAGGAAAAAGCAGGTGTATGTGTGTGTTGGGGGGGGGGGTGTCCAGTGGTGGAAAGAACCAGTGGGGCTAGAATCCAGTGCTGAAAGAAGTCATCACTGTTCCAGAAACGAAGCAGTGATTGTTGGAGATGCAGAACTTGTGGAGACAAGCAGTTGAGTACCTCATAGGCCATTCCAGAATGTTCATCTCTGATGCCACTGGAATAGAATCTGAGACAACTACTTTTGACAGTGATGGCTGTGAGAAGTACTTCTGTTGAAGCTATAATTCAATTATTTCTGCAACTTAAGTTTAGCTGCACAGGTTATATAGCATACAAACATTGTTTCAGAAGTAGATTCCATTATGGTAACTCTGTCAGGCTGCAAACAACTACTTTGGATTCTAGAAACCAAAAGTTGAGTAAAATAGTTCCACTCAACCCACAGCATTTGCCTTGTGATTTAGAAATTGGACAAGAAGCAGGATGGATTACTATCTAGTTGAGATGCTATGAACATTAAAGATTCAACTAGTAATCAGGCACAATGAGAAATTTCAACTAATTGCTGGACTGCATAAATTCCTGTAAGAATTTTTCAAAACAAGTAAGTGGGAAATTTTGTTTTCATCTGTATGTTTTTAGTCTTCATTATGAGCAGTCATTTATTGCTCACAAAATTAAAACTGAATAAACTTAGCTATACTAATAGTACTAGGGCTATTAACGGTGTAATATAGTGACATCTTATACCTACCAGAGTCATGTGGTGCTTAATGATGGGGAAACATTCTGAGAAATGGGTTGCTGGGCAGTTCTGTCGTTACACAACATCAGACCTTCACAAACCTAAAGTGTAGGTCAGTCTCTTGACGTGGCCCCTTGATGCAATCAAGAGACTCGGCAGGAGATGTGTGAGGTTATTGCCAATACTACATTGTGACACTACTGTTCTATAATAAGCAACTTTTTATAGGTAGGTGTCCACTTTAAAATGATGAAAAGGTATAATCAAATGCAGAAACCAACAGAACTCGTTATCAAGTGTTATGTACTGCATGTAACTATGTATGCTATACCCATACCGCCAGCAGTGCAATAGGCTTATTGACACATCACAAACACATGAGTGAGTAATAAAGAACCTGCTGTGGCATTAAGATGGTTGTACCATCATTAGCTGACAGAAATTTCTGCTCCAATACAATTGTGTGAGTGGCCACTATGGTATGTGCCCCCCACAGTTGACCACAATGTCATTACATGGATTACATGGCACACAAATGTGGTAGTAATATCTATTTAAAGTAGTAGGAAAAAAAGCAAGCTTAAACTCAGAGGTCAAGAAATTGTTGCTGTGTATCTGAACCAGAGTTGGTCTCAAATCCAGTCTTACATACTCTCAAGTCCATGCACTATGGAACACCACGTCTGTGTTAAGAAGTTAACACTGGTAAGCTTGCAGATCAACCTGCAAAGCCGCCATGATGGGGAGGCACTTAATGCTACAATGACAACATGTGGCTTGCATGGGTGATGCGTAGTAGGAACCAGTAAAATACTAGTTCCTTCACCACTTTGCCTCATAATTACTAGAAACACTTCTCATTTTAAAAACAGCAATGGAATACTGTGCCTGGGGTCTGTTGAAAGAAGACACTCTGTTTTTTGTAAATGTATTTACAACATTGGGCATCATTTTGGAGGGAAATGTACCCCCCTGTTGATGCTTGCTGTAATTCTTGCTACAACAATGGTACAGGTTGTACATTTCAGTTGGTAATTTTAGAATACAAACATATCAATCAAGACTTGTACCTATAATTTTGAAAGACCTAGTGTGCTATAGTGTCACCAAGGAATGTGTTTTCCAATGAAATGAAACACAGCTCTACATTAAATGCTGCTGAATACGTCGCTGTATTCCATCTGGTGCTCCAACTCCTTGCTAGACTGGACTCCGACATGTATGAATTTGACAGTTCTCAACTCTTGGAATCTTAACCCAAATTCCAAAGTCTTTTTTTTTTTTTTTTTAGTAAATCTAAGACTATTTTTCTTAATGTTTCTTCTCTGCTTCCATCCCCCAATAACTTTGAGTCACAGCAGGTCAGATAATGTTTTTCTCCTATACCCTATTAAAATACAGGAAGGTGCATAAATTATACCTGTGTCTGATACTGTCCTTGGAATCCATGTCATGGGATTAATTCATATTGAGATCTCTCTGACTACTCCAGTAGAACTAAATAGTCTTGGAATATATCCAAGTCTTTCTTGTATCAAATTTTGTGGTAGAGAACCTGATGTTGTGGCTATAGACAATACTGAATACATTTCTGGCCCCAGTAAAATAGCAACTTTAAATGTTAATTTGTTGCCTTACGACACTGCCACTTTTAGAGAGATTTCAAATATACTATCTCATTCTTCACAGCAGCCCTGTGTGATAGGGAGACTAGAAATTCCTGACATCTTACTCATGAGGACACAAAGATTCTAAAATAGTAAGCAACCTGTATGAGTCTGGACACCTAGAAGGACTTGAAGTTGACTCAAGTTGAAAATTTCTAATTCTTACTCGAGAGCTCTTACTACACATTAAGTCCAAGTGAGAAAGCTGAAGTGTGGTCACTTATACAGTCTTGGGTAAAATTGTAAGTAAAATGTTTTCTTGGGGGCCAAAAATACAAAGGAATCTAGAATTTTATTTTTTACTTTGCAATAGTTTTTTCTGCAACCATCCAAAGTTCCATTCTGCTGAACACATTTTGTAACTTATCTGGATGAATATTTTTTCAGAACTACCAAAAGTCGTAAATGTACATATAGATATACTCTAAAGAAATTTGCATGAAAGATACTAAATAATATAAAATTTATTTTAAAGACATGGTACTGACACAAGATTCGTGTGGAACAGTTCAAGAGCAGTCTCGAATGCATTAAAGAATTTTAATGTGCTCCAAAGGAAGTAGTTGAAATTTTTTAATTTAAACATGAGGTTAAAATTATCCATAGTTTTTTATCCACCTCATGACCATTAGTGAAACGTATTCCACATGAGGTAAAATTCAATTAAAATATATAGGCAAGTGTCTGCCATCTTGAGACTGCCGAGTATTGTTGTCCAAATTGTTCACCACACCACCCAATGACATATCTTCCTGAGTGAGCCAATGTTAATACCTTGGAACTGATTTTTTGGTTGGGAAAGAGTGGTGGTGCTTTGCATGTATGTTTTTTTTTTTCATAAAGCAATACAAAAATCCCATAAAATGAGATTAAAGTGGCAAGTATTGTGACACAGTGGCTTTAAGCTACTGCTTGTGACACCTGCACCCCTTATAGAGTGCCTGGGATTGAGTTATGCCTCGGTTTCTAGTCTACAGCTTCTGAAGTGCATTGGGCAGAAAGCTAGTCCCTACAACCCTTATGGGAGACCCAGGCTCCTGGCTTTGATCTGGCTCAACTCTGAGGATTTGGGGAATTAACCAGTAGATGGATGATTCTTTCTTGCCCTCTCTCTCTCTCTTCCCTGTGTCTCTGCCTTTCAAATGTTTTGAAACATTGAGGTATTTTACCTTATAAATACATTTGAATACTATACATCAAATGTCATAAGATAGAAACTAGCAAAAACATTTACAACACAGAAGATAATCTCATGGGATTAGTATATGAATATGTTCACATACATAATAAAACCAAAGTTCACCGAAAAAACCCAACAATACCATTCATTATAAGTTAGGTTAATGCTAAAAGGTATACAAAAAATCAAATGTAAAAGGGCTCAAATATAATATAAACATTTGAAAACTTGATTGGGGCTACTTTAATAATCTGGTGTTTAGGACTTCTTTCCTAAATATTTTTTAAGCACCTAAAATCTCGAGTTTCTAAACTAATTACATTGAAATAGTTACATAATTTAAAGTTACTTGTGAAAGGTTTATTAAAAACAAATATAGCTACAGATTGACTATCATATTCTCAATCTTGAGTATGAATTAAATCTCAAATGTTATAAAAAATTGTCAAAAGTACTGCTACTAGTAGTTTACATTTATAATAGAAGAACATGCTTAATTGCAAATAAGACATGAGTGAGAATGATTTCCCTATTGCAAGTTTAAGAGGTCCACAGACAATTTGGGAATTTTAGAGTTCTCTGAGCTTCTAGATAAGCTCAGAGGGGGCATAATCTTGTGTGGGATTCAGACACCAGGTGAAAGAGGCGCCAGGAAATGAGCCAGGGGCCAGCTGAAGGAGCCCCGCCCCATTCAGCATGGGATTTCCAGAGTCTACAGCGCTGTCCCCAGTCAGCCAGCCAAAGGTGGGGAAGAACATGGGAAGATGTGTGAGAAAATGTTATGGTCCGATCTTGGGAATGGTGGACATGTTGTCTGTCCATATTCTCTAACTAGCACTCAGTCATGCCAACACACCCATCTGCAAGGCAGGACGGGAAATATAAGGATGCTGGGGAAAGAGGAGTTAATCAAATATTTCTGGACTTTTGAGCCTATAAAGGCTCCAAGTATAGCCTACAGCTATGTCTACTACTGAAATATCTGGGGCACTGTATAGGCAGTGGTATGTACCATAGCACTTGTCGAAGTAACAATCTTGTTTTTGGTGGATACACTCAATGGGTAAATACCAGGGTGAGTAAGTTATTGTTGTGGAAATTGCACTTTAAAAGTTTTGAAGTGTAAACCATTACGATGAATTGAGTATTTGGAAATGTCCAGGCTTGTTAATCCATTCACTTAATTTCAGTGAGGAATTTCTTAGGATCATAGCATAAATTGAAGATGTATGTCCAAATTCTTTCTGTTTAAACAAAAGTGTGATATATAGTAGCTCAAAATTATCATTCACAATGAAATTGAAGTATATTCATATGATAGACTAGCCTAAGTTTCAATAAGTAATAACTGATATTTTGTACTTGCTAGACACTGGTTCTCCTGTAGACATTAAGTCCTCCATAATGACTCCATGAGACACTTTACCTCACTTAGAGTATGTGGAAACTAAAGGTTAGCAAGGCTGAGTGTTTTTCTGTGGGTATTTTTTCAGCTCTGACTCATCTCTGCTGGTTGTTAGCTAAAACCCATCCTCTTCTGTAACAACAGAACCCCAGTTTTGTATGGAACCAAGAGGTTTAAAAAAAAAAAAAAACAAACCTTATAGTCACAGCCAACCTCAAGACTAAACTATGAGCAATGCAATTTAGGCAGAGCTGGCTGTTACAAAGGGAGAAACTAGCAGGAGCCTGTTCAGCCCTTTATTTTTCACATTTGTGCTTTTCTTAGTCTGCAAAATGACCATTGAAAGGTCTTGACCTATTCCTGGGGGCATCAACAAAATTAGCAGTCACCTTCTCCCACTCATTGCAACATAACTAGTAACCCACTGCTCTCTGAGAGCAAAAGACTGAAACACATTCTACAGGTTTCTGCTACCCCTGTCTGGGACAGCTGATGAGACTCTACTTACCCTAGATGCATGGGCTCACTGAGAACAACAAAATAATCGGATGGTCTGCTGCTGCTACTTGAAAATGCTACAGTACAGCAGAAAAACACAGGCAAGAAGAGACAGACTCCTGAAACCGGTGAAAATAAAAAGCAAGAGTACATACAACTCAATTCACAAAAGCTAAGATATGGAATCAACCAAGATATCCATCAACTGATGACTAGATAAAGAAAATGGGGTGTATGTGTGTACATATGTATACACAAACACACACATATATATATACTTCAAAATACTACTCAGCCATTAAAAATGAAATCGTGTCTTTTGCAACAAAATGGATGCCATTGGAAACCATTACATTTAGTGAAATAAGCTAGTGCCCAAAACATTTTCTCTGACCAGTGGTAACTAATAGAATACAAGAAAGTATGAGTGACATTGACATTCCTGAGCTTTGATTATTGTTACAGACCTTGTCTACTATTTGAACAGTTTTTAACTATCTGTTGAATCCTTAGTGGAAGGTTAAGCTTATGATTATAAAATAAAGTATGTCACTGCAAAAATTAGAAGAAAAGATAAAAAGTGGGCACATGAGTGGCAGGGAAGAAGAAGGGAAATATCACTATGCTGCTAAATCTGCATATACAAAATAGCATGAAATTTGTTTACTATTGATAAATTTTTTAAAGGATGAAGGGGAGAGAGGAAAGTATCATATTCTGATGAAATTTATAAAATCTTTTTTCTATAAATTAAAGAAAATGTGATAATACACAACAGTAATGTGAATAAAAATCACATGATCATCTCAAGTGCAGAAAAAACATTTGACAAAATTTCAAGATAAACTTATGAAAGGAAGAGACTATTTGCAAGCCACATACCTGATAAAGGATCAATATTCTAAATATATAAAGAGCTTCTATAAATAGCCACAATATTACAATATTACACTTAAAAATGGAAAAATAGACGTAAAATAATCAAGAGTTAAAAGTGTGCTCAGTATCACTAATCGGCAAGAAAATGCAACTGCAATCCAAAATGAGATATTGATCATATTTTGGTGGCCAGTAAAAAAACCAAAAATGAACAAATCAGTGTTGGCAGAGAGGTAGATAAATTGTAAGTCTTGGGCACTGTTGGCTGGAATATAAAACAGTGCTGCCTCTACGGAAAACCATGGAGATTCCTCAAAAAATTAAAAATAGGAAACTTAAAAGTTCAATTTCTGGGTAAACATATCCAGAATAATCGGAAGCTGAATCTTAGCTATTTGCACACTCATGTTCACTGCAGCAATTATTCACAATAGCGCTAATGTCCACCAACAGATGCAAGAATAAATATATGCATACAACGAAATATTACTTAGTCTCAGTCCTTTCGAATGGGACATGAATGTAGTAAGTGTTATGCTAGGTGAAATAGTCCACACAAAAGGCAGACACTGTATGTTCCCAGTTATAGGAGGCAAACAAATTAGTGAAACTGATTGGAAGAGAAAGAATAATGGTGGTTTCCAGGGATAGGAGAAGGAAGAATTGGAGTTGGTATTCAAAGGGTATAAAGTTTCAGTTAAGCAACATGAAAACATCCCAGACATCTGTATAACACTGGGCTTATAGTTACTCTAAGATAGTTGTTCTAAAATAAACACGAATGTACCACCTGGAGCACAAACTAAAACTTCATAGTCTCACATGTGACCTTTTTCTCCCAACAACCCATTTTTTTTGTTACCTCCTTGATTTCATTTTCATTAGGATATTATTAGGTATGCTGTTTCATAAACAATGTCTCCATATTCTCTCAGTTTTAGAAACCATTATCTACATATTAGTTTTTTTTTTTTTTGACAGGCAGAATGGACAGAGAGAGAGAGAGAGAGAGAGACAGAGAGAAAGGTCTTCCTTTGCCGTTGGTTCACCCTCCAATGGTTGCTGCGGCCAGTGCACTGCGCTGATCCAAAGCCGGGAGCCAAGTGCTTCTCCTGGTCTCCCATGTGGGTGCAGGGCCCAAGCACTTGGGCCATCCTCCACTGCACTCCGGGCCACAGCAGAGAGCTGGCCTGGAAGAGGGGCAACCGGGACAGAATCCGGTGCCCCGACTGGGACTAGAACCCCGTGTGCCGGTGCCGCAAGGTGGAGGATTAGCCTATTGATCCGCGGCGCCGGCCTACATATTAGTTTTCAATTAACTCTTTCAGTTGCTTTAAGTTGAAACAGCTCAGTAGGTTCTAAAATAGAAATAAACTAATGTCACATTTGAAGTGATAGTTCAATTCAAGTAAATATTCATGAAAATATTGAGCAAATTCTTACAGCTTCATATTACAGAAAAACCTAAATGAAATGTCTCTTCAGATTTAACTAGTATAAAATTGACCTGAATCCCATCATTAAATCTGAGGTAGTAAAAGTCAAAAGGAACTTTAGACAATAAGCTAGTTATGGAAAGAATCCAGATGTCCATCAACTGATGACTGGAGAAAGAAACCATGGTGTATGTATATATAATGGAATGCTACTCAGTCATAAAAAATGAAATTCTGTCTCGTGCAACAAAATGGATGCAACTGGGAGCCATTATACTTAGTGAAATAAGCCAATTCCAAAAAGACAGATACCATATGTTTTCTCTGGTCTGCGGTAACAGAGTACCAAAAATACACTGTACAGGAGTGAAAATGCCATTTTGAAGTTTGATTGTTTACAGCCTTTGTCTCTACTGCTGAGGAACACTTTTTTTCTTGCTACTTGTTAAACTCTTTAGGGTTAATCTTATGATTATAAAGTAAACTGAAAGCAATTGTGGTAAAAATGTGAGAGGGAATAGAGGAAGGGTGGGGGCATGAGCAGCAGAGAGGGAAAGGTGGGAAGTATCACTATGTTCTAAAACTTTGATATACATGAAACTTATACCTGAAGAGCTTCAAAAAACAACAAATGGGATTTTTTAAATTCAGAATGTTTGAAGAATTACAAAATGGGCAGCATAGAGTTGGGTATTATAGATGGTGACAGGAGATTGAAAATAATGAAGATAATGGTCTCTGTCTAAAGAGATTATATTATGACAGAGGAGAGACAAATGTTACAAATAACAGATTCAAGATGAAGAGGCACAAGACAGGAAGCTGGAGAGGTGAGGGGCCAGATCTGTCACATGAGGGGGTTAAACCTTGTTCTCCAAGTCACTGAAAGGCATTGCCGGGTGATAAGAACGGGGAAGTTATGCAAAGCTGCACTTCCAAAAGCATCTGCTGAGGATTGATGAGGGGGTGGACAAGGCTGTTTGTAAAGGAAACACAAACTCCCAGAGTCGCCCAAAGAGAGGATGAAGGCCTAGTGTGACAACGGTGTGGCCAAACAATAGCTATATTGCAGTGCACAACTAATGTTAATCCCCAGCGCTGCCTGAGATAGTTCCTGAGCCAAGTCTAACTGGCTAAACACTATATATGCCAATCTCCTTTATTTCTCAGAACTCTCTCTATGGCAGGTGCTATTAAATTCCCGTCTTACAAATGAAGAAACGGTGACTCAGGATTGGAGACCGTTTCCCTGGCACACTGACCTGATTAACTAAAGTGGTCAGGACCTGACTACCTCTCGTGTTCTGGCTGCACTTTGAGCCAGTGTGTTGGAAAGCCTATGCTTAAAAGTGCACTTGGTTTCAAACGACAATGGCATCAAAGCTGAACAGGCAAGGGACGCTTTATCCAAGACTCCTGCAGTAGGAAAGAGGTTGAACCCAAGTTTTTTAAGACAAAAGGTGGAAGGGTCTTTTTTCAAACATATATATTTCACATGCACGCATGCACAAGGCGGGGCTTGGTGGAGGGAGAGGAGAGAGAGAGTTTCTATGCAGTGGTCTTGGGGCTGGGCAAAGCGGAATCTAGGTCTCATGGGTGTGGCAGGCACTCAGCTGCTTTCCCCAGGCAATCCAGCAGGGAGCTAGATTGGAAATGAAGCAGCTGCAACTGAAACCAGTGCTCCCCCAGATATGGGATGCCAGCAATGGGCTTAACCCACCACTCCAAGCCCTGAAGGGTCCGTTAAATGCCAGGTAAGCTAGTGAAAGACACTGGTAGATAGAGACGCATGGTTCCCAGGCTCTTTAGAAAAAACATTACTGAGTTGTAAATATCTCCCCAGCCTCTGGCTAGTTTTACATCTCAAAGAAAACTTTCTAGGGTAAGTGCTCTAAGAAAAGGGAGCTGGCGTTAGGAGATGCTGGTGTAAAGTTCAGTGAAGGTGAGGGGAAGGCTAAGGTAGTCTGGATCCCCAATGCTGAAGGATGGAATGCAGTAAAAATCAACATAACTAAGCCTTAGTTTTACTTACACGCTATTCTGATGGAATCAATTCTAAGTCACTGATATAGCCACGTGTAACTTGATATGTGTGAGTGTGTATTTTAAGTTCATAAACCACATATTGCACAATCTACCTCTTCAAAGTCAATTTTATATTTAACATTAAAAATACCATTTAGTAGATGACCCAGATGATTCAATAGCAGCATGGATTATAGTCAGTATCTCTTGAGTATTTTTCACGCACTGGATATTTCACCAATTTTTTTTGTCACACTCCTACAAGTCCTCCTAGGAGGTAGTATGATAACCTTCATTTCATAGACAAGGAAACAGGTCATACTTTGTAGTTTGAGCCATACGTAGGACTTGCTACATACTCGCCAGTCTGGGGATAAAACAGTGTGTTCAAAGACTAGCATTGCAAGATGACGACAGCGGGGCATTATAGCAAATGTAAGACCTTCTAAGCACAGGGCGCTGTGTGACTGCGCAAGGCGAACACCAGGAAGCCAGCTCTGCCTGCCCTTCAGGTTGTGCTGTAACCTTTAGGATAGACTGTCTCTCCAGTACCTTACTGAATAGTGAAGTTCCTGGGGGTGCCCAGAGTTCTTAAGTACTTATCAATGGACTTGAAATACTGTTTGGAGTGCCTGGAAGAAAGACCCTTTTTGATAGACAGGGTCTGGGTGTTTAATCCTCACAGCTTCTCCGTGCCATATGAGGACTTGAAACTCGTTACTGAGTTTTGGTCTGAAAATAGCCAATGCCCAGAACAAAGGAGGTTCTTAAAGCACAAAGGGGAACTCTTGATATGTGGAGCCACAGCACATAGGCTAGCATTTATTACATAAATATAAAATTCTGATAGCAGGTGCTACTTAAAACTGAATTTGGATGACAGTGCAATTCTCAGGTGACAAGGGACATTAGAAATATGAATAAATGATTGTTTGTCTTTCCCTTTAGTGAAAGGTGAAAGTAACAA
Organism: Oryctolagus cuniculus; assembly: GCF_964237555.1. Classification (NCBI taxonomy): domain Eukaryota; kingdom Metazoa; phylum Chordata; class Mammalia; order Lagomorpha; family Leporidae; genus Oryctolagus; species Oryctolagus cuniculus. The sequence goes on along the minus strand of NC_091445.1, from coordinate 10,552,265 downwards.
TAGTACTGAGGCTACTACAAGAAGGTAATGTGAGTACTGCACAAAGAAGAGCTGTTTCACAGTGAAGCACAGCTGAGATGAAGACATTTTCTAGAGGACAACTTTGCTGTTCCCAGGAGGTGAACACTGTCCAGTGACTGCTATTACTCTGACACATGACGGGGACCTGGGTAACATCTCATTGTCAACCACAGTGATGGGAAGGAGCAGGTTAAGATTCCATTACAAGGAAGATATTTCCATTAACGAAAACCTGTTTCACTTTTGGTAGAGTTGGAACCAAAATTAAGCTAAATGTACATACAGTGATTCCTATGTGAATAGAAAGATTACATATACAGGTTTTTTACTTTCATATCGGTAAGACCAGTGTACCTAAAAATGCTCATGAATTATTTTTAAACATACTTATTAAAAGATCTCTTGATCTTGCTCTTCCTTTATCTGCTATCTCACTCAGCAAAGGTACCAGGAACTCCATCCTGGTCTACCACAAGGTGGCAGTGGTCCAATGATAGCTTGAGCTGTCCTGCTGCCCTCCCAGGCACATGGGTAGGAAGTTGAGTTGGAAGCAGAGCAGCCAGTACTTCAACCAGATCTCTGATATGGGATGCCATTGTCAGAAGTAGTGGCTTAACGCCCTGTGTCACAATACCGACCCCTCATAACCAAAGATTTTTCACTGGGGTTAGACTAGGGGCTAGTACTACTGAGGAAACAAATTCATTGATACGTGGTATTTTTGTCATCTTTTAAAAAGTGACTAGTTTTTCTTTGTCAATGACATGTAAGCATATTTTTAATATAATTATTAACATTTATTTCTTCAAAAGCAACTCTTACATACTAAAAAATAACTTTATTGGGGTAAACTTGACTATAAAATAAAACACAGATTAGAAGTGTAGGATGTGAGTTTTGAAATATCCTTCTGTGAAAACATGGCTAAATCAAGATAGTGAACATATCTGTTAGCCTTCAGAAGTTACTGTTGGCTCTTTGGTCATTTCTTCTCGCTGAGCCTCCACTGCCTGTCTACCAGGCAACCACCAATCTCCCTTCTGTTATTCTGTATGACTTTGCATTCTTCTAGACTCTGTCAATGGGATTGTACAGCAGGTTTTCCTTACTCAGCATAATAACTAACTTAGCTTTGCAAAAATGTTTTAATTACATTAGTTAAAGGCTTTATGCTCCACTTAAATAGTTCAACAAATAATAAAGCAAAAAGACCATGGTTCAGCAAGACTATAGACAAGGAATATAAACAAGAATCAAATGGGAAGATGTTCAACTTCATCCTATAAATTTCAAAAACTCACATCATTAAAACTATAGTAGTACATAATTAGATGTTTTGTCAAACTTTAAAACCTATTTACAGCAAGACTGATAAAGGCATTTCCTTTATTTGTGACCCAAAATTTTAGAAAAAATAAAAGGGAGAACAGGCAGTAGTTGTCTTCCTGTGTCTGCTTATTTCCCTCAACATGATGTCCTGTAGAGGTAACAATTTTGATGCAAATAATAGAATTTCATCTTTTATAGATGGATAATATTCAATTGTACTTATCACATTTTCTTTATTAATCTGATAATGGACATTTTGGTTGATTCCATATTTTGTCCATGGTGAACAATGCTGCTATAAACATGCTAGTGCAGGTATCTTTGATACAATATATTTGTCTTTTGGGTATATATCTAGTAGTGGGATTTCAGCATCATTCTGAAATTCTTCCTCATTGTCACCTATATCAATAATTCATTCCTTTTTAATTCTGAAGAGTATTCTATTGTGAGCATGTACCACAATTTTCTTATGTGTTCACTGGTGGATGGACAATTTGTGCTATTTCCAATTTGGGGCTATTACAAAGAACTTTGCACAAATATTTGTATAGAACTCTTTGGACAACTGACTAGATAAAGAAGGGTGTGTGTGTGTACCCACATACTGTAGAATACTACTTAGTGGTGGTTAAAAAAAAAAACAAAAATGAAATCGTGTCCTGTGTACCACAATGGATGAAACTGGAAACCACTATACTTAGTGAAATAAGGCAGTCCTAAAAAGATAGTTATGTTTTCACTGATCTGCAGTAACTAAGAGTATATAAAATGTGTATCTGAGTACAAATAATATTTTAAGGACTCAATGACCACTTACAGTCCTTGTCTTGACTATTGAGGAACAAATTTGTTTTCTTCATGTTATTTGTTGAACTCTTTACTTGGTGTAGGGTTAATCTTATGAGTATAAAGTAAACTGAAAATAAGTTTTTGTAAAAATTGAAAGTGGGAATAAGAGAGGGAAGAAGGGTTACAGTGTGGGCAGGAAGGAGGATAAAGTGGGAAGTATTGCTGTATTCCTAAATCTGAACATATGAAATTTGTATACCTTAAATAAAACTTAAAACAAAACCAGAAGGTCTTTGGATAGATATATTTAATTCTCAGGGAAATATGTAGAGATGGAAAGATTGGATCACTTGATGTATACTTAAACATTTTTAAAACTACCAAACTACTCAAGCGTTTGAATAAATTTTTCTTATTAATACATAGAGAATAAGTTCCACACATTTTGTAAGTACAGTTCCAAGAAGATAACTTTTTTAACCAGCAGTGTATGAGTTTCAATTTCTCTCAACATTTATCATAAATAGTCCATATCTCTTATGCTATCTTTTTTTTTTTAAACTTTTTATTTTATTTTTTTTTTTTATTTTTGACAGGCAGAGTGGACAGTGAGAGAGAGAGACAGAGAGAAAGGTCTTCCTTTGCCGTTGGTTCACCCTCCAATGGCCGCCGCGGCCGGCGCTCTGCGGCTGGCGCACAGCGCTGATCCGATGGCAGGAGCCAGGAGCCAGGTGCTTTTCCTGGTCTCCCATGGGGTGCAGGGCCCAAGCACCTGGGCCATCCTCCACTGCACTCCCTGGCCACAGCAGAGGGCTGGCCTGGAAGAGGGGCAACCGGGACAGAATCCGGCGCCCCGACCGGGACTAGAACCCGGTGTGCCGGCGCCGCTAGGCGGAGGATTAGCCTAGTGAGCCGCGGCGCCGGCCTCTTATGCTATCTTTATACAGATGTATCTCAGTGTTCATAGCAGATACTAATTTTTATTGGAGATATAAAGCATAGCTCACTTGAAGACATGGGAAGGCAGAGGTATGGGCTAACATTTCAAAGGCATCTTTAAAAATTGGACAGCTTTCTGTGATCGTTCTTGTTATCAGTAGCCATAATAAAAGTGATTCAAAAATGTAACTTTATTACATAATGCTATAAACAGATATTACTTATAAATATACAAGTTACAAATAAGTCTGAGAATGTTTTCGTTCAGCATTCATCAATTTCTCAGGAAATAGGAATATAACTCGGGTGGTTCTAACACATCAGCTGAGTGAGTGTCCCCGTGTCATGGGCCCTTTTGCTTAGTTTAGGGTAGCATTTTTCCCTCTTAACTATATTTGTATAGGACTTGAAGCGATCCTGAGCACACTGCATCACTAGACCGATCAATAATTTTAATTCAGCTACCATCAGAGTAGAGTGTGTGTTTGTCAAGATATAATATAGGTATCAGCTCTCAAAGCTTGCAGGTAATGAGGATAGCACTCCTCAGGGTCAGAAACTATATCTAGTCTATTTGGCTCTTACTGACCTGAGAAACATGAATTGACTCAGAAATGTATTCCTGGGGGTGCTATTCAAAACCCAACTCCAGTGCAGCCCTTAGAGCTATGAAAGGCGCCTGAAGATAGAGACCCTCTGAATGGCACAGAGAAGGACTTGGAGACCCTCATCTTCTGTTAGAAACAATAGATCCCAGATTCCCTTTTTATAACTGAAATTGCATGATAAAACCCCATTTCTCATCACTTAACTTTGTTATTATAGAACATAATCATAGATCCATATAATCTTACAACTGGAAGATAATTAATATATGCTGAAAAATTTCATTTTGCTTGAGAGTATTTGCTATATAGAAAGTCCTTACTACTAATGAGAGAAGGGTATAGAAAATTGTCAAAGAATTTGTCCCAGGCAATGCTATCTTGTGAATGGTGGTAATAGCCATATCCTAATTGAGTGCTAGCTCCAAAACATGAGTTAAGTGTTGTCCCCAGCGAACCTGGTAGCTTTGCTTAGATTAAGCAAGTCGGGATGTAGCTACAGTTGTTCCAGTGACTCCCTAACTATCTACCTGTCTTAATGGCTAATTTCACACCAACTCTTGCTTTGATCTATCGCAAATCAACTTCATTCCAGATATATGGTGCCAGTAAAATCAACAAATGCCATTAAATCCTAGTCTGGTTGATGATGCAAAGACTGGGAAAACTCTAGCAAACCAAAAAGGAAATATGTACATGTGCAGACGTCTATCTGGTGAATAGTGTCTGCGTGTGAAATATCCAAATCCTCACTGCATGCCTACTGTCAGAATCTATTGGCAATGTGATTACTGAGCCTCTGCATTTGGGAAGCTTCACTCTTTTTCTCTAGTATTTTTAAAAATATCTTACTCCTACCTTTCAAGCAATCTACAAAGCTGTCAATTTTCTGATATGCACTTCTTTTTCCAAACGTCTACATTACTGATGGAACTTGATAATTCAAATAAAATATAGCTAGCATACTACTCTAAGAGTACTTTCAACTTAACCAATCTGGTTTATGAATTTTTAAGCCATCAATTTGTTTTTCTTACTACAATTAAAATTGCCAGTTGCCAGAGGACAAACTGAAAATCAGAAAAACAAACATGTAATACTTGTGACATAGAATTCAGATCATTTATACTGTTCACAAAATAACCACAAAACTACCATTGTTATAATTGGCTCATCAAGAGCTAGGGAGATTAAAAGAATTACTAGGGAACTGGCATTATGGCACAGCAGAGTAAACCTCCACTTGTGACACTGGCATCTCACATCAGAGTCAGTTTGAATCCCACTACTTAGCTTCCAACCTGCCTCCAGATAGTTGTGCCTAGGAAGGTAGCAGAGGATGGCCCAAGTGCCTGGACTGCTCTCAGCCCTGTGGATAAGCAGGATTGAGTTCATAGCTCCTGATTTAAACCTGGCCCAACCCTAACTGTTGTGGCCATCTGGGGAGTGAACCAGCAGATAGAAGATCTCGTTCATCTCTTGCTCTCTGCTTTGTCACCCTGCCTTTCAAATAAGTCTTTGAAAATTAGAGAATTATTAGCTCATGATAGCAAGAGTTGTTTGCAGAAGATGCTATGTTTCCCTCTATCCTCTGACAGGCAGTTGAAAGGCCACTTTTTTTCTGTATCTTTCTGTACTTTTCAGAATAAAATGAGAATATTTCATTCAATACCTCACTGTTGGTGTGTTACACTAGGGCTTCATCTGTTCTGTGTGTTGACCCTGAACTAAACTGACGACCATATCCACATCAGCAAGTCCTCTCAGTTCTTATTGCCAAGTATTCTCTGAATTGGAACTCTTTGCTTTCTTCATCCCTAACCCTCTATCCATTGTATATTATTTCTCTCCTAGACTATGTTTGTTGTCTCTTAACTGATCTCCCAGATTGCATTCAAGATCCCAAAAGAACAACTTAATAGGAAACCTGAGAACGCACTACCTTGATTAAACTTCCTGGTAGCTTACAATACCCATGGACTTAAAATACAATTCTTGCTTTTATCTCCTTAGTCCTGCACCATCAGTTCTCTGCCTCCTCCCGGGTGCTCGTCTCCTTCCACTTTGCCCACTGACTGCACTCCAGCCACACTGGCCTTCAGTTTCTGAACCAAAGTCGGCCTACTTCTAATTCAGGCCCTGAACTCCATGGTGCCAGATCTCTACATTCTCCCCACTGAGAATTCCTCATTCTTGTTCCTCCCATTGCGCATTAGTTGCTCTCTAGAACTTCCCAATTGTCTAGAATTATGCTGTGCATCTGTGTACTTGGTCATAGTCAGTCTTCCCAGCTGCAACATGAGCTTCTGGAGTGACCTCTCTGTTAGTCACTCCTGTCCCATCAACCCCATTGCTCCCTTCTCGTTCAGATGAGTGCTTGCCACACAGACCATCCAAGATAGATCAGCTAAATGGAAGAATCAAAGCGCAGCATATGAAGTAGTATTACTAAATCAATCATTTACATCTCCCCAAAGGCATTTTTCTAGAAATGCTCCTATAAATTCCAACAAAAGATTAAACTCATACATGTTGTAGAAAACATGTTTACCACATAAGAGGGACACATACACCTTGCATAAGCAACTTCAAATATTCTCTATAAAAATCATGATACCACATTTTGTTCACTGAGTAAGGATCCATAGATCAAACAAGCACCAGGCAAATACTTTAATATCCCCTCCTAATCTGAGCATGGTAGCTGAAGTATCATGAAGAGAATGTTTGTGTCTGGAAATATAATCATACTGATGAGAATACTCATGAAATACAAATGATGAAAGGTATTTAATTATGCAACGAATTTTGTAATATCGACTGAGTTACAAGAATTCTGAGAATGGTAGGAGTGGACATCTAACTCCACAGTTAACACACTGGTTAAGATGCTCAAGTCCCATATCAAAGAGCCTGGGTTTGAGTCCTCGTTCCAGCTCCTGATCTCGATTCCTGTTGATTCAGACCTTGGAAGGCAGCAACGATGGATACAATGGTTGCATGCTTGCCACAGACATAGGAGACCTGGATTGAGTTCTGGTTCCCAGCTTCAGCTTGGCCCAGTCCCAGCTGTTAGGAGCATTTAGGGAGTGAACCAGTGAATGGGAGTGCATACTGTCTCTCTCTCCCTCTCTCAAATATTTTTTAAAACTTAGAAAATGGTAAAGCTAAAAGCAAAGCAGACATAGAAGAAATCGTAGCACAGGAATACCTTGCCATGGAATTTTTCAAATAAGGAGCTCTTATAAGTTGGTTCATAGATCTTGAACACAAGCTGCTTAGAATGACCAGCTGGGTTGTCTGACACACCTTTCCTCAGGAAATATGGTAGCAGTCTTTAAAAAGAGCGTTGTAGACCTGGAAGGGGATGGCTATGTAAAAGATGTGGCTGAAAATAACCAAGTCCATATTTAGAATAATATTTCAACACATATTTAAATTAATGCTTGTGGAGTTTGTCCTTTATCTCTACATAAGATCTGTCAACATTGGAAAAAGCTGCGTATTTTACAAAACCTAAGTAACAGTGGCTTCACTAAGATGAATAAGTGACTTTATTCTTCATGCAGAAGAAATTCAGGGGCAAGTTTTCCTGAACTTCCATGCTCACTCAGTTTCACCAGAGAACCAGGCCCATTTCATTTTTTGGCTCTATATTTTTAGAACATGGTTTATAACTTCAGGTTATATTGTGGTCTCAATGGCTGCTTCAGCTCCAGCTACTATATCCATATTCCGGACAGCAATAAGGAAGAAATAAATGCAAAGGGACATCCCTCCCAGCTAAGTAACTTTTTGGAAAACTTGTCCCTGGATTTCTGCTTATGTTTTATTTAACACCAGTATTTAAAAGGAATAATGGCAACTGTGGTTCAATCTGAACATATTGATATCTCAATGGTATAGTCTTTTTAGTAAGAAAAAGAGGGGGCAGTGCTATGGCATGGTGGGTAAAGCCATTGCCTGCAATGCCAGCATCCCACGTGGGCACCGGTTTGTGTCCTGACTGCTCCACTTCTGATCCAGCTTCCTGCTGTAATGGTGTGGGAAAAGCAACAGAAGATGGCCCGAGTGCTTGGGGCCCCTGTGCCATCCACATGGGAGACCAGGATGAAGCTCCTGGCTTCAGCCTGGCTCAGCCCTGGCTGTTGCAGCCATCTGGGGAGTGAACCAGTAGATGAAAGATAGCTCTCTCCCTCTCCCTCTCTACAACTCTGACTTTCAAACAAATCTTACTTTATGAGTTGATATTTAGCATGCAGCATTTACTACTACTCTGCAAATACTAACAAACTACCAAAAACATATAGGAAGAAGTAAAGTATGAGTTCCACAAAAATACTGGTTTTTTTTTGTTCATTTCTTTATCTCTACCTTTCATAGTACCTAAATCTCAGCAGAATATGCAATTCTAATAAATTAGTACACAAATGAATGTCTGGTGCCATATGAGTCTGTACTTTAATTAGGGGATAGCTAGACAGACCGTCTCTGCCATTGTTCTGGAGTGGGCCATTACTTTTAATCATTTGATGGTGCCACCCCCTGGAGTCTCATCTTTGTTCTTTATCAGAATCATCCAATCCAGTTCTTGTCAATTGTCTGCTTTCCCAGGTGAAGCATAGTGATCTAAATAGTATTTTGTTTAAACTTTTGATGTCTTAGAAGTTGAGTATTCACTAACTGATTCTATAATATAAATGGCTATTGCTGTCTCTCTTTTCCAATGCACATATATAGGCAAATGCTGCAATTTCAATGGACTAAGCTTTCCAACTCGGGCAGCCAGCCTACTACAAGGGAAATTTCAAAAGCCTTCTCTTTGATGTAATGATTTTGACAAGCAGAGAACAATATTCCTCTTGTACCCAAAAATCGTGGGTCAAAATTTTCTTCCTGTTTTAATTACCTGCCAGCAGCAAGGATGAGAAGTCTGCTTTCCCCTAAAGTTTTTTTTTTTTTCACTTCATGCCTACTTCTATGCAAATTAAAGAAAAAGCACCTAGGTACTGCTCTAGAGAACTGTCTATATTTACTTTTTGTCCCTGGGCTTTCTATTCCTGAAATGGCTGTGATAGCTGGGATTTTCCCCTTTATTCCTCATGTTTTTCTATCCTTTAAATTCTGTTCAAGTAATCAGAATAAAGACAACTGGTGTCCACATGCAGTGATAAATCTAAGACCTGGACAAACTGGCAATGGTTCAGCATAGAAACATCACAGTATCACAGTACTGAACCCACAGAAACTAGACTTCTTTTACACATTAGATGATAAACTTCTCATGAATTCAGAAGCATGAAAATAGTGAAGAATCTGAGGAAAAAAAGGTCAGTAAGAGTGGAGGTAATTATGAGAAAGAGGGAACATAAAGGAGGTGAGTGAAGACCTATATAAAGCCGACCTCAAGGTACTAGCTGTCAAGGTAGGGATAAGAAGCATAGGAATACAAGAGAATGACTACTTAGTGAATTAAAAAGAAATACACCTACTCACTCCATCCCAGTTTTCTATGGATGCTATTTGCTGGTTGGGGGAAGGTTTTTGTTTCGACTAAAATCTTAGCAGTTTTTCTACTCCACTGCATTGTGATTAGAAAGAAACTTGAAGGAAATTTTAAGATTTGAGAGGCAGAGTTACAGACAAGGAGAGGGAGAGAAGGAGAGGTCTTAAGTCTGCTGGTTCTCTCCTCAATGGCCAGAGCTGGGCCAATCTGAAGCCAGGAGCTTCCTCTGGATCTCCCACATGGGTGCAGGGGTCAAACACTTGAGCCATCTCCTGCTGCCTTCCCAGATCAACAGTGGGGAGCTGGATTGGAAATGGAGCAGTTGGAACATGACTCGGTACCCATACGGGATTCTGGCACCACAGGTGAATGCTTAGCCTACTATGCCACAGGCACTGGCCCAGTAGGAATTGTTTTACTAATTGGTAGCTGAAAACTGAAGTCAATAAAATGTGAGTTTATAGAAATTTCAAATTCCTCACTAAAATCCCACATCTAAAAAGGGTGCCTGATGTATAGTACACTCTTAATAAATACTTTGTGTCTGAATGGATGAATCTAGCAAGAAAGTGCCTCTGGCCATCTAAAGGCAAAACAAATATCTATACCATCTGAGGTTTAGATGAATGAATTACCTTTGAGACAAATCTGGACTATATCAGCTAGAAATAAAGTCTATGGTTCAAAGTTAAATTATGTTATATTTACCACTGACATTGCCTAATTTTAAGATTTAATTTGAAAGCTTTGAAATACTTGCTTAGTGCCGCATAATAACAACACTAAAATTTTTCTTGGTATTTTTACTTCTCAAATTCAAAGTGGCTTTCTACTGTAATTGAATTTTCATATGGCTATATTCCTATTGTAAAGGGCTATTGACACTATCCTGGGGTCCACTTGAATAAATAGCAATACAGAGAATTTTTTCATTAGGCTCAGCCAAACCTCAGCTTACTAGCTGTGTGCCCTGGGATGAATGGCTTGGTCTTTCTTAACTTGAACTTCCTCAATTGTAAAACGTAGATTACATTACAAGCATGTGCCTTTCAGTGTGAATTGATGATAAGATAATTTCTTTTTTTTTTTTTATCAATTCCCAACTTGACTCTCACTGGGATTAAACATGATAATAGGTCTGATCTGATTTCATCATCATTTAAAAAAATCATCTATTATTTTTCACTTTATGTTTCTGTGTGGGAGAAAACTGTTGAAATCCTTACTTAATGTATACTAAGCTGATCTTCTGTATATTAAGATAATCGAAAATGAATCTTGATGTGAATGGAAGGGGAGAGGGAGTGGGAAAGGGGAGGGTTGTGGGTGGGAGGGACGGTATGGGGGGGAAGCCATTGTAATCCATAAGTCGTACTTTGGAAATTTATATTCATTAAATAAAAGTTAAAAAAAATTTATACTGAGATCTATTTTCAATTAACTTTATACACATACAATTAACTCTAAAAAAAAAAAAAAGATATACCTAAACTCCTTAACATGGTGTCAGACATAGATCTTCAATAAATGACCTTTTAATTATATTGTGTGATCAAAGCAACATGAGCTTGTCAAATCTCAATGTTTCAGCTAATCTGTTGCTTACCTTTTTTAAACGAAAGTATCTAGAGTGGAAAGGTGTGTGATGTTGCACGACATAACTTAATAGCAGCATAGCATAGTCATTTGTGAGTTAGACCGCAAAGGAGAACTTTAGAAAGCTGAAGTCCAAATTTCATCTTGACCACCCGGTAAGTCTCTGGTAGGCAAACAGGAATCTGAGAAATTTGGCACATTGTTGCATGGCAACAAGGCAAAGATCTAATACCACAAAAATATAGTGTGGCAAATACTTAAAGTGTAGAAGACTTTTCCCAAGGCATGTGACTTTCTAGAGAACTCATGGCAACAGATTGACTCAACCAGTCAATGACCACCTTATTTCAGTTTGATGAAATATGATGTGTTTATGGAGCCAGAAGCTATGCTGAGAAACTACTAGACATTTTAATACTGAGTCGCTCATGTCTTCCTTGGCCTACAACTATTAGCAAATGGATTACATGAAAGACACACATTTAACACTATTTTCAGAGATTGGATGGGTCAGGGAAATATTTCTGTCCATTTGACACTTCATATTCTCCCTAATTTTTGCATTCTAGGCAAAAAAAAAAGAATATAAAATATTCATTAACCGTGCTGAAACCCATTTATAGCAGATGCTCTCTGGAGGGTAAATTTGAAAACTTCTGCTGAAAAGCACAGTGTGAGATGTGCAATTGTCCTGACGCAGCAGCTAGTCTGAGGAACCGCAAATGCAAAAGTATTATAGTGAAGATCATCCACTGTGCATCGTGATGCAGCTACCTTGTGTCACTTAGATAAACAAGAGGGTAAGAGTCGAGTTCGTCACCACCTAGCAATCTGAACATTTTTGGTAGATAGGCAAAGCACTAATACTTGTTCACCATCTCACTAAATATTATACTTCCTGTAACTTCTGGCTGAATCTTCTTTCAACATCCTCTAAATTTTAGAGAAGTAAATATTCGGGAACACACAGCAATGGTAAGCATTTTATGGGTATCGCAACGGAAGGAAGGAAAGCGGGAAATGTTTGCATCACATAAATCATGCATGAATGAATGAATTGGGGGTGGACAACTAGGTGGGCGTTAGATAACTTAAAATATCGGAACCACAAAGAGATCCAGATTCTAGTTGGGCTGTAAAAGATGCATGTGCTGCATGTGTCTCAGAACCAAATGGAAGCAGGTGGTAGCTGGGATAAAATGAACTGTTTCTTATTTGCTCAATCACTTGTGTGTTCAAAATAAAGCGAAAAGTACTCAGATAACTCAAACTCTATATGACTTCTACTATATTTTAGAATTAAACTATTCTTTGAAAAATCTGGAGTTTATTTCTTCAATTCTTAATGAGAAGTCTGGCAAAAATCATGTCATTGACTAAAGCATATTGAGTGATATGATATGAAATTTTAATTGTAATAAAAACACCTAACAGGAAATTTATCACCTTATTTTAAGTGTACGGTTCAGTAGTGTTAAGGGTATTCATATCTTTGAACAACTGTTTTGTATTGCAAAACAAACTCCATGCCCTTGAAAAATTCAATTTCCCCATTCCCACAGCTTCTGGCAACCACCACAAAACTTTGAGTTTCTCTGTTTGACTACCTCAGATGTGCCATATAAATGGAGCTATTCAGCATTTGTTTGGGCTTATTTCATTTACATGAACCTTGGGGTCATTATGCTATGTTACAGCATGTGAGCTTGCTTTTCAAGGCTGAACAGTACTTAAATAATGTGGTATACACATATGATTATCTAGCCATGGATGAACATTTGGGCCACTTGGACACTGTAAATGTTGCTATGTGCAAGGTTGTGCAAATGTCTCCACAAGATCTTGCTTTCTGTTCTTTTAGACTTAAGTCCAGAGAATGGATTACTGGACGATACGACAGTTCTTATGGAAAGTAGTATGTCAAAGTAAAATCAGAAGTGCAGTATCTAGAATCTTGCCCACATTCTTCAAGGATTCCAATTTCTTCACATCCTTGCCCATGTTTTTCTTCTGTTCTGATAGCTTTTCTAATGGTTGTCAAGGTAGTATTTTCATTTGCATTTCTCATCATTTGGGTTATTGAGTATGTTTGCTGATCATTTGTATAAACTCTTTGAAGTATCTTTAATACCTTTACCTATTTTTAATCAGGTTGGTTTTTTGTGATTCAGTTATAGTTCTCTATATATTCTAGGCATTACTCCCTTATCAGGTGTATGAGTTAGAAAGATCTTCTCACATCTCACGCTGCCTATGGATTGATTGTGTCCTTTTGCGTCTTGAAACCTTCTGGTTTAATGTATAGTCCCTTTTGTCTGTTTGCTCTTTTTGCCTGTATTTTGACAAGAAATGATTGCCAAATATAATTTTATTGTTTACCTCCTATGCAAGAGTTTCATAATTTGGGGGCCTAACATTTAAATCTGTAATCCATTTTTATATTTTCATACAAAATAACCCTACTTCATTATTTTCCTTGTGCATATATTCTCCCCTTTCAGTCCCTCCCCCTCCCTTTCAGTTCTTTGCCACTCCAGACATTTGAATGATTTTTTCTTTAATTTTTAAAAGAATTAACACCTCCTATTGCTCCTTATTCTTCTCATTGTTAAAACCATTATTTGGAATATTGCAATTGGCTTTAGTGAAAATTATCAGGATACCATAAGCAAGGATTAGCGTTTTAGGTGGAAGGAAAAAAAAGTGGATGAATACCTGAAACAAGACTGTTCTCTATCTCTGATAGTAGAGAAAAATGCTACACATTTTGAAATAAAGAAGCATTTCTAAGCAACATATCTTTTTGTGGCTCACCCTTAACAGATTGCCTCATGTGAGTCTCAATTCTTCAAGAAAGTTATTTATCATTTCTTTTCACAGAACAGGAAGATAGAAGATATTCAGTATTTGATAAACACTGATAATATTGTATTTTTTAGATAAAAAGTAATGATAACTCCTTTTGAGGATCACACATAGAATTGTAAGACCTGTTGGGAGATTCGAGTCTGGTCCCAGTTTGTTCTATTATGTCACAGAAATCTTCCATCGGGTAAAAATCTGTCAGGTTGCAAACAATGTACTATGAACTAATTATAAGTAAAACTCCTCAAAATTGATATATTATCTTTAAAACAGTCTGTTATCTCAGAAGGACCTATTTTTGAGGTTTGGTTTCCTTTTCAAAGCGAAATCAAATACTCTCTAGGGTACTTCATATGACTTATTAAAATAGTCTGCTGGTAGGCAAAATTCTTACTGTGACTAGAAGGCTTTAAAATTGGTGGCAAAGGAATCTGAATATTCTCAGAAAAAAAAATCATTGAATTGGGTATTTGAAGTTAGGTTTAATGGTCTAATTTCATGTGAAAATATAGGTGCAAGCTCAGACATATTTTGATACAAGTATCTGGGAACTAGATATTGAACTAAACAATTTACAGACCTTGGAATAAGTAGAAATTACTCTTGAAACCATGTTAAAAAGTAAATGTAAAATTGACCACATTGAAATAAAACTAATCATGACTAGAAAAGTATTTTCAGTCTGTGACTTGTATTTAAGAGAAAATTATTTCCTATATCTTGGATACTTGTGTATCGTATTAACATGTAAAGAATCTTCTTAAACTTGGGTTTCATTCTTAAGCAAATGAACGAGGGGTTCTATTAATGAAAGTTTGCCAAAAAAGTATTCTATGAGTCAAAAACTGTAAAGGGGCTTTAACTTAGTTATCCAGTCAAGGTTATTATATTCAAAAAACACTTGGTGGTTATCTTGTTTTAAATATTTTCTTGTTTTCTTTAAGTGTACTTCTATGAGACCTCAAATGTTTCCAATATTTGCATCAATTACAGTCTTTAAACAATGCGGTTTATCAGACCAAAAGAAGGGAAATGAAGGCTGATGTGCGTAAGCTATTCATTCTAGGACATTTTGAAACTAGCAAATAAACAAAAACAATTCTTCATACTCCTAAGAATCTAGTCTATGATTTTGTGTATTTATTAAGCATCACTTTAACTTAATGACAATATCAAAAGCCTGAGTTTACTGAGGAAAACACTTTGAAGACAAGAAGACTAGAACCCTAATATACTTCTTTATTAGCCGTGTTCAATTTTAAGGTTTAAGGCAGATTATTCACTTAGAATGTGGAGAATATTAAAAATTCCAATTAGATATTGTGTGACCCTTCTTAAGTATAATTTTATTTTATATTGTTTTTCTCAAATATTTACTGAAAAAAATTAAGGAAGTGATTCTTAGCTCAAAGAATGGGATATTTCAAATAATACCCCACAGATTGAGTTTTTTTCTGTCAAAATAAATGATAGACTTACTTTAAGAAAAATCACATTGTCGTCAGTTACAAGATAAGAGTCCTTCCATGTAGATTTCTCTAAAGGCTAAAATTATAGTAAGGTGAAGTGGTCTAGTCATGATTATGCAAGACAAAGGATTTCTATATAAGAAAACTCACCAAGTAATAAGTACTCACTGAACGTTTGTGAGACTTCTGTTGACTTCTAAACATAGAATAACTTTTCATAGAATTTTAGAGCTACAACAAAGTTAGACAGAAACTCAAGGCCACAAAAACTTAAAGAGCAAGTAAAACACATAAAAAATGCAGAACCCCCAGTTGCTATTTTTTTAGAATTAATAGGCAACCTCTTGCAAGAATGTCAAAGGGAAAAAATACAAAATCTCAAATTGAAAAGGGAACACCATGCACATACAGCTTTGTAAATCATAAGATAAAATAGGAAAAAAGAACTAACACACTTCATATTAAACTTCATCAGGAGTTGACAAATAAAAGTACCATATACTACTTGAATCTCGAGTGAGTTATTCAAGGCTCACCATTTCTACATACATAAGAATTACAGTGTATATGCTAACAAAAGAACAGATAATTCTAACAGCCTTTCCTGGGTGGGGTTCCACTGACTGAACTAAAACATGAAAGGTTCTCACTCTTCTGCCCCAACTACTTCAATTAGAAGAAGAAGAAAAAATTTTAGAGTCTTCCTTGTTAAAGACCTTTTAAATGTCATCCTATTTGAAATACTCACTCCAGGTATTCTATCAATTCTATCAACACAGGATATGTCTTCAAAAAGTTTAGAAAAATATATTATAAAAAGGTATACATGGATTTAAGGCTTTTTTGCACCAAAATGTTTATTTTTCCAACATCATTTTTTTGCAAGTATTTTGATGTCCCTTTTGTGTCTGAAAGAATCTGATAGTGTTATTTTTCAAATGAATAATATTAAATATTAAGTACAATATTTTTTGTTTGGCTTTGCTAATCATTGTGTTGAGAATGCCACTGGCAAACTTCTGAGTCTGGATTTTAAAATATTATAAAAATATACACTTAGCAAAGCTTATTGCATCTTTGTTGCTATTGGCCAATATCCTACGTATGACAAGGATTGTATTAAAACTATTAGCACAAATCCAAATCGGCCAGTAGCTTTACAGAACTTCATCGTAATAAAATATTACCTAGTGTACAATTCTACACAATGTAGTTGAGCAACTAAAAAACTGGAGAACAGCTCCAACGAGAACAAGACGGCTCAAAAATAAGCTAGTGCTTTCCTCCTCTTCACCCTTTCTATATTAAGAAACTTGACTGGCTAACTCGGACACAAGATTATTCTATCTGACTTAATCTGTCTACATAAATTTAAGTAATAACTGTTCAGGAAAATGAAATGAACCTTTCAAGTTTTTCAAATTCGAGTGATTGGGTTCCTGCAAGATGAGTGACATGAGGTAGGGGAGTTGAGTTCAAGTCATTCCCTGGAAGCCACCAGTTAGGATATCCCTCAAAAATTCTTTGTCTTCATGGAGAATGCTCGGTGTACTATAAAGCAGCATGAATTTGCTAGGGAACCCATGCCACAGAACAGATAAACACTCCATTGAGGTAATAGTTAGCACAAGACTTTGGTACAGGCAAATGCTCCTCAAGTTCAGGGCTTCCCCTCATGAAGATCTACTTGGGTTTTATTCTAGTCAGACCACAGCACTGGTTGGCTACAATCTTACCTAACTACCAATGAACTTGCAATGGCATATACACAGCCTTAATTGTTTAAATCCCTCACTAACAATTTCCTTGACAATGTAAGAGAAGATTAAAATAAAGAAGCAAATATTACATAATAGTAATAAACTTCTTAACCATCAATGGAGGATATCATATGTTGAAGTAAAACCTTTTAATTGACAGTATATGCTTTGCTGTTTTTCTATTAATAGTATCTAAAGGCATAAAAGCACTACATGAAATAAGACTACTTGCAAGATAAAAATTTCTCTTCAGGTAATGCATCATATATAATCTACTTTATGTGATTTCTTTCCAAAATGCAACCAAATGCTTTGTTTTCTTTAAATAAGGCTTATAGAATACAAGATAATTACCCTTCCAGGAAGACTGCCTTAGTGAAATGTAAGGTAAAGTCAGTGGTCATTCGCTAGCAGGTTCCAAATTTTTTTGTGTGTGTGTGAGAAGCTTCTGTGATTGCCAGAAACAATGTAAATGGTATCAGCACAAAGGGACTTGGTTCACATCATTAAACCTGGTGCTACACAACTGCTCAGTCAATAGAAGTTAGATGGAATTCTTTTACTTCCATATCAGATGGATAAACATACAGAGATCTGCAGCATAGGACTCTTGAAATTAGAACTTAATTATTCATTCCTTTAGAAAACCTGTATTTTGAAATAACAAAGGAACAAATATCGGAGGTGAATAGATCTAGCTGATTTCACATGAAAATATTAAATAGAATAAGCAATACTTGAAAGAGCATCCATGGCTAAATGGTACCAAATCTACAGTCTCCATACAGTATGATGAAGACTGGTGTTTATTACAGCCGTAAACGTTTAATGGCTGATAATTAATCAGCATCCATATTGAATCTTGCAAGATTTAATTAAACATTGCACACTGCAGATGTGAGATTTGGATTACTATTTATAATTACATGTAAAACACATTGCTAATATGGTCATGGAATTTTGAGAAATTTGCAATTTCTTATTTTAAAAAGTTCTTGTTTTGAAATCCTTATTCCATTTTTGTAGTATAAGGCATTTTGACAACAGAAAATGTCAAATGTATATTTGAATATTGGTTCTGAGTGAAAGAATGCTGTTTCAGAAGTAATTTCCTTAGTATATTGATGCCAGAGAGATGAGGATTCTTCAAAAAGTTCATGGAATATGCATATTATGAAAAACATGCATGGATTTCACAATTTTCAAACCAAAGTAAACAAAATTTAATGCTATTTTTCATGAGCTCTTTGAAGTAAACAAGAATAGACTCATGCCTAAACACAAATAATTCAAATAAAAATAGAGTAGCCCAAATCTATCACTAGATGTATACAGTGCTGGGAAGAAAACATGAAAAGGATTTTTCTTCAGTCTCAGCATCAGGTATCTGCATGTCCTTTCCAAAAAGTCAGTGAAGATGTTACAATGCAATACTGATTTAAAGGGAACATTGAAAATTTCATGTGGAAAACCTAATAAAAACTGAGAAATTTTCAGCCTTACTTATTCATTATTAAGACTGTCTTTGGTATTTTCATCCATACGATGTGAGGAAACACAGTGAACATGGAGTGTTTTATAGTTGATTACACAAGTAACTGATTACACATATCATTTAATGCACCTTTCAGAACAGTAACTGCTCAGCATCTAATTTGTGCTACATTACTCCATCACATAGGAAAACAGAAATGGAACGTGCCAAAGACTAAATCCAATTTGTACCGTTCTCCTAACCCGAAGGTCTGTGATGTTTCAGAATCACAATATTTTCAGTGTGCATCTTGTCAGAGCTCTGAGACCAGCAAGGCGAATGGCTACTGTTCTAGCAACTCACAAACAAAGGCTTGAACCTCCATTTTCCTCAGCTCCACAAGCATAAAGGCAGGCACAATTTAGTTTGAGTAAATTATGGGAGTGAATTACACCCTAAAATCTAAATTAATTACCCTGCTCATTCTGTATTAATACTTTCCTTATCACTATTGTCTTGCAAAGTACTACCAAATTCAAAAATCTGCAGGTGGGCTGAGAGGAAAGTATAAACAATATATTCAATGAGAAATAATTTGTCAAATTCTATGTGCTTATTACATGCACATATAGTGCCGTAATTGTCCATGGTACTTTAAAATAGATGAGACAGTCTCAAAGTTCTCATTGAAAGAGAAGATTCTGTTAAAGAAAATAGATGGATTCTAGTAATGGAGCTGTCCAGGGCTCCATATGCGTGTGCTGGTTTCTTATTTACATGTCACTCATGTTTATGCATGTTCAGAAGAATACAGCTGCTACCCCATTCTCCAGAAATCACAGACACCGGTCAAGTCTACAAACAGCCACATTTGAGCTTGTAATGTATTTATCATGAAAAGCTAGAAGCCCTAATGGTAGGGAGGGGGAAAAGCGGCACAATTTACTTTGAAAAGATAACAGACATTTTTCAAAAACAAATACCGTATATTCAATTCGGCTCTCCTTTAGGTGCTTTCATGTTATAGGAATTCTGCTGGTGATGAAAACAGCATCCAGCCAATCAAATGGCGGTACCCTAGTGCCATCCAAAGTAGAAGCCTAGTGTTTAAAATAACCCTGATGAATTATTCATAGAGCTGATGTTTATGCAAATTAGAGAATCATGCATCCACCTGACCACCAAGTGAAGAAAAAAACACAGGGAAAAAAAATCCCCACCATGCTTTTAGCATTCTCCAGAACCTATGTAATCAAATGATAATATTCTTTCATTAAATGCATCAAGGAATTACAATCCTTACCTGGTTAGTTTGTAGGGCCTTCAGATTTTCTGGATGAAATAACTGACTGTGCGTGCAACCAATAAAACTGAACTGAAAAGCTGATTAAGGGCACTTACTTAATGCAAAGCCACTCACTGAATATTCATATGATGCCTGTGTTTATGCAAATTAAAGCAAAAGAAAGCCCAAGGGGATTGGTTGCCATAGCCCACAAATACCGTGTACAGCAGAAAATACAGAGAATAGTGGCAAATAAATCTTGGAATTCCTAGTTTAGAGTAACAAAGGAAAAATAGTGATATATTAAAAAGCCTAGGTGAATTACAGTTTTAAGTGTTTTATTTAATCATACTACTTTAGGACCATCGGCTATTCCTACCATGTAATGATCTATAATTATCTTAATGCCAAAAATACCGTCCCTTGTGTTTGTCAGCTTTATTTATCCTGCAGCCATTTTTATGAGAAGATCCCTTTGGCATAAAAGAGGAAAGGAACAATTACAGGAGAAGTATGACTCAATAAAATAATAACCCAACCCAGGGCTATGTGCTGCCTCATGGTAAGTCTTTGATGTAGTGATCCTTCCATGGTACAATCCTGCTAGGGATTGAGGCATCAATGGAAGACCTCCAACGTTATATCAAGACTCTTGCTTGCTTAGGTTGATAGAGCTGCTTCATTAGAAATGGAGACTATTATTGTTTTAGATGAGACACTGTGAGTCCTCTGGCTGAGATGATCCTGGCATATGCTGTTTTAAATTCCAAGGATTTTCACTGTAGAACCCGAAAGCAATCATGTGCTCTGAAATGCATGCTAATGTGGAGTGCCCTAATCGCACAAAAAAGTGAATCCTCACGAACGTATGCGCGGACCCATTACAGGCGTTGAGGTGATTCGTGGTAGTTAAATGAGACGGTGCATGTCTGCGTCAAGTGCTTCACGTTGTTCAAGATCTTCACTTTTCATTACTTGAATGAGGACTAGACATGGTCAAACATGCTGAGATGTATCTGACAGGGGTTTTGTCTGCTTTTGCCTGTCTTTGTTTTCTGATGCACACCTTCAAAACTTCAAGAATACACAGGCAGTGTTATCCATGGCTGTTACCACTGACTGAGTGTTTTTTGTCTTTCAATATTTTCCTAGTTATGCTCACATCCTCACTATATAAACCGTTGGGACTCGCCTCATAGTGAGGTAAGTCTCCAAGTCTTTTTAAGAAAGAAAAATATGTAAAGCAACCTAAGCATGACGATAAAAACTGGCTACATCTATGACTGCTGTAAGGAGTAGATTCATTGTTTTCTTAGGAGGAACTTGGAAAGGGTTTTTTTTCCCCCCTCTGGGACATCTTATGGTTGCCTAATTACAACTTACATGACTGCAAATAGTTTCCTTTTTTTTTTTAAGTTGTACGTTACCTCTCCATTCCATGAGGTTAATAGGTGAGTATTTATGTACAAATACATACTTTCTATAAGATCACAATAATTCTAATAAATTCTTAAAATTATTTTGCCAAGTTTCAAAATTGACTTGAAATATAGTGTTATTAATATATCTAAAACTAAGGATAAGGTTGGTAAAATTTTAGAAGCTCTGAATTTCCATTACCATTTATTCTTTAATCTACTCATACATCTTGTACAAAATATAGAATAAAATTAACAGATAACAGTATGCCTTCCTTTCTCATCATACCATTTTTTTCTCTATTGATTGAACAAAATATAGAGAAAGTAGACTGGTGACTTCTAAAGTTCCTAAGAATCCTAAATTAAAAGCTCAGACATAATATTTAGGTTAATTAGTGAACAGTTACCATTTATTAGGCATCTCTCTCTTTATAAACATTGTTTTGGGGAAAATAGTTTTTTTTTTAAACATCAAAACTTCCCAACTTTAAGATGTCAAATACAATTTCTTAACCAAGACTAGTTTTTGCCAATTTAAAATGCACTGGCAATGGTTTTGGCTACAATAAAGCTAAGTGTTCCTTAAAGTACTGCAATTTTTAAAAAATGAAACAACTCAAAGGAAGTGCCACAGAAAAGTCCGAGTATCAGTAATATCATTCTTTGTCTAATTTCTGATATTGTGAGTAGGATTTTTTCTTTTCTAAGATTGAATCTCTTAATCTCTGACCCTTGAACAACTCTGGGCTGTTTCTGACAACTTTAAAATATTTATAAACTGAATCCAAACTGCCCGAGGCCACGGCTGCCTCCGACCTCCTGTCCTTTATCTGTGCAGAGTAGAGCAGCTTTGCTACTGCAGTGAGTGCTGTAAAACCAGTCCATTCCTCAGGAAATGAACCAGTGCTTCTGAGATGGAGTTAGTTGGCTTAAATTATGAATTCACAATTTCCAGGTTCACAATTCATTCCACTACTTTGTAAGCTCAATAAAACCCTAACCAGTTTCTTACTGTTTCTTCCCAAGATTTCATATACAAAGTTCAATTTATTTACCAGAGGGTGAGATTCTTTTGAAGCCAACTCAATGGCTATTATGTAGTTAATCCAAAAAGTGTGAAAGAATACATATATATATATAATGAGAGATGCAAATATATATAGAATATGTATACACAAAGCTATTGACAACATAGACAACTAGAAACTATACATAGAATACATTTGTAGACAAATGTAGAGTGTAACTACATAGAAAACTAAAATCGGGTTAAGTTGGTAGTCCATTACCAATTTGGACTAGGGATGTGTTTAAAATTAGCTGTCAATATTAAAAATTACAAGATCTTACATGAACAGAAAATGTTATGGTTTCATTTACAAAACAATTTTTTGTTTGTTAGAAAACTAACATGAGTTACACACATGCTGAGCTAACTTTCCCACAAGGTCACAAACTGAGAGCCAGCTAGAGCTGTTCCCTGCCAGTGGGTCCCAAAGCCTCACTTTGCCCCCAGCCCTCATCTGGCCACTTCTCTCCTTGATGATGGCCTTGATGGTATCTGAATGTATGACCTCTTGGCATTTTGAGTTGGAACCATAACATCCTGGATAGTGCTAAAGTCTGAGTGTTTTCAATCCAGTGTGTATGATGTATATATCCTTATATATGGGTACATGTTTAGGTGTTTTTAGGGATCCAGAATAATAAAGGAATGTGCAGAGGGCAAAGTGCCCTTAAGTAGCCAGGCTGCATCCATGTGTGGTTTGGATGATTCTGTTTATAACAGATATTAATACGTTATCCTTTTAACAAAAGCACCTTTGTCAAAACATCCCTAATAGAAAAGTCAAAGAAAACACCAGCATTAATACTTCAGTTGATTTCTCTAAAGACAACTTAAAAATATACTCTGCCCCAACTGTTACCAATATCCTTGTTAGCAAAGACTTGAAAGAAAAAACCCTCAAGTTCTTTTCAATCTTCTCCCTTCAACTTTCAAACCTCTCCATTCTTGAGCTGTCTGTTTCTTCCCCAAGGATTGCAGTCCTCAAAGTTCCCTCTGCATCTGGGAGTTGAATCTGATCCACTGCCTCTGTCTTATGGGCAAGGCTGAAGAATGTTTTAAGAAGAAGAGAAAAAGCTCTGGGCCACTCCTGCAACCAGCTTCATGCTTTCCTCCGTGAGGCCCCAGCACAAAAACACGACCCTGGTCACCCGGATCCACGTGGTCTTGCAGTGCAGCCTTCCCAAGGTCAGAAGGACTTTGTTCTCCCTGGGTTGGTGGAGACATGCTCTGTTGAACCACTCCCACCTGCAGTAGTTAATAGCTTCAGACTTGGGTCACAACCTACCTAAAGCAGCGTTTCTCTCCTTAGCAGGCCTTGCTCACAAGAGTAGGTAAGAACACTCATGGTAAGATGACACCATTACTTAGTAAGACATTTGGTAGACCGTTTTATTCCTAAAAAAAAAAAAATTCTCCAGAGGAACAAGATAGTTTAAATCAACTTGAGGAGGCTTTGCTGCTTCTTGAACGTTACTTTGATTACACATAAAGATGGGAATCGAGTATACAACTAGTCCCTCTCAAGGTACCCAGAACTGAAACTCAGGCAGAAGTTTCGATTTATCCCTGCTAGTCAGTTTGTGTGGACCAGGCATCAGACTTGGAGAGATGCTCACCTGTGTTCAGTTCTCCTGTGCAAAATTCTTTGCTCTTGATTTTGTTTTCTTATAGCTTTAAATTCCTTTTACCGCTGTTACTTCTTCAAGGGATCTGATTGTCTCTTCATTGATGTTAATGTGATGAGTTTACTGGAATGACAGTTCAATAAATAATAAAAGGGCCAGTGGCAGTGGCAATCTGGTCCAAATGGATCTTGCCTCAAAACACCCTTCAGATCACACAAAATAAGGAAGTATAGCCACACCGATAGTGATTCCAGTGGCATCTAGTTGGAGACTAAAAATAAGGAGACACCATTAGAGTTAATTCATTTGGAAAAAAAAATCTTCAGAACTCAAAGTAGACTAACTTTAGAGAGGGAATGAAGAATGTCTAATTTTGCCTTGCTTTAACCTATGGTTCAGTACTTGTGTGGGCGACACTGTTGCAGCCAGAGTCTGATTTCTGAAAGTAACTTCAGAGCTCAACGTTTTGAGAAAAATACCTGCAAAATACTAAACAACTTCTGCCTGAAATTGCATTCCACTGCAAGAAAGCTTCTGCCCCATGTTTGTTGAAATCTGATAACTTTTGCATCATGATATCTCCTCTTCATTGCCATAACTTAGATGTCCTATTTTTCATCTTACATTTAATTACTTAAATGTTTAATTTATGACACCCAACTTACAAATCTTGGTGGTTTCAACCTCCATTTTTCCATACTTTGCAACATTCTAGGTACAGTGCCCTTACTCTAAACAGCTGCAGTTCCATTTCTAAGCACTTCAAAACTTATCACTTAGAATATTTCTACACCTTTTTAATGCACCAGAATTCTCAAATCTTTATTGAATATTTACTGTGCACGATCTTCTATTTAACCTCATTTTTAGTCATTGCATCTAGCAAATCGGACCATTCTATTTTGCTCTATATGAATCTGAATTCTGTGATGCAGCCACAGTAAATGTACCCTAAGGGTCTTAGGGTATACAAAGCTAGAAAAGCAGGTAGCTATCCAGGAATAAAGTGAGCATATGTTTCCTTTACTTCCATTCCTGCGGGGTCAGGCAGGTGAACTTAGAGTTCTTATTCTTTGGATAGTGGGATGCAATAGAAACTCAGGCTGTCATCCTTTATATCAGCTACGATGAGATAAAGGACATCTTGAATGACTCCCTTCATTCCTTCTACCTTTCACCCAAAACATCTTAAGGCTCTACTCCTTCAGTTACTGCATATGAGGGAGCTTTGTGTCTCCTTCCTGCCAAAGACCAACTTGCATCCCAAACCAATGGCAACAATAATACCTAATATTTACTGAGGATAACTTTATGACAACTACTTTTATATATGCATTAGCTTATCCTTAATTTTAAAACTCTTATATAAGAACCATAATTTTTTACAGTTAAGAAATTGAAACTTGGTGAAGTTAAATAACTCATTGCTGTGCAACTCCTGGGTCTTCGGGAGAGGATGGAGCCGGGTCTGAATATAGGTCTGCCTGATTCTGTAGCACTTGTTGATGTTAACTGATTCTTTCTTACACACCCATGACCTTTAATTTTGTCTTAATAGATTATTGGGCAATTTTAAAAAATATCTTGGGCCAGAGTTGTGGTACACTGTGCTAAGACACAGCTTACAGTGACACATCCCACATCAGAGAGCCAGCTGTAGTCCAGCAATTGATAATTGCTTTTGAGCCAGCTCCCTGCTAATGTGCCAGGGAAAACTGAGAACAAGGGAGACCAGGATGGAGTTCCTGTTTTCTAATTTGTTCTGGCCCTGACGTGGCTATTGCAGCCATTTGGAGAGCAAAACAACAGATGAAAGATTTCTTCCCCTCCTCTTCTCCTTCCCCTCACTTTCCCTTTGGTTATCTACCTCTTTTTTATGTCTACAAATTAGATTTTCTATCTTATATTCGCTACCAATCTGCACACTGGACAGTCTTTTTTCCTTGCTGACAGCACCAAATCCAATACCTATGTCTGCTTCCAAGATTTCTGGTGCAGAAATCTCTCTCAAACTGCACACCTGACTGAACATGCCCAGAATTCACCTGCCCCTCACTCCTAAATGAAAAAACAGCACTCACTCCAGTCTGAGATACTGTGCAATATGGCAGTGAACTAGTCCGCTCCCCTCTGGCTCCACATTCACAGTTCACAAAACGTTTCCCAAGTCCTATCCTGGGAACTTTGGGATCTCTCCCATGCTATAGGAGTCGTTGAGAGAGCTGGGAATGGAAGACTTCCTGAGGACCATCCTGAGGGATGACCTCTTTCCAGAATCCTAAGGTGGATTTTCCAGAATTCTAACAGAGGGCCATGTTCCTTGGAAACTCCCTCAAGTATTTAATTCTTCCCAAGTGGAAGCCCTAAGTGTTTACATCAGAAAACAGATCTCTGAGCTGTCTTGTTTTCCTCTATTTCCCAGTTTCTTCCTACAAATTCGTTAGGATGAGATGCATAGCCTTTTGTTTATGTCACATGGGACAAGCATTGTGTTATGTGTCAAATGTACTCACACGTGTGTGTCTATAGATAGGTGCTCTAGGTCACCCATTGATTTCTTAAAATGAAGTTCTAAAAATTCATTAAATGCTCTTTGTGCAATCTTAGTTCTTTTTTTTTTTTTTTTTTTTTTTTTTTATTTTTGACAGGCAGAGTGGACAGTGAGAGAGAGAGACAGAGAGAGAAAGGTCTTCCTTTGCCGTTGGTTCACCCTCCAATGGCCGCCTCTGCAGCCGGCGCACCGCGCTGATCCGATGGCAGGAGCCAGGAGCCAGGTGCTTTTCCTGGTCTCCCATGGGGTGCAGGGCCCAAGCACCTGGGCCATCCTCCACTGCACTCCCTGGCCATAGCAGAGAGCTGGCCTGGAAGAGGGGCAACCGGGACAGAATCCGGCACCCCAACCGGGACTAGAACCCGGTGTGCCGGCGCCGCAAGGTGGAGGATTAGCCTATTGAGCCACGGCGCCGGCCTGCAATCTTAGTTCTTAAATGCTGAAAATACCAGCAAGTGTCCATCCTCTTGTGTCATTTGTAAGTAAGACCTGAAGATAGGCTTGGAGGAAAGAGGGAACACTTTAAACTTAAGAAATAAAATTGATGTAATACTTAGAAAATATGACATTTGCTGTGTGGGTATGTATGAGAGGTTTAGAAATCTACGTACAAATGAATTGTTAGATTTGACTTTCTGTATAGATAATCCTGATTTGTAGGTGCTTGAGGTTTCAAGATTTTTATTGAGAGTTTGTGTCTTATCAATGCTTTTTCTTAAGGCTTCTAATGTCTTTTGCCTGGAAATACATTTAATATATTAATAATCTTGGTATTTGCTTACTGATTTTTTTCCATTTCTTTTCAACTTTCCTGAGTTAATTGCTTCAACCTCTGTCTCACAAAATAGCATATAATCATTTTTTCTAATTTTAATCATGTGAGAATATTTGTATTTTGTAGGTAAATTTAATTGTTTGGAAGTTACTCATGTAGAGTTCTCAATGTTTTATTTCATGTAACAATT
The DNA here is from genome assembly GCF_964237555.1 of Oryctolagus cuniculus. NCBI lineage: Eukaryota > Metazoa > Chordata > Mammalia > Lagomorpha > Leporidae > Oryctolagus > Oryctolagus cuniculus. The sequence goes on along the minus strand of NC_091445.1, from coordinate 10,524,993 downwards.
TTAACATGTTCCTCTAATAGTTTGATTAAATTTCACTTTTGCTTCTTTTAATGACTTGGAAGCTGTATGATCCATATCTATCCTTACAATATATAGTACTCCATAAACTTTATAAATATTTCTGTCCTAATAACATAATAGCACTGCATAAACTTGTAAAAACATTTCTATCCTTATAGTACTCTATAAACATTTCCATTCTAATAATATAATAGCACTATATAAACTTAGCATTTCCTAGAGTCCAGGCATTCATTGTAGCATATTTCATGTTGAATTTACTAGGTATTCCAATAATCCCCATTTTGGAGAAATTTACTGTCTCCTGCATCCACATGAAGAAACTGATACTCAAAGTCACTAACACAGGAGTGTGGTTTCTAATCAAGTCAGTTTGTCTCTTGAGTTTACATTCTTAACCTCTGGGCAATAGCTTTCTACTTTGTAGCTATTATCATTAAGTTTAATAGGTATAATTGCACTGGTTTAGAGATTTTCTGCTAAAAACATAAAATAAGCATCTTTAAAAAGCATGCAAGCATTAAAAAGTTAACCAGTGACCTCACTATCATCCCAACAAGCATAAGTCATACTGAAAAAATTAACTTTATTGCACAGTTGTTAACTTATCTATAAAAATTTATAAATATATTCATCTGGAAGTCAAACATGTGCTTCAAAATAACTCACGTAAAAGAAGGCTGTAAAAAGGGCCGGTGTTGTGTTATAGTGGGTAAAGCAGCTGTATCATATGGGCATGGGTTCAGGTCCCAGCTGTACCACTTCTGATCCAACTTCCTGCTAATGCACTGGGTAAACAGAGGAGGATGGCCAAGTGCTTGGGCCCCTGCTACCCACCTGGGAGACCTGGATGGAGTTCCAGGCCCCTGGCTAACATGTGGCCATTGTCATTTGGGGAGTGAGCCAAAGTATAGCATCTAGTGTACAACAAAAGATGAGAAAACAGTAACATAAGCAACAATCAATGTGATAGACAAGGATATAAATTAACAGGCACTCAGGCCAATGGAATGCTTGACAGTCTGTAAAATGACAGTGCTTACCGTGCCTTTGGAGTTGCATAACCTCCATGTACCAAGTAAGAACCGGAAATTACAAAAGGCGATAGAAGCTCTTTAACAAAAACGGCAAATTCCATTGCTAAAATGCACATAAGTTTTCTGAACAGTACAAAGGTGAAAGAAAATAAGATACAGGGAGGTGTGAGGCACTGGGTTGGGTGATGGCTCAAAGTTATATCCCTGCCACACACTGAGCTTCCTGCTCTGACTTTGGTCTGGCCCAACTCCAGCTGTAGCAGTCATTTGGAAGAGTTTCTCTCTTCTGTCTCTCCCCATCTGCCTCTCAAATTTAACAAAAATTAGAGATAGGTAGACAATTAACTAAGATAAATCAAAATGAGCTACTCTCCCAGGGCGGATGGCTTCCTAGTCATTGCTAACTTCTTTGGGGGCCAAAATGGTCTTCAAGCCCATTTATTACTATCGTCATTTCATGTGGGGAAATAGATTGTTGCTTTATTCTAATTCAAGTTTGTAACTAGGAAAAGACTGTTATGGGACCATGTAACACCCAGCATCTAACACCCCTGGTCTAATCAACTATAATGAGTAGAGTTCTGCATCATGAAATGTCTCCAAGCACAGGTTAGAACATATATACATCAACTGGAAACATATAATCTGAAGGGATAAGCCACTTCTTCTGAGTGCAATTTTTGCCTTAAACATAACTGAAAATTGTAATTTGAAAGTGTTAGAAGATATTTCACTGTATTTATTAAAATTCTCCAGAATATCACCCTTTTGAAATATTAAAGATGAATGTACCTCAAATAGCTTATGAAAAGTGGAAATAGAAGATAAAATTATTATAGGAAAAATTTTTAAATCCAGACAGTTTCTCAATGTATTTTTTGAACTATCTGAAGACCCCTTATATGTTCATTACTGATTAGTTTCTGTGTTTCCACCAAAAGAACCTTGAAGACCTACATCCATGGGGTACCCATCTTGTTGAACCTTTCCCAATATTTCTGCCCTTTCTCTTGATATTTATTTTGTAGCTTCTCCCCCCTCCATCTGGTTAAGTATTGGATTACCAAATGCTTTGTCCTGATTTCTCTCTTATGCCCACCCTCTAGGCAATTTCTGTCCAGATGAGAGCCACAAAAATACCACATGTGTAATCTCAAACTTAATCTCCATTCAGAACCACTCTACCCATTTTATAAATCTCTAAATCCTCCCACAATTTAATGTAAGATGTTAAAGTGGAAACTGAGGTCAGGGCTTATAGGAAGTTTCTCTGTGATTATCAATATTTCTACAAATCCAAAATTTTTAAAAACCTAGACATTGAAATCCAAATATTCACTGAATGATGTCAACATTCACTGTGGAAGAGAGCATTTCAATCTGTGCAAAATTGTCAGAGAAAGGAAGCCTGAATCTGAGGATTTTATGCTCAGCTAAGTCATCTTCCAATTTAAAGGAAGAAACAAATGCTTTTCTTCTGGAGAAGAAAAAATGAGACAACAAATTCCAGCTCTAAAGAATGAATCAAACTTTAAATTCAATGGGAAATAAAGACTATATTATCTGTCTACTAAAAAAAAAAATTTCCCAAACCATTAAGCTTGAAAGAACAAATGTTTTGTTACAACTTCTGTGGTTCAGAAATTTGGTGGCTTAGCTGGATTTGGTGGTGAGTCTTTCATAAGATCAGCTGTGGTGAAGGCTGGAATCGCCGGAGCACTGACTGGTACAGCAGGATCAAATGGAGGCTCACTCATTGACAAAGGACTCTTATTTGTTGCTGTTCACAAGAGGCCCTCACAATTGCTCCTCATGTAGACCTCTCCCTAGGGATGCTTGAGTCTTCTGGGTATGTATGGCATCCGGCTTCCCCTGGAATGAGTGGTGAGAGAAAGAAAAAAAGGCACAGCCCCAGCTCTGTCCTGCTTTGAGATGATGCTGCTTCTCCCTCTCAAAGGGGCACCAGGGAGGAGATGCAATGGTTTGTCACACCCCCACACACCCACTCACTAAAGCTCATGCTGGGGCTCGAGTCTTCAGTTAGTGGTATTCAGAGATGGGCTCTAGTGGAAGATGAAGGTCATGGGCAAGGCATCCTCATGAGTAAATGAGTTTTCTCATAGGAATGGGCTGGCATGGTGGGAGTAGGGTCCCTGCCCTGTGTTCTGTACATGAATGCTTGCTCTTCCACCATGAGGTTTTCACTGGAAGCCTAGCCCTATGACCTCAGGATTTCCAGCCTCCAGAACTGTGAGCCACATTAAACTTCTCTATAAATTACCCTGTCTCAAGTATTCCGTGATAGCCACCAAAACCAGACTAAGATAGGGATGAGTTAATTCCACTCCTAGAAGGGAGGAATACTGAAGAATTTATGGATATACCTCAAAATTATCCATGGGTAGTAGTACTAAGATATTAATGTACTCTTACTCAATATTAGAAAGTTAACTGGCATGATCTAAAAATGTGTAATGCAGTTAAGGCTTAATCTCAATTCCTGATGAAATTTTTAGTTTCTCTCTCAACATTACAGGTGTATTTTAGAAAGTAATATATGTTGTGGGAATCAAACATTTATGTGAAGACAGTCATTATTTCTGTTTCACTTCGCTTTGTTCAACACCTACCCATAGTTTCTGACCAACATCAGGCCTGCATCGTGGTCTCTTACTCAATCATTTATTGATAACTGCTTTACTCTGGGCCCCTGTAACAACAAGGAAGCTTTTCTCAAGAAGGGTACACCAACTCTCCACCAGCCTAGTGTAAACCATATTGTGCCTAAACACATATCAAAATCACACAAACATTCCTATAAGCACACACATTTCTGAATTCCTCTCTGTTCATGTACACATGAATTTAAGACCCATTTCCAAGTTGGGTGTTCAGATTTTGTTCTGGAAGCAACAGGGAGCCAGTGTTTTAAATGCATCTATTCACACAGTTTGCACAGTGCATATTTTTTGTGAATGGTTCATATTTCTGTGACCTATAGTTTCACAGTTGTGTTCTTTACTTCCTCTACCATCTTCACACAAAACATCTTGGTATACTGAAGGCCTTGCTTCAGCACAGTCTTTCCTATTTCAGACCCACAGATGAAGCCATTATGGAATTTGCACTGGGGACTACAGATGAGCCTAACGGCGTGGGCTGCTTGTCAGAGTCTGAGGGTCCACTTTGTCAGGAGTTGTTGTCTAAGACCTAGAAATGTTATCAACCCTTAAGGAGAACAATCAGCCATTTGGTGACAATTTTATTTAATTGGCCACCTCTTTCTGGAGTAGCAATTGTGTGGGGGAAGGCACTAAGGCATAACAAATACTTCAAAAATTCCCTTTGGACCAGGCTGAGAGCATCCTAGCATTACACCTGACCACCTTCAACCTCTTCTTCGTTTTTCCTTCCCTCCTTTATTTTTTTTCCCTAGCAGCACTTCCTTAATCACTGTGCATGAATTCTTAGAATAGGATTGGTTTCTATGGAATCCCACCTGAGATGCTATTCTGAACATGGCATATGTATTGATCTTCCTCTGGTCCTATCTCCTCTAGGTGCACCTGCAGCCTTCATAGTAAGCTCCAACACTACTAGTGCTATGCAAGATTCTGTGTAAGGATCTGGAATCACCTCTACCTGACACTGCAGTTCATTCACATTTACAGCTGTCCTTGTAAAGGTGTTTATTCCACATCATTGTCTTTGTCTATGATGCACGCTTGTTTTGGTATATTCCAACCAAATCCAGACATCGGGACTCCTAGAAGGCTTTCTTTAATATCTGTCTTAATTCTGACTCGGTTATACTCTTTCAAACATACCATTACCAAAAAAAAAAAAAAAAAAAAAAAAAAAAAAAAAAAAAGCAGAGTTGCTGAAAGAGAAGGAGAGATAGATCTTTCTGGTTTACTTCCTAAATGGCTGCAATGGCCAAAGCCGGGAACCTAGAGTTCCATGTGAGTCATCCACATGGCTGGGGCAGGGGGGATCTAAGCACTCAGGCCACCTTCTCCTGCTTTCCTAGGCACATCAGCAGAGAACTGGGTTTGAAAAGGAGCAGCTGGGATTTGAACCGATGTTTGTATGGGATTCCAGTGTCACAGGTGGTTTAACCCACTGTGCCATAGTACCAACCCCAGAAGGCTTCATTTTTTAGAGGTCATGTTGTTTTTGTACCATTTATACTTGTATTAGGTACACTATACCTGTGGAAAAAGAAAGCCTCACATGTGAGGCCCTAACTTTTGCAGCTGGCTTGGAACAGATTTTAATTTTTAAAGATAGCTAACTAAAAGTATACAGCAAAATACCCATTTCAGGTACTGTTGGTATCTATCACTATAATATCCATCATCAGTATTGGTACCAAGAATTTGACCGCCTAAAAATAAATGCTACTATTAAATAATTGCAACAGTTTCTAAGACTGCTTCAAATAATCACCACATGTCACTCTAAGTTGTAACTTATTTGCTAAAGGAGCATTCAAATTTCATTCTTTCTAATCAAACCTCAGTCTTTTTCGTTTTAAAGCATAATTGGGAGCTGAACTGAAATAACTTGGGTTCACTTTTTCAGCAAAACTGAATTTTTTTCATGTTTTAATTGCTCCCTAATTTCTCTATTATTGCTGCACGTCCTAAAATAAATTTTCCATCTGCTCTTTCCATGTTTGATTGTCATTTTGGTTCCCTTTGAAAGTGCTAAACAAGCAGCTTTTCTAATCACAATTTGTGGCTGTGGCTCATTTCAATGCTCACTCTGAACATAGAAAAGCCACTTGCTGTTTAAAAATGAGAAATAGATTGACTAAAACTAGATAATTCCATTTGTGAGTATAGATTGTACTCTGCAGCACTTTCATTCCCGCATTTAGTATTTTCTGGTGAAGAAAACAATATGGGAAAAGTAATTAAGAAGGAGTAGCAGGCATCTGTACATCTTTCTGCCAAAATTTTCTCCAAGTTTTACCAAACTCTCATGTGTTGATTTCAATTTAAAAAGCAGTGTTCCTGTCTTTTAAATGAACATAATTGCTTAGTCTGTAGTTAGACAACTGCTTTTAAGGAAACATATTGCTATGTGATTACATTTCATACTTGTGAGTAATGAACTTATATTAATGCGATTGGGATGGCAATGAGTTATTTCAGAGGTTTACCATTATCCAAGATTAAGACAGTTAAAAGCATAAAGCTGTAACAAAAAAAATAGGAATATACTCATACAGGGATTCAAATTCTTCAAGTAAATTCAACGGTCTATAGAAGCTAACAAAAAAAGCAATACATGCCAAATTATCACATTGTACCCCATAAATACATGAATTAACACAAACTTTAGAGAACAATAAGGAAAAATTCAATAGCTTGGCTCTGTAACTCAAAGCATCCATGATGCTCACTGATTGTTACGCTATTACTTTCACCTTTCAAAAGCTTACTGATCTAAAGTAAAACAGACCCTAATCTTAGGACGGTAAAGTAGTATATCTGGTGGAGTTTATTTGGCTACACACTACATAAGCCTTAAAAACGTCGGTCTCTTACAGTGTAGTAATCCCACCATAAACTACTTATTCGAAGGAAATAATCAGTGATGTATAGAAAAGACAGATGCTCAATGTTACTCATTTCAGTGTGATGATAACCACATCTCTGTAGTAGTTTTACTGTCCAATAGGAAGAGGTTAGTTTAATAAACAGGGTATGTCTTCATATGGAATATAACTTAGAAGTTAAAATTCATCATAAAGTAGTCTTTGATCTCTTGTAAATGATCAAAAAAGTTATAAAAATATTACTGTGGTTTTAATTAAAGTAGCTAGATATATTTTGTAAATAAAAATTGGGGGAAGATTATATAATACCAATAGTTTTGTCTGTTGTAAAATAACTAGTAACTTTCACTGTATTTTTATTTTCCAACTTTGTACAGTAGTAACATTGCTTTCAAATTAGAGGAAAACTACAAAAAATTCTGTAAGCTTTTTATGTTGTAAAGCTAAAATATTGTATGCAGTTAGCAATGAGAACCTTAGCTTAATCAGTAGAATTAGTATGGAAAGAAAAATGCAGGTATGTGACTTTAAGTTAGAGTGAAATATGCTCGGAGGAAGTAAGGCGTGCACAGGACTGTTTAATTTTTAGAGTTGTTCCCAACATGAAAAGACTAAAAATCCGTTACCTTTTCACCCCTCGTTTTAAACAAGAGCGTGTGTGTGCAACTTTAATCTATGGGATGGTATTTCTGTTCTGCAGGCCTGTCAATCCCTCACCTTGCCAGAACACTAAACCAATAAAGTGAATTATTTTCAAGAATAACGAAACAGATAAAATGTGATCCATAAATTGACTTCTTTGTTCTGCCAATTGACTAAGTGACACTTAGTCATCTCTAAGTGCCTGGAGAAAATAAAAGGCATTTCTTTTTGTGAAGCTGATGAACAATTAGACAATTGTAAAGCACTGAACTACAAAGTGGAGGATGCAGCGAAATATTGTTTTATGCATCTCCCCTCCCTTCTTCTTTATCTTATTTTTGGAGAAAAAAGAACACTTGAGGCAGATATTTTAGTCTCCCTCCTACTCTCTAGCTTTTAAAATAATGATGAACATTTGCTGTGGCTAACGTACAGCACATAAGCCATAGTTCAAATAGAAAAGTTGTCTTCTAAGTTTAGGGAAAAAAATGCTGCTAGGCACTTTAACTCTGTTCAAAGTTCCGAGGGTCTGTTAAGTACTTTCAAATTTCACTCTGCAACAATTCTAAGTTTGAGGGATTACATACACTGCTGTTCGCAATATTTATTTTCTTCCAAATTCAGCTGAGAAAGAGTCTTTTCTAAAAGTACAAAGCTTTTGAAAGATGTCATTTGTAAAGGATTACCTTTGATTCCTACAAAATAGCATAGTTTTTTTTTTATAAAAATCAAGTTAATTTAACATAGGCTATGTTGTGTGGAGTCAAAGGAAATCATGTACATGTTTTACTTGATCACTTAATTCACATGTTTACCTACCTAATATTTTAAACACATTTTTATGTTTGATACTTGTTGTTCTCCTCTGTAAAACAAAATGATTGAGGCCTGTAATGTAGACTCTCCTGTTACAAACACAGAAATTGCAGATCAAATATAATAAACACATAGATCCATTGCAGATGTTCTGCCCCAAAGAACAAGCTCAATGGGAGACAGCAAGCACTGGGCATCCCACAGACAGCTGAATAGAGAAGAAAGGGCAGGGGTTAGAACGTCCGTGTGGACACAGTTGACAAGACCTCATTATTAAATCATTGTAGAAGATAAATAGTGTAAACTTCAGACTAATAAAAAGGATAAAAGAATAATGAATTCTAACAATAGTAGTCAAGAGTGAGACAAAAGAAGCAAATGTGGAACATGCTAACTTTAAAACTCAATGTAATAGAAATAAGTTCAAATGGCATTCTCAATAAATACAAACTGATAAGAGATCTCAGAGATAAGTCTAGATTAGAAAGAAGATACAGAAACCAAAAATGACAAGGGGGAAATCATCGTGAGATCAATTCAAGCATATGAGCCAGATCTGAAGAAAAGTTCCCAAGTGTAAAGGATCCCAACATACTAAGTTGTCTTGTCGTAGAATATTGGGCAACTGGGGGAAGGCAGAAGATCATAGCATCTTCAAGTGTAGTGGGCAAGATTTCATATGAAGGACCATGATGGCAAAATTCTCAAATGGTAGCACTGGAAGCTGAAAGAAAATAGATTCTGTGTTTAGAATGGGAAGAAATATTTGCAAACCATATCTCTGATAAGGAGTTAGTTTCCTGAATATACAGAGAACTCCTACAACTCAATAGCCAAAAATATAAATAACCTGATTTAATGCTGAGTAAAGAATTCTTTGTGACATTTCACCAAAGCTGATGCGTAAAAGACCATCAAGCATTTGAAACAATGCTGAACATTACCAATCAACAGGAAAAAAAGCAAATCAAAACCATGATGAGATACAACCTGATAATCATTAGGATGGTCATTATAAAATGAAACATCAACATTGGCAAGGATATAGAGGGATTTGAGCCCTTGTACAATGATTGGGGGAAGGTAAAATGGTGCATCCATGCTGAAAAGCAGTATGGAACTTCCTCAAAAACATTGCAAATAGAATTACCATTTTATCTAGCTATCCTTAGAATATATATCTAAGATAAGCAAAAATAGGGTCTTGGAGAAATACTTGTTTTTTTTTTTTTTTTTTTTTTTTTTTTTTTTTTGACAGGCAGAGTGGACAGTGAGAGAGAGACAGAGAGAGAAAGGTCTTCCTTTTGCCGTTGGTTCACCCTCCAATGGCCGCCGCTGCAGCCGGCGCACCGCGCTGATCCGATGGCAGGAGCCAGGATCCAGGTGCTTTTCCTGGTCTCCCATGGGGTGCAGGGCCCAAGCACCTGGGCCATCCTCCACTGCACTCCCTGGCCATAGCAGAGAGCTGGCCTGGAAGAGGGGCAACCGGGACAGAATCCGGCGCCCCAACCGGGACTAGAACCCGGTGTGCCGGCGCCGCAAGGTGGAGGATTAGCCTATTGAGCCACGGCGCCGGCCAGAGAAATACTTGTGACCCTTGTTTACAGGAGTCTTATTGACAATAGCTGTTAGATGGAAGTAACCTCGAAGTTAACTAATGGATGAATGGGCAAATAGAATGGCATATACAAACCTTTAGCTAGACTAACAAAGATAGATGAGACATAAATTATGCGAATCATATCACTATAGACTCTAGAAACTTTATAAGGGAATATTTTGGGCAGTTCTGCGCACATAAACTTGGTAACTTAACATGGAACAATTTCCTAAAAATAATAACTATTTGTACATTAAGAAGATAAGTGGAATCATATTTATTACAGAACCTTCATGGTAGGGAGAGGAAGCCCTCCATACCCAATTCATTTCAAAGATGACTTCTGATTGAAGAAAAAAATATCAATTCCACATATTTGCTTCTAGGAGATAGAAAATGGAAGCGAACTTCCCAGAAGTACTTAATGCCAAAACCAGGTAAAGTTGGTACAAAAAAGAACAGTGCTTTTACAGACACAAAAAATGCTCAAAAAATATTTGTATATGGTATCCAAGAATATGGAAAAAGACACCATGATGAAATAGGATTATTCTAGTAATGCAAGACCAATTCACTATCTGAAAATCAATTTAGTCCATCCTATTAAGACTTAGTCCATCAGACAAAGAACAAAACCCACATGATCATATTCCATTGATGCAGAATACACATTTGATTAAAATTCAACTTATCAGGGCTAGCTCTATGGCTTAGCAGGCTAATCCACCAACTGTAATGCCAGCATCCTATGTGGGTGCCAGTTTGGTTCCCAGGTGTTACACTTCTGATCCAGCCTCTCTACTCATAGCCTGGGAAAGCAGTGGAAATTAGCCCAAGCTCTTGGGTCCCTGTGTCCATATAGGAGACCCAGAGGAAGATCCTAGCTTTGGCTTGGGCAGGCATTGGCTTTTAAGGCCATCTGGGAATTAAATCAGCAGATGAAAGATCTCCTCTCTGCCTCTCTCTCTCTCTCTCTCTGACTCTGCCTTTCAAATTTTTTTTTTAAAAATTCAGTATATCTTCATGAGACACAGCAAGTTAACTCATCTAACAAACATTTACAAATAAATAGATAACTAACGTATTAGTGATGAGAAATAACTTTTCCACTAATAATGGAATGAGAAAAAAGTCCTGCATTTATTTATATAAAGGGAAAATAGTATACATTTCATAGTTTTGAGAAATAGATCTCAGTAAAAAGTAAGAGTGGGAATGAGAGAGGGAGGAGGAATAAGGGTAGGAGGGCAGGCATGGTGGGAAGAATCGCCATGTTCCTCAAGTTGTAATTATGAAGTGTATAAGTTTGTAACTGTAAAGCTATATAGTTCCACATACATTCTTATGGACTTAGTTCTAAGGGTGCAGTTTAAAAACTTGTCATGGGACTCCAAATCCCCTTAAGCTGGGTGGTAAAAATACCATCTTAAATGTTTAAGCGATCATATGAAGAGGATTAAGTCTCTGGTAATAGTAGAATTAAAAAGCAGTGAATGTTCCAACATGGGAAGCAGTCCACACTGCAGACTCACAAAATGACAATTGCTTAAAGTAGCACTCTGACCTCAGAATCGGCCCTTAAGGCATTCTGGTCTGGCTGAAAAGCCTATGAGAGCATTTCAGGCATGGAACTGCAAGTATTATCCAGTGTAATAAGGCAAGAAAACCAAAAGGCACACAATCAATCCCCAAATGTCTCAATATCCCTTTGCACTGCAGAGAATAGAGAACTCATGCTTCCATACACAAAAATCCACACAGGAGTGTGTACAGCAAGTATATACATGATTACCAAGATCACGAAGAAACTTAAGTGTTTATCACTGGGTGAATGTATAAACAAATGACCATATTCATACAATGGAATATTCCTAAACAACATGAAAGAATAAACTCTATTGGCACAATATGTAGATAAACAAAAAGTAAATATCTTACTTTCTTCCTTCTCATATTTTGATTGCTGTTTAACCAATCTTCCACAACATGAACTATCAAAAGTTTTACTTGAGACTATGCCAAAGATTTTTCTGATAAGGTCTGAATTTACTCAAGTTATAACATGAAAGTCTTTAGATAACTTGTGGGTTAAAAATGGTATAATACCTTCAATTCTGAGTTAATGATTTTATACCCAGGGAAAACGTATTTATGGAATGATGACATTTTCAGGGTCAGATGCTTAGCACATGACTTGTTCTGCCACTTAGGACACTGAATTCCCATATCAGAGTGCCATTAGGGACATGTGGGAAGTAACCCAGTGGATGGAAGTGAGCTTTTGCACTCATCCTCACTTACTCGCTCTCACACTCTCCGATTGCTCTGCCCAGAGAATGGATTGAAAAGTTAAAAGTGAGGCAGAGGGACACTTGTGGATTGCTGATGGAGGCCCCAAATTGGAAGCAGTAAAAGTGAAACTGGAGAGAGGACAGCATAGTCTGTATAGTTTGAAAGACAAAAGAGATGATGAAGAATGAAACTTAAATGACTAGCTCAAAAATAATGACCTATATGGTAGTTATTCCTCAAAGATCTAGTAATTAAGACCAAAGTTTGAAAAAACGAGTTCTTGGATCTATATGTGGAAAAAGTGCATTGTTTTCCCCTGAAGAGTGTTCTTATCCCAAGAACCATCAATTGGTGTCCTTTTCCACAGAGAGGGACAGCTGCTGAGAGTGGTAGTACTTGGGAAAGGAAACACGGGTGGAGGGAGAGATGTACAGGAAACAGGTCTCAAGGAATGTATGGCTGAGAAGGGACACATTTTTAGGGTTAATTGGTAAGAATTGACAAATTCATCTGGGCTGTTGATGAGTTTTCAGATGCTCAGCTGGGACTTGCATGAAGAATGCCATGCAAATAAACCCATGCCATGGGATCTTAGCTCTGCTCCAGAGATTTCAGATGCTCAGCTGGGACTTAGGTGAAGTTCATCATGGAAATTGACCCATGCCATGGGATCCTAATGCTAACTCTGCTCCAGGAACCCTGCAGACTTCACCCCAGGCTACTGGGTTTTGATATGTTGAGAATGACCCCACTTCACTACAGGAGTTCTTGGGACAAGTTAAACAGGGTGGTGCTGGACAGCAGAAGCCCAATATCATTACACAATAGGCAAGAGCAGGCAGATTCATGCTGCCTTAGCACTGAAGTTGTGGGAACAGTTTCCCACATTGCAGCATCAGTAGTCCCCAGGGAAGAATTCTGAGTTCCCAAGTTATTCTTCCTAAAGCTCTTGTAATGGAATGAGGCTTTGAATGTCAGCCCCTGATTTTCTGGGATTATCAGAAAGGATCTAGGGCAAAGGAATCGGGATAGAAAAAGATCTGCTTAGGAAAACCAAGTTGGACTTGAAACATTTTATTTGAATAATCTATACATACAGAGAGATTTTCTGCCCTGAAAAGTGAAGAAATGGGGAAATCATATTTATACTCATGATGCACTTACTATATTCAAATCATAATATAAATGTAATACCTCCTTTATCTTTCAATAGCATGAACTATGAGTTAGGTTAGAAACATATCTATAAAAAGGAACATGAAAGTTGTCGGTGACCCTTCCCACAACTTCAGTCACTCAGTACTTGAAAGGCAGTCCTGCTTTACAAAACACACCAAAGGCCTGTCTTCCTGATAATTCTCTGCAATCTATTTGCTTGTTGCATAGATAGGTCAGACTCACCATTGAGATGATTGCAGAATCAATGGAAGGAGAAAGGGATATTTATCTTGTCACTTAAACAAATTAGCCTTTTAGGTGTACAGGGATTCTTGTTTTCACCTATAATTACTATATATTTAAGACTTGACACTTTCCTTTAAGTTATGAATCTAATCATGAAGTTAGTTTAAAATCAGACTAAAATTAGACAGATATGAGCATTTTACTATTACCAAGTTTATTCAATTAGTAGTTTTTCAATAGTTTTGATATTCTTTCTAGCACAAGCTAGGGCTAAAGCCTGGACATTTAAAAAACTGACTTGGGTTTCATGTGATTAAAAAAAATCACTTAATCTAAAATAACTTTGATTTCTATTAACATCTTAAAATTAAACCTTTAAAACTGTGTGGTTCATCTGCCTGAACAGGGTGTGCGAGACCAATTTGCAAGAGGGGCTGTGTTGTGCTGATGGAAATCGGTACTTACTCTTTCCACAGACATCACACTGCATCTGTTTGTGTGACAGCACTGGATTCAGAAATTAAGCACAGTAGGAAGGAATATCTTGCATAGATTCTAATATATTGCATGTCCTGGCATTATAGCCTGTTCAAAGGAGGGGAAGGAAGACGGCACCCGTACAGTCCTTAGAAACCAAGCTGTTGGGGAATGGGAGTGAAGAGAAATTAATCCTTCCTCCTAATGAACATTCATTCCTCAGATTCACCAGCAGCTCATTCTAGCGTGAACATCTATAACCATAAGATTATTTCTAGTATTGCAAACAAATTTCCTGATTTCAAAAAGTATTACATAGTAATAGAACACATTTAAAATAGAACCAAATGTATGCCTCAGCAAATTGAGGCATGGCAAAGATCCATGTCCTCCGTCCCTGTACTATCTCTGATGCTTCTGAATCACATGTGTGATTTTTCAACTTTTTATGGCTAAAGTCTTCAAGTGTGTTCCTTAATCTCTGGTTTCTTTTACCCTACATTATGGCTGTGAGGTTTCTTGTGTGAGTGCAGCATGTGTGAGTTCTTAATTTTGGTTGTCTTCTTGTGGTCCACTGTATAAAAATACACCATATATCTAATCTCTATTGATGGACATTGGAGTTGCTTCTGACTATCAGGTTTTGTAATAACACTACCAGAAACACTGACATCCACCTCTCTTGGTGCATGTATATGTGTATTTTACATAACTAGAAATGGAATTTCTAGCTTCCAGGGCACACTTGACTTCAGAAGATGATCCTAAAAGCTTAGTCAATGTGGTTAAAATAATTTTCCCTCCACCAGTAGAGTATGAGAATTTCTGTTGCTCAGGGTGCTCAAAAATATTTAGTATTCCTGTTAGCCTAGCTTTTGTGTAGAATATGAAGTATACAACATTGTAATCTGAATTTGTATCTTCTGAATATGAATAATAGCAAGTACCTCTTAGTTTACAGATCACTTAGATATCTTTCATTGTAAAATATCTGTTCAAGTAGATTTTCTATTACCTACTGGATTATTGGTCTTTTCCTTACTGATTTGAAAGTTTTTTATATGGTCAAAAGCCATGTGATCATTTTATGTGGTGAATATTCTTGGGCTTCTGCTTTGACTGTTTTAAAAGTGTCTTTTGATTAGTAAATGCCTTTAAAAGAAACTCCAGGCATTTTTATTTTCGGTTATCACTTTTTAAAGTCTCATGTAAGAAATCTGTACAGCCGGCGCCGCGGCTCACTAGGCTAACCCTCCACCTTGTGGTGCCGGCACACCGGGTTCTAGTCCTGGTCGGGGCGCCGGATTCTGTCCCAGTTGCCCCTCTTCCAGGCCAGCTCTCTGCTGTGGCCAGGGAGTGCAGTGGAGGATGGCCCAAGTGCTTGGGCCCTGCACCCCATGGGAGACCAGGATAAGCACCTGGCTCCTGCCATCAGATCAGCGCAGTGCGCCGGCCACAGCGCGTCGGCCATTGGAGGATGAACCAATGGCAAAGGAAGACCTTTCTCTCTGTCTCTCTCACTGTCCACTCTGCCTGTCAAAAAAAAAAAAAAAAAAAAGAAAAGAAAAGAAAAGAAAAAAAATCTGTATACACCCAAGATCGTAAAGACCTGTTCCTGCAGTTTTGCCCAGAAGCTTTATCATGTTACCATTCACACTAAGATCTGTAATTGACCTGGGGTTCAACTGTGTCTAAGAGATCAAATGATGGCATTTCATTCTTCCTGCATAGATTTCTCAGGACCTATGACTTCATTTGGTTAATAAGGCCATCCTTTACCTTTCCACAGAGTCACCTCAACAAACAAGTCATTGAGTATCATCAGTCTGCATCTCGACTCTCAACTCCCTATCAGTGGTCTAATTAGGTATCCTTGTGCCAATATCACACTGCATTAATTATCATGACTTGATAATAGATCTTTATGTCTGCAGAATAAGTCATAAAACAATTTTTTGCTGATTATCTAGGCTATTTCTAGATTTTATGATTACCATTTTTGTTTTTTTTAATCGCTTGCTAACTCCCAAAGCTTGGCGATGGAAAGACAATCCGGTCTTGAACACAGGTGACGGGAGCCCAGTTACCAGAGTCATCCCTGCTGCCTCAGTCTACTTCCGCTGACTGCATCTGAGTCTCAAACTCAGGCACTGCAAATGGAACATGGCTATCACAACAAGCATTTTAGCCACTAGGCCTGAGGTCTGCCCCTATCTTACCTTCTTTCTAAAGACTGTAAATTTGATAGTTAATTTTACTGACAGTCTAAATGATCTTGTACCTCTACAAAGTTATCAGTGGCATTCCTGTTGCTAAATGCAATAACCAGTGCTTAGCTCTTAGTGGCCATTATCCAGGAACATCTGTCACACTTTTTCTCCTTACTTGGCCTCTTCACTAGACTTCCAGAACATGGCATTCTTGTGGGTTTCCTTCCATTTCACTGGCTGCTGCTTCCCTGCAGCCCTTGTAGATTTCTTACCCATTCAATGCTTGGCTTTGGTGTGCTCCTTGTACCTCCTCTTCTCAATACCTCACTGATTACCTTGGTGATCTCGTCCAGTGTAGTGGTCTTTAAATGTTATCTCTAGGACAATGACTCTCAAATTTCCATTCATGATCTCTTTTCTAATATCCACACTGACAGCATCCAGTGACCACCCCAAAGTGTCTCCACAAATTTTAATAACTCTGCCACATTCTAATTTTTCCCATTTACTTATTATTCATTTCTAGACTTTTTTCTACCAAAGCCACACTTTAAAAATTTGCTATAGAATTATAATGAGGTGTATAGGTCATTCTCCTTCAGATTTCCATGATGGCTCCTTTAAAAAATTTATTTGGAAGTCAGAGTTACACAGATACACACAGAAAAGGAGAGGCAGAGAGAAAGAGGTCTTCCATCCGCTGGTTCACTCCCCAACTGGCCGCAATGGCCACAGCTGCATGGATCTGAAGCCAGGAGCCAGGAGCCTCCTCCGGGTCTCCCACGTGGGTGTGGGAGCCCAAGGACTTGGGCCATCTTCCATTGCTTTCCCAGGTCATAGCAGAGAGCGCTGAATAGGAAGTGGGGCATCCAGGATCCAAACCAGTGCCCATATGGGATGCCAGCACTGCAGGCAGCGGCCCCTCCATGATGGTTCTTAAAACCAGCTTCTCAACCTCCTCAAAATCTCTGGTTGAGATGTTGATTGGAATTGCACTAATTTTTTAAAAATGAATTTGACAAGTATTTCAAATATATTCCACATCAAACATTCCTATGTATAAACATATTACATACCTTCCATTTTCTGATTTCATGTCTTCAAAAAATATTTGTAATTTGGTGTTTAATCATTTTTCTCATCTCTAAGTATTTTTGTGTTCTTTAAATCTTTCAAATGATTTTATCTTATTACCTTATTGACTGTATATAGACAAACTATTACAAACTTGAATTCTTCAAATAGTTTTAATGATTAGTGGATACGCAGATTTCTCTTGCTGTCAGTCAATACTGGATGTGAATATCAGTTTTCTTATCACTCCATATTCTCTAGTTTTTGTTTTACTTAAGTATAACAAATGAAAATAGAACTCATTTTCTTATTGATTTTAAAGGAAATGACAAGATTTCATCAATGACATTTACTGTAATTTTGCACACTTATCAGATTCTTAAAATTCCTCATAATCTAAGTTTTCCTAGAGTTACACAGTAACAGCCATCTTGTCTGTCAACCACACGGTAAAGTCTGAAAGACTACACACACAATGCACCAGCACCCAGAATGTGTTACTGTGGCAGAAATTTCTTTATGAATTCTTTAGTTCTGATTTGTTTGAAAGCTATCAGTTATTTCTCAAGTTAGTAAACAACAGAATGAATGGGAGGCCAATTTCAGTGCTGTTCTTCATCCTTCACTATTTCAACAACACATATGTGGAGCTCCTTTCTCCACCCCAATACTGAGTTGAGCCATGTGACTTGTTTGGGTCAAGTGGATTTTGTCAAAGGTGACACAGCAGATTCTCTTCCTAGGCCACGAAGCCATACTTGAGTCAGCCTTTTGAAAAGAGACTTGGGGGCTGGTATTGCGGTGCAGCAGGTTAACCTGCTGCTTGTGGTACTGGCTCCTCCTATCAGAATGCTGTAGTCCCAGCTTCTCTACTTCCTATCCAGCTATCTGCTAATGAACCTGGGAAAGTATCAGAAGACTGGTCATGCCTTTGGCTCCTGCCACTCATGGGGAGACCAGGTTGGGACTCCTGGCTTAAACCTGGTCCACCCCTGGCCATTGCAGGCATTTGGGGAGTGAACCAGTGAGTGGAGGATTGATCTTTCTCTCTCTCTTTCTCTCTCTTTCTCTTTCCCATCCCCGAATTTCAAATGAATGAAAAAATCTTAAAAGAAAAAATACGTGCAGCAAAGCTGAGTCATTCTTGTTGTCCCAGCTGTGGCCATCAGAGATCAATCTGTAGCCAGCCAACTGGGATATATGAACAACAAAAGCCAAGCTGGCATAATACAGAGCCATCCCACCCACCCATGTGACAATAAATTGTTGTTGCAGGGTTTGTGGGTTGACTACATAGCATTACTCTGTCAATAAATACCTGACACAAAGTGATTTTGCAATGCTGGGTAGACATGTCTGATTTAGAAACTGTTTAAAAACATTTTAGGAGAAATACAAAATCATTTGGATATTTTAGAGTGGAAAAATTAGTACTATATTTCTACAGGAAATAGATTTTTGTTGGACACTCAGTTTTGGAATTGGCAACTTTTTTTGATGCCTCTGCCAATCAAGTTCTTAATATGAACTAGATGCTATTTATATTGATAAATTGCAAATAAATAGTCCTAATACTAAGTTCCAAGATGGATAAATACTGAGTTTCCTAAGATTGTTTTAAGTATTTTGTTTTCAATATTGTCAATTATAATTAGTTTAAATGTTTTATTTAAGGCAAATGCATATCCTTAATATGCTGATTTAATTCTAAGATGAGTTTGTATATGGAAAAGCTTATGATCAAAGATTTCAGTAGACTAATTTCACAGCAAACTTCCTATTTGTGTAGATATTAGTGTGAGTGATATGGATCAACAGTGCATAGCCAGGACTTCCATGGGCTTGTATATTCTACTTCTAGAGAATAGATTTTCATGTAGTTACTGATGTCAGTCTCATGAGAAAGATCAACACCAAAGCAATATCTCGATGACCAGAAGGTCACAGTGAAAACTCGCCTCAGTGTGAAGAATCAAAGGAAACTTTGATGGGTCTGATTTTGCCACAGATTTTGGGGGGAAAATTCAATAAGCCATTATATCTACAAACCGTTACATAATCATTAAAGTCCATAGCAGCTTATACTACCTAAAATGTAGACAAAAATGATAAAGTTTTTGCTTAGTTTCTACCATTTTGGTATTTCAGTGGATCTTAAAGAATAAATGTTATAAAATTGTAATGCCTTATTCTGCACTCCTGAAAAATACAATTCTGTTCAGAGAATTTCTAAATACCACAAATTACTATGTAAACTTATCCTTAAATTACTTTGGTTAGAATAGATAATAATTGAATAAGGAGAATATTCACTAGTTATGATATCTATGGAGTTGCAGAATGAAATTATGGTTGAAAGGGAAATGTGAGTTTTAAGACAGCACTGACTTACCTTACACTAGAAATTATCTACATTTTTCAATTATAAACACACATGCTTCCTCTATAATTCTCTGCAACATGCCTTACTGAAACAATTGTAAGATTCATGAAAAATGCATGACATTTCCATATACATGCAATTGTGAAAGTTGTAACATGCATTATTTTCAGTTTAGTTGATAATTATCAGATTGTCAGATTAAAGATTATTTAAATGTAGAAAACACTATATAATACAAACCATTTAGGTAAATAGAGAATAAAATAATGAGTTTTTAGCAGACCCTCCCTGCACTTTGTTAGATACAAATAAATTCTTAACTATTTAAATTCTACTTCACGAGATAGAATAAAAATAACTGTCCCAGTTATTTAATTTAATAATGCTACTAAGAGTGCTGGTTTTTTTTTACAGGACTAGTTGGGCATGTGGTATTAACCAACCTGGGATCCTACATTTTGGAGTAGGAAAAGTACATACATATTAATATTACATATATAAGGTCAACTTGAAAAAGGCAAAGCAGAGCAGAAGAAAAGATCATGGGAACACCACAATTAGATAAAAAATAGGGTTAAGGTATATTAAGCATGTGTGAAAAAGGCACTCTGTCCCTGTCACAAAAGATAAAACTGAGCCTAATCTTATTTTCGAAAAGTTGACTTGAAAGGGAGAAGAACAAAGAAGGCTTCTGTCAGCTGGTTCACTCCACCAGAAGTCCCACAGCAGTTAGTCAAGAGTCCAGAAATTCCTCCAGGTCTCCCACTTGGGTGCCAAGTTCACAAGCATCTGAGCCCTCGCCATCTACCTCCTAGTATATTAGGTACTAGCGAGAAGCTTAATGAGAAGCACAGTAGCTGGAACTTGAACCAGACACTGAAATGGGGTGCAGCCATCCCACGCAGCAGCGAAACCGGCTGTACTCAACACCCACCTTAACCCAAGCTTTCTAGATGCTCAGGGATAATTATGAACTGAAGTGCATCGAGAGAGTACTCCCTAGGTTCTTCAGTGATTTTCTGAAGTGATATTTGACATAGTTCATGAAGTGCTGCACTAGATGACGGCAAACAGCACAGAGTAATTAGAGACGTGCAGGCATTTACTCCATGTTAATGAGACTGCCTGCCCGCCCCAAAGGAGGCTGTTCGGGATAGCCCCATTTCTACAGCTGGTTTTGCTAGGTTTAAGCGTAGAGTCCAGTTGGCCAAATAGTCAAGTTACAATGAAAACTAAAACAAAATTATAGAAAGTCAATAAAAGACACCAATGATTATCTTGAATAATTTAACTCCTTTTAGGGTTTAAGAATCAAGATTATTCACACCTATTCCCTAAGAATTTTATAATTATGGCAAGTAGACAATATAAAAGTACAATGTTCTACTTAGAATTTTATGAGGACTTCTCAAAATCTCATGCACATGCATGTTATGAAAAAAATTAATTGTTCAGAAACTTTGTGCCAAAATTTTTTATTTCATTTTGACAAACTTTTTTTGAAGTACTTTTGTACTTTTCACTTTCATTTAATTGTAACTTACAGATCTTTGGTGAATAAGCCTGTTTGATGAATCAGTGTCTTTACTTCTGTATCTCACTCCGGAAAAAGACTTGTTACATGTCAAAATGCTGCTCCACAATTTCCCCCTTTTGCCAAGGGTTAAAATGATAGTGATTGGAACACAGGAGTGGCTTTGATTAGTTGAGGGTTTTGTTTTTATCAACTGTGGGTTTGCCGATGTTGCTTATTAAAATAAAACGTACTGCTGGAAAAATTGTAATTCAGCTTGACTTCTGGGTCTGCTTGGAAAATGGAGGCACCTTTTCTATTAATGATGTATAGAGTCTTCATGGGACTTCAAAAGCCTTTTGGCCTACCCTACTTTCAGATGCTTACAAACAATGGGAAAGCTGTATCACTCTAAGACTCGGACTCATTATAGTGGGAATGTTGACGTGCTTGTGTGTTTTGTGCCTGGACACACACAGAGGCCTATGCATTTAGGCTCAAGTTCATAAGAGCAAAATAAGGGATGGAAAACACTGCTTTCTTAAATTGAGATCTGCTTGTAGTTTCTATTCCTTTCCATTCGAAACAGGATTACATCTAGGACTGCAAAAAGACATTGAATACAAGGATTCAGGGATTGCGTCTGAAATTTTGCATTGCTGCTACTGTTTTGTTTTTGTTTTTGCTACTATTGATTTGTCTTTCCCTCCCTTTTTCTGCTCTTTCTGGGAAGTTTTTTTTTTAGTCTGGACTCTTAAGTTGTAGGTAAAAACCTTGCTGGAAAGACTATCAAATCTTTTCCACTGTTGACAGTGCTAATATGGTTTGAGTCAAGTCTGTGACAAACAGCATCCTTCACATTTCAAAGTCAACCTTAGTACCCCATTCTGCAGCCGGTAAGTCCTGAGCATAATTAAACTGGGTGTAGAAACTGCTGTCCTAACACTCCAGTTCAAGTGTCTCTGTGCAAATTCCTAGAGATTGTGATTTGAGCTGCTTCTAGGACTCTGAGGACAGTGGCTTTGCCTATGTCACATGACTGACATTTACCCAGCTTTGATTTGCCTCTCTGAATGAGGGGAGGGCATCTCACCATCCATCGGCCTGACATAGCAAAGCCTGACACCAGAACTTCCCACATGGGCCAGCCTACTCCTGCCCACTTTGCTAGCAAGTTTTGCTTAAAGATATTTTACCTCTGGGCATTTTAACCCACTTGCAGCTGGAAAAAAATTGTATAGACCTCTGTTTTCATGTTAAACTCTCTTGACAATTCCTGACTGCAATATTTCCATTAAAAAAAAAGTACAAAATGAGATGAAGGGGAGGGCTCCAAAATTGCAGAATAGGGAGGGAGCTCACTGATAGTCCAGGAAAAGATGGTTTAATAAAAGTGGAGATAGTGTAGTCTCGGAAGAGTTAGGGAAAAAACTGCAGAGGAAACTTCTGGAATTAGAGGGACATGGTGCATCTACATGGAGGGCACAGGCGCCCATGGCTTAGGAGTCCATCTGCTGGGAGTCTTCTCCTCTGCACCAGTGCTGGAAAGAGGTGAGGCGAAACCACAGGAGCCCAAAACACTGGCAGAAATGTGGCAGGAAGAGCCTACAGGGAATGAGGCTTGAAGCCCTGTGGGGGAAAGTTCATCAGCCTAACTAGAGGAGAGAAAAAAATAAAAGGGATGGGACAGACATGATTCTCTCTCTCCACTCGCCTTACAAAGGCATGCGAGACAATACAGCAAGAGCCATTTTGGACATATGTAACAGCTGCACCAGCTCAGTGCTGTGCCCGCCCTCAGCCAAGCAGAAAAGCCTGACTCTGGTGGGAAGTAATAACCGGAGACTAAGACCTAGTGAATGTGTGGAGATTATGAACTGGAACTGGTGGTGGGGGGCAACTGAGGATGTGTGGGAAAATTCACAGTGTAGCTGAGACATGAGTAGTCTTGGTGGGACAAGCTCAGGTGGCCTTGGCTACCCGGTGAGACACTGCAGGGGAATCTGAGCTTACACTGAGGACTGCACAGATCCTTTGTGTGGTCCTTGGGACAGAGCAGACAAATATTATACCCACTGGGGCTAGTGCTCAGGCACTGCTTGCCATCAAGGAGAAGAGCTCAGCTGAGCAGAATTACTTCCTTCTGAATAATAAGAGATTTATCATTCCAAACCTGGGTGTGTCACCTTTGGCACACCCTTAACCCTGAAGAACTGAACAGAGCTCTCTGGCCACACCTAACACAAGCCTCTAGAGACCCACCAACAGCAGACAGTCCACTTAAGCTAGAGTCATAGTATAATGAGAAAAGCCACCACAGTGAGATGAAGGGGAGGCTGTGTTCTTATCCAAGACCTGATTGCTGCATGGCATTGCCTAGAAAGAAGGTAGTTGATCTCAACTTCCAGCTCTACCACTTCTAGCTGAATGATTTGTCTTACTCAGTTTGTTGTTCCTCATTTTCCTTGTCCTGAAGATGGGAGGGATTATAAATCATTGTTCTGTTCCACAGTTTGTGGTGAGGATTGTGTCATTGCGTGAAGAGTTGAGAATGGCTCACATATGGTCAGTGTTCAAAGAATGCTACCAACAAGAATCAAATGCAGGGTTTGCTACTACCAAACTGAAGAGTATCAGTTGGCTGAATTTTATAGGAGGCACATTAGAAATCAGCTCAGTGGGTTTCAGGCATTTTGACTGTAGCCCACAGTTCAAAAAACATTGATTTTAGTACAATCCTTGTATTTTACAGTGGAGAAAAAAGTCTTAGAAATCAGGAATTGTGCTTGCTTAAACATAGCAATCAGCATAAGAATCTGGAATCAAACTTTTAATACACAAACAGTAAAATTTGTACTTTAAAGTGTACAGTTCATTGATTTTTCTTATTCACAAACTGTACAACCATCACTACTAATTCCAGAATATTTTCATGTCCCCAGGAAGAAATCCTGTACCCACCAGCAAAGGACCAGCATTTACATTTCACTGCTGCTCCAAAGGCCTTTGATTGCCATTCTGATATATGGACACTCAAATTGATACGGGAAGAAAAGTTTTTTTAATTTATTTTTTATTTAGTAAATATAAATTTTCAAAGTACAGTTAATGGATTACAATGGCTCACACCCCTCCCATCTCCCGCTGCCTCTCCCATTCCATTCACATCAAGATTCATTTTTGATTCTCTTTATATACAGAAGATCAATTCAGTATGTATTAAGTAAAGATTTCATCAGTTTGCACCCGCACAGAAACACAAAGTGTAAAATACTGTTTCAGTACTAGTTATAGCACTACTTCACATTGGACAACACACTAAGGACAGATCCCACATGAGAAGTGGGTACACAGTGACTCCT
This sequence comes from Oryctolagus cuniculus, assembly GCF_964237555.1. NCBI lineage: Eukaryota > Metazoa > Chordata > Mammalia > Lagomorpha > Leporidae > Oryctolagus > Oryctolagus cuniculus. The sequence goes on along the minus strand of NC_091445.1, from coordinate 10,500,596 downwards.
GTTGTTGACTTAACAATTTGACACTCTTGTTGATGGCGTCAGTAATCTCCCTAGGCTCTTGGGTCTTTTCTCTTCTTTTTTTAGTTAGTTGGGCCAATGGGGTGTCAATTTTGTTTATTTTTTCAAAAAACCAGCTCCTCGTTTGGCTGATTTTTTGTAATTTTTTTTTATTCAATCCTGTTGATTTCTTTGATTTTAATTATTTCTCTTCTCCTACTAGATTTGGTTCTGGTTTGCTGAAGATTTTCTAGATCCTTGAGGTGAATTGAAAGCTCATCTATTTGGTGCCTTTCCAATGTCTTGATGTAGGCACCTATTGATATAAACTTTCCTCTTAACACTGCTTTTGCTGCATCCCATAAGTTTTGGTATGCTGTGCTGTTATCCTCATTTACTTCCAGAAAATTTTTGATTTCTCATTTAATTTCTTCTATGACCCATTGTTCATTCAGGAGCATGTTGTTCAATCTCCATGCGTTTGCGTATGCTCTAGGGATTCCTGAGTTGCTAATTTCCAACTTCATTCCTTTATGGTCTGAGAAGCTGCATGGTATGATTCTAATTCTTTTGAATTTGCTGAGACTTGCTTTATGGCCTAGTATGTGGTCAATCCTAGAGAAGCTTCCATGTACTGCTGAGAAGAATGTAAAATCTTTAGCTGTAGGATTGAAAGTTCTGTATATATCTGTTAGATCCATTTGGGCTATAGTGTCATTTAAATCTACTGTATCCTTGTTGATCTTCTGCCCTGTTGATCTGTCTATTTCTGAGAGTGGAGTATTGAAGTCCCCCAGTACTATTGTATTGGGGTCTAGTCTCCCTTTAAGTCCCTTAACAAATCTTTTAGATAAACCGGTGCCCTGTAGTTAGGTGCACATACATTGATAATTGTTATATCTTCCTGTTGAATTGATCCCTTAATCATTATATAGTGCCCCTCTTTGTCTCTCTTAACAGCTTTTGTGTTAAAGTTTATGTTGCCCAATGTTAAGATGGCTATGCCCACTCTTTTTTCATTTCTGTTGGCATGGTATATCTTTTTCCAGCCTTTCACTTTCAGTCTGTATGGATCTTTGTTGGAAAGATGTGTTTCTTGTAAGCAGCAAATAGATGGATTTTGTTCCTTAACTCAATCAGCCAATCGGTGTCTTTTAACTGGACAGTTCAGGCCATTAACGTTCAATGTGACTATTGATAAGTGGTAACTTTGCCCTGCCATTTGCCAAAGATAAGTTCTAATATATGCTTTGAATTCCCTGTGATCTTTTGCTGTGAGGTTTCCTTCCTTTACCTTCTTTCATATTGATGACCGTGTTTCTGTGTTTCTGAGTGTAGCACATCTTTAAGCCTCTTTTGCAGGGCTGGACGAGTGGTGACAAATTCTTTCAATTTCTGTTTGTTGTGAAAGGTCTTTATTTCACCTTCATTCACAAATGATAGCTTTGCAGGATATAATATTCTGGGCTGGCAGTTTTTTCTCTCTTAGTACCTGAGCTATGTCTTGCCATTCCCTCCTAGCTTGTAGAGTTTCTGATGAGAAGTCAGCTGTGAGTCTGATTGGAGATCCTCTGAGAGTAATCTGACGTTTCTCTCTTGCACATTTTAGGATCTTTTCTTTATGTTTCACTGTGGAGAGTTTAATTACAGCGTGTCGTGGTGAGGATCTCTTTTGGTTGTGTTTACTAGGGGTTCTATGAGCTTCCTGTACTAGGATGTCTCTGTTCTTCTCCAAACCTGGGAAATTTTCTGCTAGTATCTCACTAAAAAGGCATTCTAATCCTTTGTCCCTCTCCATGCCTTCAGGAACTCCTAGAACCCGAATGTTGTTTTTTTTTAATAGTATCCTGTAGATTCCCCACAATATTTTTTAGATTTCTAATTTCCTCTTCTTTTCTTTGGTCTGACTGTATCCTTTCCTGTTCTCTGTCTTCTAAGTCCAATATTCTCTCTTCTGCTTCACCCATTCTGTTTTTAAGGCTCTCTAATGTGTTTGTCATTTGATCTATTGAATTCTTCATTTCATTATGATTTCTCATCACTATCACAGTTTCATGTTCTACTAGTTGTTTCATTTCATTTTGATTCCTCCTTAATACTTCATTTTCACGAGAAAGATTTTCTATCTTGTCCATTAAGGATTTCTGTAGTTCGAGAATTTGTTTTTGAGAACTTCTTAATGTTCTTATCAATTTTTTGAGATCTGCTTCTTGCATTTCTTCTATCTCATCATCTTCATAACTTGAATTGGGTGTCTTTTTCATTTGGGGGCGTCCTAGTGTCTTCCTTGTTCTAATTACCTCGGTTTTTGCGTTTCTTGTTTGGCATATTGGAGATATTCTTTGGTTTCTTCACTTTGGTGTTTTTTCTTGTTATACTATGACTCCAGATTAAGTGGACTGTCTGTTTTTGATGGAGCCTTAGAGGCTTGAGATGGGTGTGGCCTGAGAGCTCTGTTTGGTTCCTCAGGATTAAGGGTGTGCCAAAAGTGACACTCCCAGGTTAGGCGTGGTAAGTCTCTCTCTCTTTTTTCTTTCTTTCTTTTTTTGATTCAAAAGGGAAGTAATTCCACACAGCTCACGTTCCAGGGCTGGTGTGTTGAGTCTGCTGCTGGTGTCCCGAACTGTGGGCTCCCACTCTCTCCACGCAGGTCCACTGTGAATCACTAGTTCCGGAAGATTTTCCTCTGCTGTTTCTTCCCTTACTCTTCCTTGAACCTGCAGTATCTCCACTTTTATTAAACTGTCTCTCCCCGGACTATCAGTGTGCTCCCTTCCTATTCCGCCATCTTGCCGCCAATCCTCTATCCAAATTTTCATTACAAACACTTGGTTTAGATTTAATAAAATATAAAACCTAAATTGCAAGGGAAGGAAAATTTAGTGCTAAGTCTCCTTAAAATGTTCAAGCAATTACACATCAAAAGAAATGTATCCTTCTAATACTTGTCTTTGCATTTTCATTGAAAACACTGGTTCATTGTTTTTAGAATGATTGATTAGTCTTTGACACAAAATCATTGATTTCATAAATATGCTTGTTCAAGTTAACTGAGTTCACTATTTTATTAACTATGATTAACATCAAATTTGAAGGGGTATTGTCAGTTGAAAAACTTCAAATGTACCTGCAAAAGTTCAAATTTTCTGACAGTTTGCTATAACCAATGTACATGGCTTTAAATTAGAATTAAAATAATCTTTGCATTGACTGCTGTTTTAAAATATGTAAATATCTTATGAAAAGTTTCCATGTCAGCATTTTTACTTAATTATGTAAAAAATAAGCTTAGAACTTCAAACTCCAAGAAAACTTCTACTGTAGCAATTTTTCAAGACAATAGATCTTTACAAAACTCTGCCAAGATTCAACCACTGGGCATGGGCAAAGCACCCAAGATCACTGGATTTACTGTCTGTTTGTTGCCAATAGTTCTGAAAAATGTCAGTAATTGTTGTAGTGACACATAAAAGGACCATTTTTAACAATACTATCTTTGGTAAAATATCTTCAATATGTGTTGCACAGAGAAAGAATATACATATCACTTTCACTTTAAAATTCTAATAAACCTATTTATAACCTAACATCGCTGGAACACTTTCCATTGTGATAGAAACTATATATTTATGTAAAATTATTCTTTGATTTAGGATTCAAAAATATCTGTGCCGTTAGCTTCATTTGGGCAGAGGGCAAACAAATTTAACATTTGGTCATATTTCCATTTAACAATTGTTCTTGGTTTTTTTTTTTTTTTCTTTTTGTATAGCAGGCTTAACGAATTTTTAGTTGTCCAAAATGTTTAGATTCTCGGCCGGCGCCGCGGCTCACTGGGCTAATCCTCCGCCTTGCGGCGCCGGCACACCGGGTTCTAGTCCCGGTCGGGGCGCCGGATTCTGTCCCGGTTGTCCCTCTTCCAGGCCAGCCCTCTGCTGTGGCCAGGGAGTGCAGTGGAGGATGGCCCAGGTGCTTGGGCCCTGCACCCCATGGGAGACCAGGAAAAGCACCTGGCTCCTGGCTCCTGCCATCGGATCAGCGCGGTGCGCCGGCCACAGCGCGCCGGCCGCGGCGGCCATTGGAGGGTGAACCAACGGCAAAGGAAGACCTTTCTCTCTGTCTCTCTCTCTCACTGTCCACTCTGCCTGTAAAAAAAAAAAAAAAAAAAAAAAAGTTTAGATTCTGTTTGAAGTTCTTTTAAATATTTGAGGGATATTTCATTTTATTTCAAAAAAGACTAATTTGACTGATCATTGTTTTGACTATTAAACTTCTTACCAAGTATATTGTGCTTTGCCAAAAAGTCATCTGAATATTGCCTATTGCATTACATTCAACAATTCTGTACCAAGAAACTAACTTTTCTCTTTAATGTCACAAATTAGACTGGCCAATCTTAGAAAACATGTGATCTCTTTTCTCTAGTCTCATTTTCCTTACCTGTCCTGGCCATAGTGCTCATAATGTTGTTTATTTTTCCCATTATTCCACTAGCTTCTGTATGAGAACTATGCATTCATTTAAATTTTAAACTTGGTCTATATTTGCTGAAATTAAGTGAATAACAAATAGATAAATTTAATGGCCAATTAATTCTGATCCTATAGCATATCTTCTAATGTTTGACTTGTTCTTTGATCAAAAGACAGGCAAGTTTGAAAGCTACTCTTTCAGGAGTCTATGATCAACCAAAACAAGAGAGTTGAGAAACTTAACTTAGAATCCAAAGGCATCTAATTTACAGTAACCTAATACTACAGTTAGTATGCAACTATTACTTATTGCTGCTTTTTAAACTTAAGAGTATTCAACATGTGGAAGATGTATTGGCCTTATCCAGTATGTTCAAGCTTTTTTCTATTTAGAAATTTATGATTAACATGTAATAATTCTACATATTCATAGGGTACAGGGAGACATTATAACATGTCTACAGCATGTACTGATAAAACCAGTATAAATCATATCCCATCCCTTTACATAAGTCTTTGAATTTCTTTCTTCTAATTCTTCATAAAATATTTAATGTATCATGAATTAGACTCACCCCACTGTGCTGTGACATGCTGGAACTTAATCCTTCTCCTTGTTTTGGTACCTCTACCACACCTCTCTCTGTTTCTTCACCCTTTCCCCAACTTTTAGTAATCAAAATTCTATGTTCAAATTCTTTATTCTGGGCTAGCACATAGGACAGAGAACACATGGTGCTTCAAAGAAGGAAGAAAAAAATAGGGTGTTATTTCAGGTATTAATTACCTGGTTGGATTGAAAGCAAATGTCATCAACTTCTGCAAAAAACCATTTTAATGATGTTTCAATAAACTGATCCTCTGACCGAAGGTCTAAAATGAAAACATGAGATAATATTTTCTTGGAAGGAATGGATGTTTTCCATTGCCCTCTCCCTGTGCCACCTGGGTTTTCAGTGCATGTCACGCTGGGCATGATCCCTGTAAGTATCGTCTTTTTTGTGAAGGGCCCAGAATTTGGTACAGGAACACAGTTCTCAGCACAAAGACAGTAATGTGTAGGCTCATCAAGCTTTCAGGAATGATGTGAAGAAGCAACTAAACCTAAAAAATATAGTGAGCTAAACCAACTTGGTGACAATGTCACCTCTCTACCTTCTGTACTTCTCCAGGCTTGTATCATTTTAGTTCCTTCAGTGGTATCTTTGCCATGTTAGTGTCAGGAGCAGAGAACCTGTGATGACACAAGTTGGGAAGAGCAAGCTGCATTGTTTCTGAGTTCAAGCCTTACCTGACAGATGAACTCTCAAAAAAAAAAAAAAATCAGGCTGATTTTAACAAGTTTATCTGCATACACATTTATTGACTACTGAAAACTCAATAGCACATCAAAATTTCCTTTCATTGCAATTCAATTCTTAGAAAACCAGTAAATATAACCTGCCCACATTCTTATGCTTTAGCCCCTAAATATTCAACGTTTGTTTACATTCCTTTCCCATTACTTAGTTTGCACTTCAGTTCTTGGTGGCTGGTCTTCATCTCATTGTATTTTGTCTTCTAAAACACCATAGGAATACATGAAACCTATTGGTACTTCTTCATAAAAATTAAAGTAATTCAGATATATTCAACCTGTACACTCCTTGTAAATTATTGGAAGAAGTCAAACCATATCATAGTTATCAAAATTGATTTCCAAGTCTATTTCAACATTGAGTAGCTTTCTCTATCTCCTGTATAAAATATCCAGGAAATAGGACAAGAATAAGGCTTATGCCTAGACTGATTCTTTGTCATAATCAATCTCTATCCTAGCCTTCTCAGAAGTGAGTGCAGCTTCATTGGATGGTTCACTTCCTAACGCCTCTGCTGTTTTCTCTTAAGCTGAGATTATCTATTGACTAAGAGGCATCTCGGCTTTACCGGTCTTTCTCTCCACACAGGTAACAGTGTCCTTACTCTTTATGTTGGACAGGCTGCCTCTGATCTCCTGGAATGCCTTCTCGCCTCTCTCGGGCTGTTGAGGTGGATCCTGTGGCAAAAGGGAAGTGAATAAGGTCCTTTCCTAAAATTTCTGAGCGTGTGGAATGAAAGGCTGCTGAACCCTCCTCAGTGAACATCCAGAAAGACTCTGGGGTCAAGGTTTGGATTAAGCTTTTGCAGTGGATCCACAGCACTTTAGTTACAGCTCTTGGATATTTGGGTCCCAACCAAAGATGTACTGGACTCTAGTCATTGCAAGGTAGCCCAAAAAGAACTTAAACAGACATGAGATCCTAGTCTCCAACACAAAATGGTGAAATGAGCCAAACTTACCAATAACTTCTGACCTAAACTTGATGCTTCTTGTGGTAATGAGGAAAATGGAAAGCACTTTGCACTTGTAGAGGGGGGGCACTGCCTTTCACTATTGTGTTATCTTTGGTTAACCTGGGAAATGTAATGAAGTGGCATCTGAAAGGAAGAAAGAAGGCCTAAACTTAGGACACAAGTTTGACAATGAGAACAAAGTTGTGAGTTTACTCAAAACCATGAGTTGACTCAGAACAACTGTAGAGCAACCACAGGATTCTGTAGATGCACTGTCTGATGAGGTCATGAACCACTGACTAGCCCTGGATCACCTGCTGGCAGGATGGGGTGGTGTGTGTGCAGTAATAAAAACCTGCTGTGTGGACTGGAAACCATTATTCTTAGTGAAATGAGCCAGTCTCAAAAAGATAAATACCATATGTTCTCCCTGATAAGTGGTAACTAATAGAACACCTAAAAGGTATAGAAGTGATACTGACACTTTGAGATGTGATGATGTTGAACAGCCTTTGTCTTGACTATTAAGGAACAGATTTTATTTTTCCATATTACCTGTTGAACTCTTAAGTGTAGAGTTAATTTTATTGAGTATAAAGCTAATTGAAAATAGATTTTATATAACACAAGAATGGAAATAGGAGAGGAGGGAAGAAGAAGGATGGGAGAGTGGGCTGGAGGGAGGGCAGGGCAGGAAGGTTGGATACCTTAAATAGTTTCTTAATGCAAGTACACGTTCAATTTTTTTTTACAAGAGTAGGCTAATAGAAAAAGCTATTGGAAGGACTTCTGATCAAGCCAAGTGGTTGCATGACTTTGGTGAATGAAGTGCCTGGGCCTCCCCCACCTGAGAAGAAGCAGAAAGTGCACTCCCTTCTCTGACATGATTCTTGCTCCTTTTCGGCCCAAGTATATCCATACTAATTGTCAGATTTGCATACTCCAGAATCCAAGTTTCGTGTAAAATTAATGATAAGGCAAGGACTCCAGCCACTACTGACAGCTGGTGGTGAACCTCTAGCTCCTCCAATGGAAACTTTGGGTCAGTGGGCAAGAGGTTTTCACTCCCCGGTTAAGCACGGCTATTGCCCTCACAAAGCATGAAGGAGTTACAGAAAATGGACCTTCCTCCCATAACCTCCCATAAAGATGAAGGGCCAAAAATGTCTGAGGGGGAGAAAGGTAACGTACACTGGCAAGAAGATGGGTAGGTAGCAAGAAGAGAGCTAAGGCCTCCAGTCCATCCCTACCACCTACTCCACCAAACCCCTCCCCACTCCTGGTTGTGGAAAACCCCTATCTCTGTAAAACTGCCTAGAACCTGCTGGCTGAACATATTCCACATGTCCCTGTAGTGACCTATAGCTAATTGCAATAACATGGTAAAATTGCCATGGCTCTCAGTGCTATTCCCATCATGTACCTGACAACATGCCACTTTCAAAAAAGGCAAGAAAGTGGATGGTACTCAAACTCCTTCCAAAACACTGTCCCTAAGAATATGCCATTCCTCCTGGCCATATAGAGAACTCTGAAGCCCAGAGGGTGCAGCTCACTCTTCAGCATGCCACACTCCCTCTCAAGTGTGTACTTCTGCTAATAATAAACCCTATACTGCTGCTAGCTTTTTCCTACAATTTATCCTTAAGTTCATTCATGTGTCAGAGACAAGAATCTGAGCCCAACCACCCAAGAAAGGAGCTTTACACATACTATGTCATGGGATCCCCACTAACAATCTGTGGCTGCCATTTTTTTATTCTCAATTTTGCAGTTAAGGAAAAGAATTGAGTAGTATTCTAGGTCATTCTTGGTAAACTCAGAATTCTGGCTAAAGCTCTGCCTCTCATCCCCTATATTAACAGGCAAGTATTAATATTTACAAATCATTGATAAATGAAATCATACAAGCCAGCCTAAAATTTTTGAGAGAAAAAAATAACCTACTTAGCATGGCAAAGAAGTCTTTGTTTACTTTCTATCTATTGCATATTATTGCTACTTTAGTGGTTTTCCATGTTCCTTTACTACTTGAGGACAATGAGTTTTTCTCAAGCAGAAATTTTTCAAAGCCAATTAGTTATTGGGTAACACTGGTTAGCAGACACAAGGGGTCTGTTCACTTGGGGTGTCTCCAAATATCTGGTCTCATGCAGGTGTCAAAGGAAAGTTCTGTTTACCTGTGGCAAGTAAAGGAGAGAGTGTCAAGGCATGCTTCCCTAGAGACCCTGTGTCCCTGAGACGCAATCTGCCTGGGCTTTAAAAGTAAGGGTTAGGGGAGTTTCCAGAAAACAGGGAGTGGGAGGGACTTCCTGCTCAGTTATCAGACATGTTCATCAAAGCTCTGACCCAGACTGGTCATGGCTGCTCTCCTTGTCTGTGGTGGTCTGGGCCCCTCTGAGGATAGCATTCCTACATAAGCTTCCCTGACATATCCGCTGAGAAACCAGCTCAAGGAGTAAACTACTTTTGATTCTCTGCCTCTGTTCCTGTGCCTTCCCCTTACTAGAATCCTACCGTCTAGGTAACACAGCTCCCCCTGAGACACTCCACACACCCTCTCCCTCCCCGCCCCATTCTTCAGAAGGAATGAAGGAAGGTCTCTGGATGACTTCCTGCTGAAGGAGGGTACTGTATCCCCCAAGTTGCAACCCTCCCTCCTTCTCTAGGGCAACCTTGGAGACCTGGCTTTCATCACGGGAAGCCAACTGGGGAGTCCCCTGACCCTGTCCATCTCTCTTTTCTCTCAAGGGGAGTTGAAAGGAATATAGTTTGCCCTGTCCCTCCAAGGACAGCTCGGACACTCCCATCCCCATGCTTACAGGATGCACACTGCGTGGGCCCTGACTAGGCCGGTGGACTAATTCTGGTCCCATGTTGGGACTCGTCCATGACGGCCTCCCTTCTTTTCCTGGGTAACCTGGAATGGAATGGAGAGCATCAATAAAGCCTCCTCCCTTTGCAATCTCTAACAGAGGGGAATTGGTCTCGGGACTGATATTTGATTTCTGGAGATTTCTCTAGCTGGTCGTGAGCATTCTGAGATGTGAGGTGGATGGTTAGAACAACCTCACTTCCCAAGCTTCAGGGCCCCAAGAAGTCTGCTCTCAGAGATGTTCTTTTAGCCTCCCTTGAAGGCAATGCGGTTGTCTCCTCGTTCTTGCTGTGTCTCCTAGCTTTTTCCAGTGTGTGTGTGTGTGTGTGTGTGTGTGTGTAGTGGGGTAGGGAAGGTCCTGCCTCCTCCTTGCATGCCTTTCAGCCACGTATTCGTTCAATGCCCCGACCCCTCTAGGTCCTTTGGTATACCAGGGTACCAGTTTGGGGCCATTGTTGGACTGATTTCTCTCCAGGCCTCCATGCCAGTTCTGAGGTTGATTGGCAGCTGCTTAGCATCCTGGCCTTTGTCAGCACAGCTGTCATAGGGTGACCACAAAGACTTACACATCTGCCCTGGTGGGGTTCTGAGTTGAAAATGTACCTGCTGTCAGTGGCAAGAGATCCTCAGAGGTGGCTTCAGGCTTTTAACCTCTGCCTTCCAATTATACAAGTCAAAGGTGATGAGCGGTACCTAGGCATTTCTCGACTTCCTTCTCCATCAGGAGCCTGATTGAAGGGGAACCTACCTCCTCCAGGATTATCCTAGTCTACCTAGAAGATACAGTGCCAGCCTGGGGAAGGGGATGGGAGGTTCGAAGGTCCTGTGTCGAGCTATCCTTCCTTTCCTCTGTAGTGCTTCCCGAAAGTCCAGGTTTAATTCCTCAAAATTTTTCTGTTCTTCCTGAGTCATATGGCGAACCAGAGGAAACTGCACATCCCACCGAGCTGAGGAAGACACCCCTTGGAGGACACAAGAGGTCTGCCAAACCCAGCGATGGTGTTCCAGGACACGTCACGGGGAGGAGATGTGCTCCCATTGGGCAGGCAGAGAAAACTGACAAAGCTCACAAACCTTTAGGAAATGCATGACCAAGAAACAACAAAACTACAGACATAACACCAGAAAGCACTGGAGAGAAAATGAAGACATCATCACAACTTTTATCTGTTATAAAACTGGAATCCCCCATTTTTTTCCTTTTTTTTTTAACCTGTCCCCTATAGAAATCTGTAAACCCAAGAAAAAGGATACCACACCTGTGAAACAGGACAGAGCCAAGTAATCCACAAACCCAGTCCAGACATTTCTCAGATTGTACTCTCCTTGAAACACCCAGTCTCCCAGAGTAAAACAGCATCACCTCTTCCTCTGAGAGGCGTTCAATCTAGAGGAGACAGCTTTATAAACCATGATCTCTAATGTAACAAGACAAATGTAAGAGCATTTCACAAAGGTCATGGGAAGTGTGTATTACAAAAAAAACTATACATGGATTTCAATTTTTTTTTGAACCCAAACAAATTTAATTCCACTCTTCCATGAACTGAGGTATCCTAGTGCAAAGTGAACTCAGAGGGAATTAGGTTGGGTAAGAAGGAGAAACTGTTGCAGAGAATGTAACATTTGAGTGGAGTGTTGAAGGGAGACTACAGGGTGGTGCTGAGAGGGTGGATTTCAGGTAAATAGAATGGCACAGGCATTTTGGACAGAAGGGACCTCCCACTAAAGAGACTGGCACATATGCAGGGAGGGGGTTCCAGGGAGAAGGAGGCAGTTTTGTGAGACTGAGGCTTGCAGTGTATGGAAGAGAAAATAATAAAAAACTGAGGTAATAAAAGTAAAATACACAGTGGTGCTGAACTGTGACTAGAACCATGCTTCCTAAGATATAAGCTACATTAGGAAAATACTGAAATAAGGCAGTATTAATATAAAAAATTAAGGTAAATATTTAAAATATTAGGAAATATTCTGTAAGACTGCATTAATTTTTCAGGAGGTAAAAAATGTTAAGTAAAAAATTCCCCCTGTGAATTAAAATCTATTACAATCATTACAAATTGGATGAACTAGAACAGAATGTAAAGTTAAATTGCAAAGCCACAGACAAGAAGTTCATTTACCTTCTGCCAACTGAGCTCTGAGTTTGAAGAGCAGACAAGCTTGGCCCACTACTCCATGTTTTCTCCAATTTATCACCCAGTGACTTCACGAATTATACATTAGCTGCAAGTTGTGCTATTTTGAGATATTTAAACCAATTCTCTTTCTTGTATATTGAAAAATTCTATGCTGAGTTCTGTGGCTGAATGCCCTCTATTGCAAGATTTTAATTCATGAAGTTTACCTTGGAACTTATTATATACTTTCCTATTTACAGATTTTACTTTTGCGAGATGAACTGATAACTCTCACACACACATACAAAAGGCTCTTAAATAATATTCCAATTTTCCAATAAATATCTACTGATAGTTAATGTTTAAATAATCATGATATTAAATATATTAAATGAATACCTAATTAATATGTGTATATTTAATAATTCCTCCCTAAAGCAATTAAACGGGTAGTACCATGGGTATTGACTTCAGTCTTTCCAACTAAATATCCAAAACAAAATAACGGAATCCTTAATGCATTGAAGCTTTTATCTTGGCATATAGGATATGAACTGGGAATTCACAAGTGACCTTAACATTAGATTCATTCCAATGAAAGCACAAGTTGTGATCAAACTGTGTCCAGCACTCAGATCACAGGTGTGTCTGTCCCATCACCTAAGTACATACAGAAACGCTCTGAGATGAAGCCATGAAGTTTTACAAGGTCCCTCCGTGTGCCTCAAAATACTTAAAAAGCAAAGGTTAAGTTGACATTTTTGCATGAAATGTTTTTCATGGGAACTAATTCATAACCCACATCATAATTTCTTAAAGTATCCTTCATGAAAAGTGGAGCAGACCTCTGTGTTTAGAAACAAAGTAGAATAGATACATACGTGTGAGAGTGGCAGGAACGGAACAGAAAAGAAGCCAAGTTGATATCTCAGACTCAAACATTACATGAAACTTTAAAATCATTTAGAAACTTAGAATTTTTTCTATATTGTAAAATGCTATTAATTGCAAGATGAGCTAGCTCTAATTATGACAACTTTTGCAAAACAAGATGCAAAACCACTTTAACTGTGTGCACTGATTATTTGATCCAAAGATCAGAAATATGGAAATTAGAATAACTTGAGTAAATGTGAGTTATGCATATGTAGGAACATCCTCACTCTGTGATATGCATATGTACATGTGTGCACAACTGTCATAAACAGATTTGCAGAGGGGCTGGCAGGCAAGAGGGGATTCACTGATTGCCACCACGGTGTGTGCAGACCACTCTGCTTCTAGAAATCTTCCATCATGCAGCTGCGGAGTGCAAAGAGAGACAAATACCCACACAGCAATCCTCCATTAAGTAGTTTAAAACATCTATCATCTAAAACAATTTTTTAAGAATTCTCAACACGGCTGAAATCAGTTACATAACACAGAGGCCGAGAGGGCAACCACAGCACCAGACAGTGCTGAAGGTGCTCTGGGCAAGACGTGTTGCAGAGCAGAACGGCTCAGCCTTAAGGACACAATGATCGCCCAGCCCCGCCTTCTACCTGTTCTCGGAAGATCCTATGTTCATGCTGCTTTGTGCTCTAGATGCCTCAGGAGCTTGTAAAAAATATTTATTTAGAACCAAGGATGGTAAAATTTGAAAATCATAAAGGTTACTTGTATGTTTGCTGTTTAACAGTCCTTAGTTTGGTATTAACAAAGAACTATATAGACTTTTCTCCCAAAATATACTGCTACTGCTTTAAAGGTTGGGGGCGGGGAGGGGTGCGCAGGGAGGAGGTTATTTATAATAGAGTGGGAGAAATAGTCCTCTTTCTCGATGTGCTTCAGAGTGACCTATGTGTAATTTACCCTTAAAATCCAAAAGCATAGTAAAGTACCTATATAAGTTATGCCTGATGCTGTCTGTAGGACTGCTCCTGGTAGTAGTTACGCCCCCCCCCCCCCCACACACACTTGACAAATGTAAGCACAGAGATGCAACTGTCTACAGAGAAGGTTCATGCTGGGTATCACCACATTTTGAAACCTGTTTGCATTTGGTAAAGTTGTAATTTGAATCCACTTCAAGACAAAATGAAAGAGCTATTTCTATAAATAAATTTTTTTTTTAAACTGAGCTATAACAAATCAAAGTTAGGTTACTGAACCCAAGTTCATTGTCTCAATTGCAAATAGAAATTGATAAGAAGCCCACGTACAACCTAGACCAGGAGTATTACACTCCAGCACAAGGATGTTGGGAGTGGCAGGAAGAGGTTCCACCAGATGGCTCCCCAATGGGAACAGAATAGGTGTTCTCTTGGGTCTGAGAAACATGGCAGTTTCCCCTTGGCATCGGCTCTTCTATGCATACCCATCTGGAGTTCTGGCTGGTCTTCTTGGCCCAGGACTTCTAAGTCTGCCCCTCACTCAGTGTCCTTGTTGGCTTTTGTTTTGTTTTGCGTAGAACGGATTCAAAATGGTGGTGGTCCTCACTCCCATCACCCCAGGAAGGAGACATATTGGTAACATTGGGCTATTCTGGGCAGGCGAGCAGATTGGAAAAGTTTGGATGCACCTTGCTCTTGATTGGGCATTGAGAGCCCATAAACACTTTTGTTTTTAATGTGCATGTGTAGCTCCCCTAAAGAATGGAAACTCCTTTGGATCAAGAGCTGTTTCCTTCTTTGTATGCAGAAGGTCTCCCATGCTTCTGTACACAAAGTTAGCACTTAGAAAGTGAAAGATTTCTTTATCCATTCAGTTCATTAACTTGCTAGCATGTGCTGTAATTGCTTCCAGAGTACTAAGAGGAAGCAAATGTAGATGCTAATTCTAACAAGCTGTCAGTCTAGGATGATAAATCCTTAAAATGGATAGAACATAAATACTAAGAAAAACTGAAACTATGGTAGACAAAATGCAGATAAAATTCAGTTGGAAGTAAAGGAAGGAGTTGAAATTGGAGAAGGAAGTAGACTCTTATCTAATGGTTATTCCACAAAAACTGAGTCAATTGTATAGCATTTTGGAAGTAAGCAGGATAGTAAGAGAATTTCACAGGAAAAAAGCATGTTTCCCCTGAAATACTAGAATATTTAAACAGTTTGAAGAAAAGTTCTGTATTCATCTATATACTGTTTTCTAATAAACCCATGTTCTTTCTAGCAATGCTACTCACATGTAAGTATAGAACAGTTTCTTGACTGTCCACTCATCTAATAAACACTCATCTGGAAGAGTTTAGCACAGTATACCAAAAGCACAACAAAGTATTTAAAAATAATGAGGTACAATCCATGTTCTCGGGAGCTTATATTTGTAAAGCAATAATAATTAAAGTAGAATTTGCTAATCATGGACATCCACAGTAGCTACCTGGACTCACCCAGTACTTGTTGAAATGTGAAATATTCCTATGCATAGCTTACCAATTTTATCTGATTTAAAAGACAGATTATCTCCATCTGAAAAACATTATTGGTTTCTATTACTGGTAAAGCCATTATAAATAAACCCCTTGACATTATAAATGCAGGTTTCATTCCCCCCACCAAAAAAAATGTAATGCCACCTTGTACAAAAGTTATTCAGGAAAGTAAATGACAATAAAACACAAATGTCTTTGAAAAACCCATATTAAGTAAAAGTGGGGGAAAATGCATAATTTAAAGTCATGTTACAAATATTCCTTTTGGAGGTATATTTCTGCAGTCGTTACTAAGAATATTTTAATTACAATAAGAAAAATATAAAAGTAGGATGGAACAGCTTAGGATATTAAATCTAGGCTTTTCTTGAGTTAAACATAGAAAATTTTTTGAATTATGATTTATTGTTTTGAGAGAAAACTTTAATTTTTTACATTGCTTCCTTGTGACCTAGCTGTAAAAATTGAACTGGTCTTTATATCTGAGCCATTTCTTAAAGTTCTGGATAAGTAGGCAACTGAAAAGTCTTTTGGAAATAGTAAACATAAACATAGAAGATTGACTAGAATAAAACATATCCTGTATTGTCATGATTAGTGTAACTGCAGTTGGTGTATAAATTTGATAGTCAAAGAAAAATTTACAGTGAAGGCAGAACAGATGAACATGATTCGAGACTCCATTACTGGCAATAAGTTAGATATCTCATTGTTGCCTGACTAAAGACAATAGTTCCATGAATTTCCAAAAGTTTCTGTTTTATATAGCCTGTTGAAGACTGGAATTTCTAAGGCTTATTAATGTCATCTTTCCCCTGTGCCTTTGTACAGCTGTAAGTGACATTGTCCTCTTGTTATCAGAAGGATATGCTGTATGTTGCAGGCACTTCCTCGGAGCTCATTCACAACCATAATGTATTCATCCCAAGGTGTGCGCTGGCCAACTCTGGACAAGGTTGTCTGCGTGAGGAAAGAAATAATTCTTGAGGAGGGTTCTGATACTCTTTGATGCTATTATAGCGCTGGATTGGTTATTAATCTGCTAAGGTGATCATGCCCAACTTCAAATACCTTCTTTTCCACACGCAAATGAACCATATAAGGAACTACATTCATGTACTTGATGATTGGGTTTATTTCATTGTTATTTTTGAAAGAATATGGGGATCTGAATATGTAAATGGAAGCCATATAGGAAAGTCTGTCATTGCAATCTCCATTCTCCTACATTCTCTGATATTTCCCCTAAGCTGTTTTGCACCTGACTAGTTGCATGGTTTTAGCTCCCATTAAAATAGGTCTGACACTTGAACAAAAAAACAAATTGTGCCTGAAATTGGGACTATTAAAATTCTACAGTGCCATCCAGAAGTCAGCAGCGGCACTGCGGAAGGCCTATGAAGAACAGAAAAATAACAACATGTGAAATGCGACGTCCCATTCATCTAACATTTTTAAGCTCCAGAAGTCAGACTCGTATTGCTTTGTCAGGTTATAACTTAGAAAACTAAGGTTGGCACAAACTAGCTGCATATCACTTAGATTTCCTCAGCGACTGAAATTTTCTCAATGACAAATATACTCTTCATTATAATCAGAACTCTTTGGGGCATGTAGCATATTTACAACGCAACTTAGCAAGTAAAAAATTCATAAACATTTTCATCCTTTCAAAGCTACCTGTTTTTAAAAAGCAATCTACAACAAAGAGGTGCCTTTTCATCCATGTATTACATACTGATTGGGGCAATGATGTTTCTTCTCACAAAGGTAAGTGGGGGGAAAAGTTAGTAAAGGGGCTCAAAGCTCGGTGTCTAGAAAAAATAACCTCCTTCTACAGTATCCATTACTACTGCCATCAGTAATAACATTGCCTGGATCTTAAAATGGCTCCCTAGGGTGTACAATCAGTTCACGACAGTACATGAGCCTTCCCGTGTGAGTGTGTATGCATTTCTTTACAATCTACCCTCCTCCCTGCGTACAAAGCTTTGAGCTCCTGGAGTGCCTCAGTTCAGGTAAACAGAATTCTCCAACTTGACTTTTTGACACCGACTACAAATATGGCAGGGTTTCAAAGCTGAGGTTTGTGGACAAGGGCACTCATCTCCTTAGCCACACAAACTAATGGCACTGAGGAGCAGGTCACAATTCTACCCCTCTCGTCATGGCCACGCAGGACTTAAGATGGAGCAGGCAGTAGTAATGCCGAAGTGGCTTCTGATTCTGTCCTTGAAAGAACCGGGAAAACTGAGTGGGGAGAAAGGTTGAGATGTGAAATCTTGATAAGCTACACATTCGTAGCATCTCCTCCACCAACACACACGCACACGCACACGCACACGCACACACATACACACACACTGCCACCCTGTGTTACTCAGTTTAGCGTTCCGTGTTGAGCAGCTAAGTGGAGATGGGCGGTAATGGGAAAGGCACCTGTAGACGAACAGTAAGCACTTGGAAAATTCACATGCCAAAGGGGACCTGGTTGCACTAGAAGGATAGACCCTCAACAAAGGTTCAAACTGTGCTGTATTTAGCAGCTAGAAAAATAAGCTGCATTCCAACTGAGTGGAATTCAAGATAGGAAAATTGTGGCTGACTGTTAAATTATACTTACTTGTGTTTTGCAAGTCTATTAGGTTTCAAATATTCCTTATACTGTTAATTATTTTCTATACCTATCATACCACTGAAAACATATATGATTTAGGAGACTGTTCAGTAAAGTAACTTCATCCTCAACAGGCTAGTTTTGCAGTGCATTTCTGAATAAATATGTTGTAAAATGTCTTTTCCCATATCCCACAGCTCATCATTGTCATGTCAAACAGACTTCTCTCTGCTGGGGTCTTCTATAGAGACACAATACCAATTAATTATGTTTGCCCAACCTATCCAGCAATAAGCTTATTTTAAATTAAATGCAAGAACCCAAACAGTTCAATTAATAAAGCTAGAACAAATATATTTAACTTTCTTTTGAATTCTGATCAACTAGTTTTTCTCAACTACATAATCAAAAGGAATTAATATTAAATACTCATGCCCTCCCACACATTATTTTCAGTGTAAGTGTAGAACAGGAACCTTATGATGGGCTGAAGAGATGTGGAGATCTGTATACCATCATCTAAAAATAGAGTATTGCTTAGCTTCAAAGTGCATACTCAAAGATACGCTGGCATTTTGGGTAACTATTATTATAGTATCTTAGACAGTTAACTCAAAGCAAAAGCTATCCCAACCAAATTGCCACCTTAAAAGTTTGTATGGTAATGTGTTTCTGAATGATATCAACTTCAAGTTTTGAATTCTCAAAAATTCCCTATTTGGGAGAAATATAATCTTAAGAGTATAATATACTGTCTATGAAATTTTCAATTTAATTGTTCTTTAAAAGCTAAGCCTCCATGAGTATGTATTTTAAGTTGCTCCCTTATAACATATTCATATCCTGGCCTATCTCCTACTTCGGTCTTTTCTATTAATAATAAAAATAAAGTTTTGCCTAAAGAAGGAAATGCTTTACTTATTAATCATAGATATATAAACTGCTTTATTGTCACTTTTGAAGTGATTCATTGACTTCTACTTAAGCACTCCACAATGCAATTGATAGCTGTGTCTTTAAGATGAAAGTAAGAATATAAGGTTTCCTCTCTATTCTCACTGGTATTTGGAGGTTTGGATCATAAACATGACATAGCAGGTAAATAGGAGGGTAGCTGGGGGTGGGGGGAAAGAAGCCAGTTCAAACTGAGAACAACAAACAATTAGGTAGAGTCAGGCTATACCAACCTAACAGCAGTTCCCTGGAAACAATCAAAACTGTTCTAAAAAGTTAATACGATGGGGGCCCTTCAAAAAGTTCCCAGGGAATCGCACCATCTTTGCTTTGTCCTTGAACTTTCGAAGCCTGTATCTGTTACAGAACTTGCTTAGGAAGGGGCTCAGACCCTGGGAAGTGAAAAAGGGCAAGGGAGGGCTGTGATGGGCTTCACTCTACTCGCCAGTTAATCCAAAAACCAAGAATGTGTTCATGGAACTCAAACACTATACATGATCAAGAATGCCTCAACAAGAAAAAGGTTAAAAAAAAAAAAAAAACCTTCATTATCCAAAGAACAGCATGGGAATTGGTACCTAAGTAAGTCCTGCCCATTAATCTGAGATGGAGAGGTGAGGCCTGTTTCCCACCGTGGCAATGCTGTGAATTACCAGTTTATGACAGCTCCCGAGCCTTTCTGCGTGATGTACACTTGCCGTGTAACTTCCAATCTTTGATGCCTGAGTACAAATCTGAACGAATTTTCAGTTATATCAAATATTTTAAAGTAACTATGATCCTTGTGTTATAAAATACTTTGTTAGAAAATTGTTTAAGTTTAAACACAATAATCACATAAGAAAAGTTATGATAAATTATCTCCTAAATATTTCCAAGTATGACCACAAGTAATCATTCATGATTTTTTCATGTAACACCAACTTCCTTTAATTTTTCAACTGTGACCTTAAGTGTGATTTGTTTGAAAGTCTAGTACCAGTATTACATCACCTTTTAATTACCTCAATTTTTTGAACTTGAAACTAGACAAAATGAAATAAGCTGCATAATTACATGGACTAACTCCATGTAAATGAGAATCAAAGTGGGTATATAAAATTCAGATTAGAAATGTTATAATAAAATATAATAAAAGATAATACAATATCATAATTTCCTGACGGTAAAAAATAAGCTGCAAAATTCTCAACCTGTAATTTTTCATCAAATTTTTATTTTAATGTACTTTTAATTGTATGAACAGTATGCAACCAAAGATAATAAAACTCTTTAAAATGTAGCATATTAGTGAGAACTAAAATACTTAATTGTATAAAGAAGGACCCTGAAGAAAAAGCTTTCAAAAGCTTTCATTCTTCTTTGGAGATCACCATTTATGTCTAAGTAAAACTTACTTATTACCGATAAAATTATGCCCCTGCCATTGAGAGGGTAATGAAATGAGTATTTACTAATATTGTGAGCATGACTATTTTTTAATATTTTTTATTTATTTATTTGAAAGTCAGAGTTACACAGAGAGGAGAGGCAGAGAGAGAGAGAGGTCTTCCATCTACTGGTTTACTCCCCAACTGGCTGCAACTGCTGGAGCTGTGCTAATCCAAAGACAGGAGCCAAGAGCTGCTTCCGGGTCTCCCACATGGGTGCAGGGACCCAAGCACTTGGGCCTTCTACTTTCCCAGGCCATAGCAGAAAACTGGATTGGAAGTGGAGCAGCCGGGACTTGAAACAGCACCCATATGGGATGCCAGTACTTCAGGCCAAGGCGTTAACCCACTGCACCACCATGCCAGCCCTGAGCATGACTATTCTTAAAATATGTTCTTGTTCCTCTCCCGAGCTGGCTCTCTCCACCTCCTTATATCTCCTGTTAAAAACTAATTACATCTTAATGTGACCCAAGAAATAGACAATTCATTGAAATGGACTCTTGCTTTTTATAGAATTCAGGGGGAAAATCACATGAAGCCCTTCCAAGCTAATGTGCTATGAAAGAAATAGATTCCTGAATAACATTGATTATCTTCACTTTTTCTGCCAAGTTAATATTGACATCCAATAAATATAAATAAAATGTTGAACTGCCATGAAATTATTTCCATGTAATACTTTACATTCTCATTCATTGAGTGACCTTGTAAAATAAACTTCCGGGCCAGACAGCAGCTTAAGCTGCCACTTGGGATGGCTGCATCCTGTATACCAAGTTCAAGTCCAGACTACTCTGCTTCCAGTCCACCTTTCTACTAATGAGCCTGGGAAAGCAGCAGAAGATGGCCAAGTAACTGGGTTTCTTCCGCTCATGTGGGGACGCCTGGCTGGAGTTCTGGGTCCTGACTTCGGCCTGGCCTAGTCTTGGATGTTGTAGGTATTTGGAAGAATGAATCAGAGCATAAAAAGATTTCCCCCTCCCTTCCTCTCTTTCTCCACCTTTCTAATACTTAAACAAATCTTGTATAAAAAACTAAACATCACGGGTCAGCACTGTGCAATAGCAGATATAGCTGTCACCTACAGCACCAGCATCCCATATGGGTGCCGGTTCAAGTCCCAGGTGCTCCACTTCTGATCCAGCTCCCTGCTAATGTGCCTAGGAAAGCAGAGGAGGAAGGCCCAAGTGCTTGGGTCCCTGTACCCACCTAGGAGACTCAGAAGCTCTTGGCTTTGGTCTCGCCCGCTCTGGCCATTGTAGCCATCTGGAGAATGAACCAGCAGATGGAATCAATCAATCAATCTCTCTCTGCCTTTCAAATGAATAGAATAAAAATCTTTTCAAAAAGAACTAAAGAAGAGTACAGATCAGTTAAGAAAACTTAAAGGTGTAGAAGAAGGTTCTTGAGAAAGAACTTACCAAGATAGGTTTTCTGAGGTCATACACTCTTTTTTTTTTTGGGGGGGGGAGAATTAGAAGATGTTTATTTTGGTGCCAAATGTTTTGAAATCCATGCATAGGTTTTCCATAGTATGAACTTCCTGCAAACTTTCTGAAGTTATCTCACATAACAGTGCCCATATTCAATTGTGTCTTTTTGGGGGGGGAGGGGGGTAAAGACAAATGACTATGGGATAATACAGGGGCTACAACATAAAGATGCTTAGTAGTAATACCTGGAAGGTTAAATTTTCCTGGTACTATATAGATATTTATTGTTATCATTAGAAGTTCAAGGGTCTTACAAAATTCAAAGGGTGGTGCACTTTTATTCTCTCTCTCTCTCTCCTCCTCCCTCCCTGTTTTTTTTTAACTTTTATTTAATGAATATAAATTTCCAAAGTACAGCTTATGGGTTACAATGGCTTCCCCCCCAATGACTTCCCTCCCACCCGCAACCCTCCCCTTTCCTGCTCTCTCTCCCATTCCATTCATATCAAGATTCATTTTCAATTCTCTTTATATACAGAAGATCAGTTTAGTATACATTAAGTAAAGATTTCAACAGTTTGCACCCACACAGAAACACAAAGTGAAAAATACTGTTTGAGTACTTGTTATAGCATTAAATCACAATGTACAGCACATTAAGGACAGAGATCCTACATGAGGAGTAAGTGCACAGTGACTCCTGTTGTTGACTTTACCAATTGACACTCCTGTTTATGGCATCAGTAATCACTCTAGGCTCTTGTCATGAGCTGTCAAGGCTATGGAAGCCTTTTGAGTTCACCAACTCTGATCATATTTAGACAAAGTCGTAGTCAGAGTGGAAGTTCTCTCCTCCCTTCAGAGAAAGGTACCTCCTTCTTTGAAGACCTGTTCTTTCCACTGGGATCTCACTCACAGAGATCTTTCATATAGTTTGTTTGTTTTTTTTTTTTTTTTTTTTGCCAGAGTGTCTTGGCTTTCCATGCCTGAAATACTCTCATGGGCTTTTCAACCGGATCCGAATGCCTTTAGGGCTGATTCTGAGGCCAGAGTGCTGTTTAGGACATCCACCATTCTATGAGTCTGCTGTGTATCTCACTTCCCATGTTAGATCGTTCTCTCCCTTTTTTATTCTATTGGTTAGTATTAGCAGACACTAGTCTTGTTTATGTGATCCCTTTGACTCTTAGTCCTTTCATTAAGGTTATACACTCTTATCAAAAGCACTTCTCTCTCTCACATGCACACATTTTTATTCATTTGCTTATTTTTTTGTGTGAAAGTATAGAGGGAAAAAGAGTTCCTATTTTCTGACTCACTTCTATAATGCTTACACCAGCCAGGGCCCCTTAAGCCAAGTGATGGAAATTTAATCCAGGTCTCTGATGTGTAGGAGTAAGTCCCCCTCATTCAGAGAACGGTGCACCTTGCAGGCAGCTGGAATGGAGAATGAAAGTGGAACCAGGACTCACTCAGACACTCCAATGTGGGGTGCTGGTGTCCCATGTAGTGTCTTAAGTGATGTACCAAATGCCCACCCCCAAAAGCACATCTCTGAAACAGCCACGTTGACAGTAAAAGTCTTCCTCAGTAAATGGAGTGGCCCAACAACGGGACCTCCTGGTGTGTGAGAAGACTCATTGTGTCCAGAATGTTCCCTAAATGCCACAATCATCTCACTGGGGAACTCAGTGTTTCCCCACTCCCTCTCCAAGTTCACAGCTGACAGTGTCTGGAGGAGGTGGCTAATCCACCATATCCCAGGGGAAGGCATTAGGGACCCTCTGCACCAGCTGTCCTCTTAATCATCAAACAGCATCATCAGCCTGCCCAGGAGGAGCAAGGGTAGGCTGGGGTGCAGATTCTTTGTACAGGACACATCGTGGTATCAAACCACGTATGCACTCGGAGTGGTGCAGGATTGATTTGTCCCTGATGTTTTCTGTATTATCTTCCACCCAGTATCATCTTGTGCACTTACCTTCTCTAGATGAGGAATATATCTTCTGTTCGAATTTTTAAAACTACTATATCTTGAAGGAACAAATGATCTTTTGTTTAAAAAATTATGCAAATCATTATTAACCAACTGCCCTGACTACTGTGAAAGACGCTTTCTGGAGAGGTGAAGTATTTACTAGCTGTAACTTACACATTTTGCTAAATGTGTGCCGACCTCCTTTTGTGCAAGAAGTGGCACAGATAATCTCTGATAGCCTTAAAAAAAAAAAAAAAGATCCTCAGGGCCGCGGCGCTCATACAGAATGACAAAGTGGTGCAGTGCGCCAGGTTTATGGAGCTCCGAAGGCAGAGAGCCCCTGCGTTTTCTCAGGAGAGCGATACTTTTAATGACTCCAGAGACAAGGTTGTTATTTGGAAATCAACAAGCATAGCCTGAATTGACAGTGGCCTCTTCGTGTTTTACCTTTTAATGTGAGCTAATACTTTCTCCAATTTCTCATTTTTTCCTACCTACAAATAAGCCAATATAAAGGGTACAGTGTAATATTCATCCCTCTCATTTCTCTATTTGATATGGCAGCACTGATCTAGCGAGTCCCCAGACTAATCCTTTATTTGGGTATGGAGTGCTTTGTTTTTCCAGAATAAATAAAACCAGAAATTTCATCTTAACAAGGCAAGTGTACCCCTTTGTTGCAATTTCAGCTGCTGGAAAGCAGTCGCTCTATGCACCAATTTAGTGTTATAAGAAAGAAAATAATGCATAGTTTCTGTCTCATTGTATGAAGTCGAGATCACTAATACCCCACTTCTTAAGGAAATGTGTCTGTAAATGAATGAACAAAGACACATGCATTGCATAATATAACACTCTGTAGAAATGTTTGGAAAAGGACAACTTAGGAACATTGAGGAAAGTGTCAATACTGGTAGGCCATTGATCTAAAAGGTTTCCTAACTAATGTGTAAACCATACAAATTTAGCACCAGGAGAACATTAGTGCAGCAGTCTAAATGACTTTTATTCCTTCATATTCAGATCTCTTCTCAAAATTGTACATCTACACAGCTGCAAAAGAACAATTCTAAGAGAAAAGCCGTGCATATGGAGAAACTGTTAGTACCATGGCACATAACTGAAGTAGAATAAATAATTTTGATTTATTTTTCTCCCCAGGGAATAATGCTGACTACTCTTCTAAAAATATTTCCTGGTCACACTAACTCAAGTTTCATTTTTGTGTAAATTGTTCAAGCAGAAAACAAGTGAGACTTTAAAAATGAAAACATCTACTTTAGAGTTAATCCTGAATTTCCTATGAATAAATCAATAAAGTGCTCAACACATTGTTTCCAATAATGGGGGTGGGCAGTGACCACTTGCAGCAGATTCACCTGCAGTGGGTAAGAATAATTCAGATTTCTGGACTCCATTTCAGAATCCAGAATACTATGAATTTCTGGGAATCTGCATTTTAATACATTCCCTAGGTACTCCCTGGTACCTTGATAAACAGTTCTGCAATTTATTAATACTTCTATAAAAGAATATTTCAAAGAGACCATGGAAAAATGGCATTAAAATAAGTTTGGGTGCAAAAATATTTGAAATCCATGCATTTTTTTCATAATATGCATTTTTCACAATTTTTGGATCTAGTGACTTAATCTCAAGTGGAAACAACTGAGTAAAGAGAATTCCAGTGGCTACTCACTGATCACTTAGATTTTTGCAGGGAAAAGCCTTGCTGTTCTTGTTGATGGGGTTGCCAAGTTTTTCCCTCCCCCTTGCATGGATCAAGCAAATATGACATAAAGCAACTTGGCACCAGATGGCTTAAAAGGCCACTGCCTACAACGACCATGTCAGGGACAAGGCCATACTGTCAGAACATGGACCCTCCTGCCTGGATAGGACCTGAGAAGTTAGAATCAGCCAGCAGCCAGAGGGTGGACACTCCCACCAGGGAACTCTAAGGCCAGCCTCCCAGCCCTGGTAGGGTGGAGGTGGGGAATGGCTACTGAAAAGATATGTTAAAGACAACATTTAAACATCTGCCAGAAAGTGAACTTAGCAACCAACTTATTGCTGTTGGGTGTCTGGGTCCAGGTTCTTATCTCCAACATAAGAAAGAAAGAAGGTGAGATGTGGGTAAAGGGTAGCAGAGGCACAACACTGGTTTCTAACCAAAACAAAAGTAGACACCAAAGAAGGAGAGAAGACATGCTTAAGAGAGAGTTGTACTCAATGAAGTTTGTTTCCAACCCTTTACACCAGCTGGAGGTAGAGCTGTTGGGATCTGGGGTGAGGTTAAGTAGAATAATAATAAGGGGTGGAGTTTGATTATTACTTACAGATCTTGCCTGTATTCCTATTGAACAGTAGTCTTTGTATTTTTTATTTGTTGAACATCATATGTGGTGGAGTATTAAGCCTGTGATTATAAAGTAAATTGAAATTCTATTATCACAAAGAAAAGAGTAGGGGAAGGAAGCATCCTTGTGTTCTTAGAATTCTATCTTTGAAATACATGAAATCTGTTCTTTGTAATAAAAACATTTTTAAAAATGACCACATTAGCTAGGGAACTGAAAGAATCTTGTAGTTGTTCTGGTTCCTGCCCAGTGGGCTGGGCTAGGTTACATAGGGCAACAGGCAGGTTTCTTAAAGCAACATCTTGGTGTATAACAGTCTCCTTCTGTAATTGTGGTAGAAAACTTACCAGTGGGGGAGGAAGGGTGGGAGGGTTTCCTGCCAATGGCAGTTTCCCAAGAAATACAGGAGAATTAGGTAAAGCATGTCAACTGGGAACTCTGCCAGTCTTAATATCTTTCCCTTTGGAAATTTATGACAAAAGCAAAAAATTTACTTATTTTTTAGCATTTTGAATATAATCTGGAGGTTCTTAGCTGGCTCAAAAGAATAGGCAGAGTTTTCTGAGTGTGCTGAATTTGGACTGTTTCCTGCACTGGAGCCACTTTTCCTCTGAGCCTTGAATGCATTATTGAACACCACAAGTTTTATATCTGTTATTGTGAGATTTTGGGGTCCCATTGTCCCAATTGTACTCTGAATATCTGGTGCTAGATGATGGATGGAGTGGGAACTGGTAAGGCCTGGCCCTCATGGGTGTCAGGGCTTTCATCAGTACATCTTGGTAAGACCTCAGCCAGCCATCCCTGGAATAAGGCTGTACTTGCTTTGTGTTTCCTGTCTGATTTTGTCATAACTCACAGGCTTGATCACACTTCTTCATAGCAGCCCTAAGCAGGTAAGCATATGGTCTGGACATCTTGAATCCTCATGACATCTTTGATATTTCCATTTAGGGTCTGTTTATGGAAGTGCTGTGGCCCGCACAGCATATTGGCTGAGCCGCCGAGCTGCCGGGGAATCAGCATGGGCTTGGGCTTCAGCCCAGATTGCTTGTTTCTCCACTATGGTGCAACAAGTAGACATGATAATGTGTAGGTCACCCCAGCTCAAGTTAAAGGCTATGTAGTTAGGGCCTGAAAATCCTCATGAATTTGGTAGGGTCTCCTGAAAAGCTCCCAACTTTTGCTTACATTGAGTTAAGTCAGTCATGGAGAAAAGAACACGTACCCTAAATTGTCCCAGCATCTCCATTCACCACCTCTCTAAGAAGACAAAGCTTCTTTGTACCCATATGAGGCCTCATTGTGAGTGATCCCAGCTGGGATGCTCTCTTCTGGGTGGTGGGGGACAGGTCAGATTGTATAGGTAGTCAGAGGGTCAAGGAGAATCAGGACTAGAGGGAGAAGACTCGGTGCCCACTGGGGATGGTTCTGGGGATAGAACAAGCTGAGCTTGAGGTGGTTGAGCCCTGAGAGGTGGAAGACCACTCAATACTGAGTCATTCGCCAGATCTATCTGTTGCACTTCTGAATCTGGTGTCTCTAGAAAGGTATGAGTTTCACAGAGCCTACAGCTCACTCTAAAGGAGGGGTTTTGAAAGAGTACCGTGAAGGCCTGGCTGTGAGGGATTTCTGACCATTTTTTTGCTACCGCTCCCAGAAGTCAAGATGGAAGAAACTATTTAATTGAGGGTCCCATTCAGTAGCCAAGTTTGTCAATTCTTTATCTTATACTGTGTTCAGGCTATGTTGCAAAAGAAAACAAACTTCTTACTTAAAACATCTGGTCTTAGGATTTTCCAGTTTTAAGGCAGCAACTTTATGGTATGGAGTGCTTTGTTTTTCCAGAATAAATAAAACCAGAAATTTCATCTTAATAAGGCAAGTGTACCCCTCTGTTGCAATTTCAGCTACTGGAAAGCAGTCACTCTATGTACCAATTTAGTGTTCTTAGAAAGGAAGCAATGCATAGTTTCTGTCTCATTGTATGAAGTCGAGATCACTAATACTCCTTCTTAAGGAAATGTGTCCCTAAATGAACATGTGTTGCATAATATAACACTCTCTAGAAATGTGGATGTGTTCATGGCAGTGAGTCGGGAGTTACCAATGGTTGAAGAAATTTCTTCATGACTTAGGGAGAGAAAAGGAAGGTGGGGGAAGGCATGACTGTGTAACAGCCCTGCTTTGTCATGGCATCTGTAGCCCCTGGGACTTTGTGTGAGGTGGTGGACTAGATGTGGTATCCTGAGATCTAAAGTGCATCCCTCAGTGCCCTAATCATCCCCAAGGAAATCCCTGTGGACAGATATGGACACAGAATCCCAAATATTGAATGCAGTCAATGATGACTGAGTATCCTCCATCCCCTTCACTTTTTTCCGAGGCAACCCTGGCCCCTGGGGCTTTCTGGGGTGAAGGGAGGATATGAGGTTGGTCAGAGAGATCCTAGACGTTGTTTTTCATACTTAGTATTTCAGGTCAAGTCCGTACCAGTTCTATATGACTATTAAAGTAATCCTGAGGGTTATCAATAGAAGGGAAGGTAGAGAGCCCTTCTTTGAAAGAATATGGAGAAACTCTTGAATGGAGTATTCCTTAGTGCACCCATCAATCATGTCCCAGGACCACATCCAGACCGCTCATTCTGGGTACTGCCATGGATATGGTGGATGACAATATTGTAAGAAGAGGTGGAGAAAACAGAGCCCCAGGGTAAATGAAGGGCTTCAGGATCATGCAGGTGTTGGGAACATGAGGGTGACAATATGCCAAAGGTTTTTCAGAGATGGCAAGAATTCTCTGGGTCAGAAGATGACAGAATTTATTTACTATATGTAGGCAGAGGCTTACTGCCTGAAGACTAAATACCTCATTAGCAAGGGTGACAAAAATTGCAATAGGACATCCTTCCTGAAGGAATAAAATGGCTGGAGGTTTAGAAGGTGTAAGTGGAAGAGAAGTCAGGCAATGTAGAAATTCCATGGCCAGATAGTCACCAAAACAAGGAGGTCCTCCAGGCACTGTGTGACTACATGTCTGCCTACATCAATATAAACAGGCTAGCTAAATACAGACTTTCTTTCCCTCCATTACCCATAACTCTTTAGTCTTAAAAAAATTTTAAAAACAGGATAGTGATCAGAGGAAGAGAAGAACTGAGAGAAATGGGTAAAACACAGGAAGTGTTGCCTAACTTACTGCAAATCTCAAAAGATGGGTTAGGCTTTAACCAGACCTAAAAGTGGGAAGAACTGGAAAGAAAACTTTGAAGAGGATATAAACATAAATTTTGATTTGGATTGGATGAATGAGACTACTAGCTGAAAGTAACAGTAGAGTCTGCCAAATTTACCTGACAAATCTTGAGTAAGGAAGGGAGATTTGACGTTGCACAATTGAACGTGAGATAAAGAAAAATAGCTCATTTTTTCTAATCTCTATCAATTCTAATCCATTCAGAAAACCAAGTCTGGAGAAGGTGGAAATAAGTCTCTCTGAAGCTATCACAGAACCCATGATGCTCAGTAGCTGCTTTAGATGTTCTTTTCCTGCGAATGTTATTTTAAATCAAAACTAACAGCATTTTGATTACCAGGAGAGACAATTATGCAAATGTGTAATTAATATCATAAAATGTAGGTTTCAGGTTAACAAATGAAGGCCCATAAAAACCTAGAAATAATAGGAACACAAGTAGGATATACAAAGAATGATTATGGTGTTGATGTGAGATTAGACAGGCCTAGGTTGGGACAGAAAGAGTTCTTATCAATTATCACAGATCAAGGAAAGTTTTAGCTTCGGCTTATCAATAAACAACTGCTACACTTGAACCACAGTTCCTATTGGGCCTGAGCTAGCAGAGGCCTTTTGCTACAGTGAGGAAAAAAATGGAAGGCAAACAAGAGCCATTGGACAAAAAAAGTCAAAAGAGAAAATGATAAAAAAGAACGGTCAGAAAGAGAAACAGGGAATGAGGGAAGGAACAACTAAGAGGAAGGAATTGAGGGTAGTTCAGAATTCTCTCTAAGCTTTTAATCTAAACATCAGATGAGAGAAGGCACCAAAGGAACCAAAAAGAACCAAATTTTTGTCAGTGTTGAGAGATAACAGCCATGAGTACATATGCTATTTAGGTTAAAATAACTTAAATAAAATTAGCATTCAGTTCCCCAATTTCACCAGCCATATTTCAAACGCTCGAAAGTCACCAGTGCTTAGAAGCTAGTAATAGATAGCACAGAATCATTTCCATCATTCCAAAAGATTCTTTGGGACAGTGTACTACAGTGGAATTTCAGGGTTTGGGGGCTGATTAGTAAAAACTGGGTCTTGCTAGACAGTGGAATTGTTGTTGGAAGGCAGTACCCATTGGTTGGACAACTTGGGTTTATTGAATAAGGTGGGGAGAAATAATTAGAAAGAAGCCAAATCACATGGAAGGAAAGGTGGGGAGTAAGAGTTCTGTAGGACAAAGATTCATGAAGGGTACTGTGGAAAATGTGCAGACCATCAGATCCTCCTCCTGTTGATCAATAAGGCCACTGAGGGGTATTTATTTCCATATCTTGCTTTGTTTAGTTTTCTACATTTATCCAATTTGTTCAGACTCTTTAGTGATGACGGTCACCAGGGATTCTCATGAATCATCTCCTTGTGGTCATATCAATCATTCGTTGAGTAACTGAATGTTTGGAAGAAAAAACTGCAAATGGTATGATGACAACAATAACATGTTAATTACTAAGTGACATTGGCCAAGAACCTGCCCCATCTAAAAGCATTCATAAGAACATAAATTGTCATCACCCAGAGTCTGTAGAGAAGGAAAATTTGATAGGACAGTTAAACTTTTGGTTTACTCAGAATAACAGGATGAGAGGGACAACTTTAAGAATCTCACCTCAACAATCAAAAACCTTAAGTGAATAGAGACATGCAAAAAAATTGCTACCCAAAGCACAAGAATAAAGAGACAAAGGACTTGGCAGTCAGCATTCAGAGAATTGGACCCTAAGATCTTGGGTGGAAATCAATGACCTCTTGCTTGGTCAGCAGTTCTGGGGAAAGCTTCCTCCGTTGTGATGCCATCAGCCCCTAGAGAATCCAGAGAGACTGATGGGTAGATAGAAGATGTCTATTTAACTGGGAGATATGACTTTGAGGGTCAAGTTCCTGGAGTTTTACTGTGGTGTTTGTGGTAGACAGTACCTGAAAACTTCCAGTTAAGGAATTAAAGTAATAGTCTTACACCTTCTGTTATTTCTAGCATACAAGTCTCCAGGCTAAAAGTCACAGGGCTTCTTGAGTTTGGTTTTTGGAAAACCACCTTCATCTACAATTTTGACCATATTGGCTTTAGAAGATAAAACAAAAATAGTTTAATGATATGGGGTGAGATCCCTGGTGGGACACTGAGGGAGTGTGAGGTCCTGTTGGATGACAACTAATGGCCATGAAAGCTAAGGGTGACAGCTTTGGCAACAGCAACCACAGTTTCTTGAACAGTTTTGCAACTTTGCATTTTAAGGAGCCATTCTTAGTGCTGGAGGTGGTAGTGGCAGAGTTAGGCTGCCAGGTAACAAGCAAAGTCTTAAGAACGTTGTAATACTGTTCAAATGAAATGAATAAACAAATCTATCAATAAATATGTGGCTACTACCCTAGTCTGAAGTTTCTTTACTATTGGCATAGATTTTTTTAGCAACAAGAAAATCTTCTAGTCAACATATAACAAGGAAATCTTCATAACTGTGTAGGTGAGATAAGTGAATAAATTCTGTACTGAGCTATAATTCCCCAATCTTATCCCAATCTCGCATGCAAAAGTAGAAGAAACATTGATAGTGGTTTGGGAGTTTTTAAAGTTGTAAATAATTTCTTTATCCAGTCTACCATTGATGGGCATTTAGGTTGGTTCCAGGTCTTGGCTATTGTGAATTGTGCTGCAATAAACATTAGGGTGCAGACCGCTTTTTTCTTTATCAATTTAAACTCCTTTGGGTAAATTCCAAGGAGTGGGATGGCTGGGTCGAACGGTAGGGTTATATTCAGGTTTCTGAGGAATCTCCAGACTGATTTCCATAGTGGCTTAACCAGTTTGCATTCCCACCAACAGTGGGTTAGTGTCCCTTTTTCCCCACATCCTCGCCAGCATCTGTTGTTGGTAGATTTCTGTATGTGAGCCATTCTAACCGGGGTGAGGTGAAACCTCATTGTGCTTTTGATTTGCATTTCCCTGATTGCTAGTGACCTTGAACATTTTTTCATGTGCCTGTTGGCCATTTGGATTTCCTCTTTTGAAAAATGTCTATTGAAGTCCTTGGCCCATCTCTTAAGTGGGTTGTTGGTTTTGTTTTTGTGGAGTTTCTTGATCTCTTTGTAGATTCTGGTTATTAACCCTTTATCTGTTGCATAGTTTGCAAATATTTTTTCCCATTCTGTCGGTTGTCTCTTCACTCTCCTGACTGTTTCTTTTGCAGTAAAGAAACTTCTCAATTTGATGCAATCCCAATAGTTGATTTTGGCTTTGACTGTCTGTGCCTCCCGGGTCTTTTCCAGAAATTCTTTGCCTGTGCCAATATCTTGAAGGGTTTCTCCAATGTTCTCTAATAACTTAATGGTGTCAGGACGTAGATTTAGGTCTTTAATCCACGTTGAGTGGATTTTTGTGTAAGGTGTAAGGTAGGGGTCTTGCTTCATGCTTCTGCACGTGGAAATCCAGTTTTCCCAGCACCATTTATTGAATAGACTGTCCTTGCTCCAGGGATTAGTTTTAGATCC
Source organism: Oryctolagus cuniculus (assembly GCF_964237555.1). Lineage (NCBI taxonomy): Eukaryota > Metazoa > Chordata > Mammalia > Lagomorpha > Leporidae > Oryctolagus > Oryctolagus cuniculus. Next base: position 10,467,840 of record NC_091445.1, on the reverse strand, counting down.
TTGATCAAATATAAGTTGGCTGTAGATGTTTGGGTTGATTTCTGGTGTTTCAATTCTGTTCCATTGGTCTATCCATCTGTTTCTGTACCAGTACCATGCTGTTTTGATTACAACTGCCCTGTAGTATGTCCTGAAGTCTGGTATTGTGATGCCTCCGGCTTTGTTTTTGTTGTACAAGATTGCTTTAGCTATTCGAGGTCTCTTGTGCCTCCATATGAATTTCAGCATCATTTTTTCTAGATCTGCGAAGAATGTCTTTGGTATCTTGATTGGGATTGCATTGAATCTATAAATTGCTTTTGGGAGCATGGACATTTTGATGATGTTGATTCTTCCAATCCATGAGCATGGAAGATTTTTCCATTTTTTGGTATCCTCTTCTATTTCTTTCTTTAAGGTTTTGTAATTTTCATCGTAGAGATCTTTAACGTCCTTGGTTAAGTTTATTCCAAGGTATTTGATTGTTTTTGTAGCTATTGTGAATGGGATTGATCTTAGCAGTTCTTTCTCAGTCATGGCATTACTTGTGTATACAAAGGCTGTTGATTTTTGTGCATTGATTTTATATCCTGCCACTTTGCCAAACTCCTCTATGAGTTCCAATAGTCTCTTAGGATAAAGAAATTATGGGATATGTATTCTTTAGAATACTATACCGCAGTAAGAAACAACGAAATCCAGTCATTTGCAACAAAATGGAGGAATCTGGAACACATCATGCTGAGTGAAGTAAGCCAGTCCCAAAGGGACAAATACCATATGTTCTCCCTGATCGGTGACAACTGACTGAACACCAAAAAGGAAACCTCCTGAAGTGAAATGGACACTATGAGAAATGGTGACTTTATCAGCATAGCCCTGACTGCTAATGGACAACTTAATACATTATCCCTCATAGTATTTTTTTTTTTGTCTGTTCTACTTAATATGACTGGTTTAATTCTGTAATTATCACACAGTTATTCTTAAGTGTTGAAAATTAACTGAAATGTGATCCCTGTTAAACATAAAAGTGGGAATAAGAGAGGGAAGAGATGTATAATTTGGGGCATGCTCGGGCTGACTTGCCCCAATTGGTAGAGTTGGAAACATACTAGGGGATTCCAATTCAATCCCATCAAGGTGGCATGTGCCAATGCCATCTCACTATTCCAAGTGATCAATTTCAGTTCACAATTGATCATAATGAAAGGACTAAGAGTCAAAGGGAGCACATAAACAAGTCTAGTATCTGCTAACACTAACCGATAGAATAAATAAAGCGGAGAGTGATCCAACATGGGAAGTGAGATACTCAGCAGACTCATAGAATGGCAGATGTCCTAAATAGCACTCTGGCCTCAGAATCAGCCCTAAAGGCACTCGGATCTGGCTGAAAAGCCCATGAGAGTATTTCAGGCATGGAAAGCCAAGACACTCTGGCAAAAAGATCTCTGTGAGTGAGATCCCAGTGGAAAGAACAGGTCTTCAAAGAGGGAGGTGCCTTTCTCTGAAGGGAGGAGAGAACCTCCACTTTGACTAGGACCTTGTCTAAACAAGATAAGAGTTGGAGAACTCAAGGGGCTTCCATAGCCTTGGAAACTCATGACTGGTGCATAGGGAGATTACTGATGCCATAAACAGGAGTGTCAATTTGTAAAGTCAACAACAGGAGTCACTGTGCACTTACTCCTCATGTAGGATCTCTGTCCTTAATGTGCTGTACACTGAGGCTTAATGCTATAACGAGTACTCAAACAGTATATTTCACTTTGTGTTTCTATGGGGGTGCAAACTGTTGAAATCTTTACTTAATGTACACTAAACTGATCTTCTGTTAAAAAAAAAAAAAAAAGAAAAGAAACTATCAATTCCCAACTTGACTCTCACTGGGATTAAACATGACAATAGGTCTGATCTGATTTCATCATCATTTAAAAAAAAATCATCTATTATTTTTCACTTTATGTTTCTGTGTGGGAACAAACTGTTGAAATCCTTACTTAAGGTATACTAAGCTGATCTTCTGTATACTAAGATAATCGAAAATGAATCTTGATGTGAATGGAAGGGGAGAGGGAGTGGGAAAGGGGAGGGTGGTGGGTGGGAGGGACGGTATGGGGGGGAAAGCCATTGTAACCCATGAGACGTACTTTGGAAATTTATATTCATTAAATAAAAGATAAAAAAAAAAAATAAAGTTGTAAATAGAATTTGAGTACAAACAGGTCTAAAAACTAAGGCGTGCCAGCATTTATTAGGTCATACAAAGGCATATCCAGTTCAGAAAAATTATGTTTCCAATGTCCACTTCTGTCATGTTACCAAGAAATCCTCAATCAGTAATTGGATAGAGAAATCAATAAATATGTTTAATCTGAGGGGAAAGAGACCTATCATTTTGTATGATGCCATGGCCTACATTATGTACTTGAGTCTAATTGACTTGGTATTGCTCTTGAGAGCATGTCTTATACCTGAACATTGCCAGCAGAGGAGACAGTAACTTGAGAGAATGAAGTTCACAACACTTTAAATCTGTAATAATGTAACAGAAAACTTTCATATTTTGTACATATAGAAATATATACAATGTATTTTTATGAGTATATGAGTTAGTAGTAAACTGGATGTCTTGAAGCTAGCTATCTCCGAGGCTATGCTCGTGTCATCGCAATATGAGGATTTTTCTCTAAATCTTTGTAAAATAACTGTGTAATATTGTTTCTTTCCAAGGTGAACACAAATAGTGATTCTGAATGCAAGGGCATTCTAAAGCATTCTGAGTATAGATTCACCACATAAAATGATCAGCTATTTCTATGACAAAAGAGCGAATGGTATTATAGTTGAGGTCTACAGGGAAATGAGAAGACACAATCTTCTCAACAGCCCTTAAACATTGCTGAAAGCGTTAGTCATGCCCTTTTGTCCTGAAGGGTTGTACAGGATTGTTGCAAAGGCATTGAAAAGGGATAATGAGTTTAAGGTGTGCAGATGGGCTGCAATTTTCCAGGGCTTGTTTTTTGTTTTTAGAGCATATTGGGACATTTACAGTAAAGGAATATCTGCATCGATTTGAGACTTATGAGGGTACATTCTCTTTTATGAGTTCCATATCTGAACTTTTTTCAGTCTAGAAAGATTCAAGGTTTGAGATGTTGGCAGGGGAGGCATCAGCTTTTAGATAACTGAAGCAGGTACCTTGTGCCTGGGTTCCCAACATGTGTGAGTCCAGTGACACAGAACATGCTTCCAGTCTTTGGTGCAGTGAATTGAATCAAGATTGGGTTCTGCACCAAAGACTGGAAGAAAATTAAACACAACATGGTTAACACAAGCCAGTGATTTTAAACTGTGGGACCGAGGGGAGCAATATTGTCCCCAAGGAACATTCCTCAATACAATCAAAGCAATTTATGAAAAAAACACGGCCAACATCCTATTGAATGGGGGAAAAGTTGGAAGCATTTCCACTAAGATCTGGTACTAGACAGGGATGCCCACTCTCACCACTGCTATTCAATATAGTTCTGAAAGTTTTAGCCAGAGCTATTAGGCAAGAAAAAGAAATTAAAGGGATACAAATTGGGAAGGAAGAACTCAAACTATCCCTCTTTGCAGATGATATGATTCTTGATTTAGAGGATCCAAAGAACTCTACTAAGAGATTATTGGAACTCATAGAAGAGTTTGGCAAAGGAGCAGGATATAAAATCAATGCACAAAAATCAACAGCCTTTGTATACACAGGCAATGCCACGGCTGAGGAAGAACTTCTAAGATCAATCCCATTCACAATAGCTACAAAAACAATCAAATACCTTGGAATAAACTTAACCAAGGATGTTAAGGATCTCTACGATGAAAATTACAAAACCTTAAAGAAAGAAATAGAAGAGGATACCAAAAAATGGAAAAATCTTCCATGCTCATGGATTGGAAGAATCAATATCATCAAAATGTCCATTCTCCAAAAGCAATTTACAGATTCAATACAATACCAATCAAAATACCAAAGACATTCTTCTCAGACCTGGAAAAAATGATGATGAAATTTATATGGAGACACAGGAGACCTCGAATAGCTAAAGCAATCTTGTACAACAAAAACAAAGCCGGAGGCATCACAATACGAGGACATACTATGGGGCAGTTGTTATCAAAACAGAATGGTACTGGTACAGAAACAGATGGATAGACCAATGGAACAGAATTGAAACACCAGAAATCAATGCAAACATCTACAGCCAACTCATATTTGATCAAGGATCCAAAACCAATCCCTGGAGTAAGGACAGTCTATTCAATAAATGGTGCTAGGAAAACTGGATTTCCACGTGCAGAACCATGAAGCAAGACCCCTACCTTTCACCTTACACAAAAATTCACTCAACATGAATTAAGGACTTAAATCTACTACCCGACACCATCAAATTATTAGAGAGCATTGGAGGAACTCTGCAAGATATAGGTACTGGCAAAGGCTTCTTGGAAAATACCCCCAGAAGCACAGGCAGTCAAAGCCAAAATTAACATTTGGGACTGCATCAAATTGAGAAGTTTCTGTACTTCAAAAGAAACAGTCAGGAAAGTGAAGAGGCAACCAACAGAATGGGAAAAAATATTTGCAAACTATGCAACAGATAAAGGGTTAATAACCAGAATCTACAAAGAAATCAAGAAACTCCTCAACATCAAAACAAACTACCCACTTAAGAGATGGGCCAAGGACCTCAATAGACATTTTTCAAAAGAGGAAATCCAAATGGCCAACAGACACATGAAAAAATGTTCAAGAGCACTAGCAATCAGGGAAATGCAAATCAAAACCACAATGAGCTTTCACCTCATCCCGGTTAGAATGGCTCACATGCAGAAATCTACCAACAACAGATGCTGGTGAGGATGTGGGGAAAAAGGGACACTAACCCACTGTTGGTGGGAATGCAAATTGGTTAAGCCACTATGGAAGTCAGTCTGGAGATTCCTCAGAAAGCTGAATATAACCCTACCATTCAACCCAACCATACCACTCCTTGGAATTTACCCAAAGGAAATGAAATTGGCAAACAAACAAGCTGTCTACACATTAATGTTTATTGCAGCTCAATTCACAATAGCTAAGACCTGGAACCAACCCAAATGCCCATCAACAGTAGACTGGATAAAGAAATTATGGGACATGTACTCTATAGAATACTATACAGCAGTCAAAAACAACGAAACCCGGTCATTTGCAACAAGATGGAGGAATCTGGAAAACATCATGCTGAGTGAATTAAGCCAGTCCCAAAGGGACAAATATCATATGTTCTCCCTGATCGGCGACAACTAACTGAGCACCAAAGGGGAAACCTGTTGAAGTGAAATGGACACTGTGAGAAACAGTGACTTGATCAGCTCTTGTCCTGACTGTTGATGTACAATGTAATACTTTATCCATTTCAGTATTTTCTCTGTTTTGTTCTAGTACTATTGGTTGAACTCTGTGATTAACACACAATTATTCTTAGGTGTTTAAATTTTAACTGAAAAGTGATCCCTGTTAAATGTAAGTGTGGGAATAAGAGAGGGAGGAGATGTACAATTTGGGAAATGCTCAATAGGACTTACCCCAAATGGTGGAGTTAGAATCATGCCAGGGGATTCCAATACAATCCCATCAAGGTGGCTTGTACCAATGCCATCTCACTAGTCCAAGTGATCAATTTCAGTTCACAATTGATCACACTGATAGGTCTAAGAGTCAAAGGGATCACACAAACAAGTCTAGTGTCTGCTGATACTAACTGATAGAATCAAAAAGGGAGAGAACGATCCATCATGGGAAGCGGGATACACAGTAGACTCATAGAATGGCAGATGTCCTAAATAGCACTCTGGCCTCAGAATCAGTCCTTAAGGCATTCGGATATGGCTGAAGAGCCCGTGAGAGTATTTTAGGCATGGAAAGCCAAGACACCCTGAAAAAAAAAAAGAGAGAGAGAAGAAGAAGACCTAAATGGAAGATCTCTGTGAGTGAGATCTCCGTGGAAAGAACAGGGCCATCAAAGAAGGAGGTACCTTTCTCTGAAGGGAGGAGAGAACTTCCACTTTGACTATGACCCTGTCAGAATAAGATCGAAGTTGGAGAACTCAAAAGGCTTCCATAGCCTTGGTAACTCATGACTAGAGCCTAGGGAGATTACTGACGCCATCAACAAGAATGTCAAATTGTTAAGTCAACAACAGGAGTCACTGTGTACTTACTTCTCATGTGGGATCGGTCCTTAGTGTGTTGTCCAATGTGAAATAATGCTATAACTAGTACTGAAACAGTATGTTACACTTTGTGTTTCTGTGTGGGTGCAAACTGATGAAATCTTTACTTAATACATACTGAATTGATCTTCTGTATATAAAGATAATTGAAAATGAATCTTGATGTGAATGGAATGGGAGAGGGAGCGGGAGATGGGAGGGGTGTGAGTAGGAGGGAAATTATGGGGGAGGGGGAAGCCATGGTAATCCATTAACTGTACTTTGAAAATTTGTATTTACTAAATAAAAAAGAAAAAAATAATAAAAACAAAATAAAAAAAAATTTGTCCCCGAGGGACACGTACCAATGTCTGAAGACATTTTTGGTGTGATGTTTTGGTGAGCAGTGGATATGCCCAGTATAAGCCAGTGATTTTGTGAAGCACCTTGCCATGCACAACAAGGAATGATGCAGCCCAAAATGTTAGAAGTGCAGATATGACAATATTCTAGCATAACCTTTTGAGCTAAAAATGCCAGATTTGAGAAGGTTCTAAGGAGAGCCTGTTTGGGAAAAAGAGGTCAGAATTCTTAAAGCATTTGTAGAGAAAGTCGGCTGGAATTCAGTTAATCTGGGAATTCGTTGGTTAAAAAGGGTTTTCTGAATAATGACTTGCCATCAGAGTTCAGTAGGTGCTGGCTGGGTACCTCACCTCTGTCAAGAGGGATAGGAGAATAGGCAGAGGCTAAGGTCAAGGGCAAGACAGGGTGGAGAGGAACAGTCACAGAGGACGGGAACAGCACGAATCATGTACAGAAGACCTGTGGTGTGGAAATGCGATTCCAAAATGCAAGAACATTTGCCCAATGGAGGAATTACGACCTTTTATCATAAATGATGAAGCAAGATGATTGTTAGTTTACTGTTCAAAGAGCTACTTAATAAGAAATATTCTGCAGTACGGGCTTGGTCAAGGTAGAGAATATTAAGTGTGTACTTGAGTCTACCAAAGATTTCTAACTGAGCAATCCTAACCTCATAGCTTCTTACCAGCTGGTCCTCAGAGGTAGACAGAACCCGTTCCCAGGGTAAGATGTCTCCTAAAATAGACATGTGGTTAAAAGTAGTTACGGGCAAATTGGGCAGAATATAGGCAGCTCTCATTGTTTGTCTTGTTTGAATGAAATCTGTAAAGCTTGCAAGCTTTTATTTAGCAGTACGGAAGAGAGTTTCTTTGAAAGATGTTCTTAAATACAAACATCAGTTCCTCATTAAATCGACATGTTTCTAAATGGCCCTCCACTAACTGTTTTTCTAAGAGTTAAACAAAAATATTTGAAGGAAATTTAACAGGTTTCAATAGGTAAAAAAGACTTCCTATCACAACCAGGCAGAGAAAATGACATTTCAGTGAGAGGAGGCCTGGCCTGGAAAGACTGAACAAAGCATCTCCCACAAAGCACCCTGGGCAAAGACTGAGGAGCTGAGATATGCAGATGAGAAACACAATGCCCGTCAACACACAGGCCTGTTTCCCTCTAATGTGTAATCTTTGCGCTTTCTGCCTGGATGATGTTATATAAGGCCATCGTAATCAACAAATTTCACTGCTGCGAAGGAGAGGAGGAAGTCTAAACACATCAGCAATTTCTTAAAAAAGTGCAAATGCCAAACAAATCAGGAATTCATTAGCTCGATGGTGCTGACATTTCCCAGTGGCTTTTGGAGAACTGAACCATTCATTCTTCAATCTTTACCCAGGGAACAGGGGACTCCGATAGTACATATGAAGTGGGATTTTGTCCAGACGTTTTAAAAAACAGGATCTGATGGTCATTCCTACCTGTGAGTATTTTAGTGGATGTGACCCACAGCTCCTCTGGGAGGGACAGATCTTCCATATCTATTCCCCAGGCACACCAGTTGCTCTGCTCCGGCCAGAGACTAAGAAGCATTGGTATAATCCAAGACTTCAGAATCTCAGAGCTATAGTAAAACTTCTTTTATAACCCCCTTTATGCTCACCTATAGATTATCTTAGGTGTTCTTTTTAAAATTTTTATATCCGTTTTATTTGAGAGAGAGGCAGATGGACAGAGATAGCTTCCATCTGCTGATTCACTCTCCAAATGCCTACAACACCCAAGACGAGGCCAGGCTATAGCCAGGAGCCCAGAACTCACTCATGGGTGAGTTCTCACATGCCTCCTGGGTGGCAGCAACCCAAGTACTTGAGCCATCTCCTGCTGCCTCCAAGGGTGGCATTAGCAGGAAGCTGGAATTCTAAGTGGAACAGCTGGGGCTAGAACCAGGTACTCTAATATGGCGTATGGATGTCACAAGTAGCATATTAACTCTGTACTGAACACCAGCCCCTGTTGTTCTTCTTGAAATACTGATTTTATAATTTTGCCTTTGTAATATATGACTTGAGGAAGTCTGAATCTGTTCACAGTCTATAAATGGCAAGGCTCAGTAACAAATGCGAATTATTTTGTCTTTACCTCATACTAGAGAGTCCCCGGTCAGAACGGAAACACTCCTAAAAGGTAGACAACAGGACATAAAAATATGGCTCACCACTTGAGCCAGTGTGGGACTAGTAGAAAGTCTGAATCATTATACAAAATCGTCAAGTAACACAATCTCACCATCATGAGGGACTGGAAGACCATTCTCAGATTAGGCTCCTGGGTAAAAGGCTTTTCAAAATGCTTTCTCATATTTATCTTTAATATAAGACACTTATTGATTCTTGAATTGTTACAAATTGCCTGTCACCAAAGTCAAAATTTCTATCTTCACTTTATTAAGAAGAAATATTCAACAACCTGTTACAATATCAATATATTAATATTTCAAATGATTCCTCTAAATCATATGCTATGACTTCAGACATTTACTTGTCCCCAAAGTGCTATGTAGAATCTTTTTAAAATTAAACTTTAATAATTTTTATGTATTAAAATATTAAATGTTGACATTGACTAAATAGTGATAGGCACTCTTGATTTGGATATTATTTTGAGTAACATTTGAGAGTTTTTTCAAAGTATAGTTTATTTTGCATTAAAGAAAAGAGAAAACATTTTATAAAGATAGCAGTTTACACAAAATGGTTTTCAATTAAAAGCATCAGTAGTTTGACGAATCACTAGTGATCAATTTGTCTGAACAAATGAACTCTTTCAGGCTTTATATTTCCATCATTTCTAGCAGAATCTAAAGTACTTAAGATAGTCTTAGAAACAGAAAGTAGTATTCTATAAAATTGATGACTCTTCTGGGAATCAAGATCCACAATTTGTAGTGGGTTCTAAGTCTTTACTATAAATGTAAGAAAATGTTTTTATATGTCTACACCAAATGACAGATTTTGAGCCAAGCTTAAAACATGGAGAAATTAAAACCTCTTTTAATTTTATGCATTTATTATCATGTAAATGCCACTATTTTAAAAACTGGATAACCCACAAGGAAAAAAATTAAGTAAAAGACAAAATGACAAAGTTGATGGAAGATAAAAGTAGGTATTTCCATAGGAATTTTTGGAAATGCAATAAAAAAATTTAGAGTAAATGAGAGTAAAGGAGAATCCAAGCCATGATTATCAGCCATTAATAAATGTTAAAATGGTCATTAATGATTGAGGTAAAAAAATTTAATAAAAGCTTCGACAATTTAAAAGCACTTTCCTAAATGCTTTTTGTGTGAATAGGAAATCAGAATTTCAATATATAAAATGGAGAATAAGCATTGTTAGAAAATTATGTATCAAAAGTCAAGAGCTGCAACCAAAGCTTTACTCAGAGGCAAATTCAGTGTTTAAAAGTTTCTATTTGCTACTTAACAGGAAAATAAGAAGGTCAAAGAAAAAAATCTTTCAAGACAAGAAGCCAAGAAGCCAAGAAATAAACAACAAAACCAGCTTAAAGAAAGAAAGAGAAAAATTAAGATAAAAGCATAATTCATAGATTTTTTAATAAAATTTAATGTATGTAATGGTTAATGTTGGAGAGGGGAATTAAAACTATTCCAGTTAAAAATATGGAACAGATTATTACTATGCTTATAAAATTGTTGCAGATGACTGCAAAAGACAAAGTTTCCCATTTTTTAAATGGTTTAGTTTTTTCAAATACAACCCTCTCTCCCCCCTCTTTCATTAGAGCAAAGTTCAGTAAGTAAAACCTACTTATTTGTCTACTTTTAACAGATGAGGAAACAAACCGAAGATGACGTGATCACAGAATTACACAGCTGAAATAAAATCTCTATCCTCAAAACTTTTCTGCATAAATATTTCCCGGTATGTACTGATAACAAAGGCAGAAGTCCAGGAAATTGATCCGATGCGTTGATAAAGATTACCATCCTCAATTTTATATTCTGATTGTCATACATATTCTGAAGTTAGGAGAGGCCCCAGTGTGTGGGGAGAATCTTAGTAGATAGTGAGTGCTAGAACTCTTAAGTTCTAAACTATAGTTCCCATTTAGTAACTTCCATATTCAATTTCTTGTCAAAAAATTTTAATAAGAACACTATATGTTCATATACCAGAACATTTATATTTTTACAAATCCTTTGAGAATTTCAAAACTATGTTTTTTTCCCAAGCTTTATCAGTTATGCCTTGACTACTGAAGTTTGTTCTCCAGGAATGTCCTCAAGAACAATTTATGTGGATAATGTGATTTAAATTCTTGTATATTATAGGGCCGGCACTGCGGTGCAGTGGATTGAACTGCCTGCAACACTGGCATCCCATATGAGTGCTAGTTTGAGTCTTGGCTGCTCTGAATTCAATCCAGTTCCCTGCTAATGCACATGAGGAAGCATTGGAGGATGACCCAACTGCTTGGGCCTCTGCCATATGTGGGAGGCCAGGACAGAGTTCCTGGCCCAGCTCGAGTCATTGTAGCCATTTGAGGTGTGAACCAGTGTATGAGAGACATCTCTTTTTCTCTCCCTCTCGCTTGATAACTCTACTTTTCAAATCAATAAATATTTTGTAAAAAAATTACATATTCAAAACTGTTTGGATATAAAATCAATGGAGTTATAAATCAATATTGGATATAAAATCAATAGCTTTGGCTACTCTTTGCTCAGTTAATTGTAGATGTTACTAGATTCCTTTTGATGTCTGGTAATCCTATTAAAACTATGTCTCTGGGTAGACCATTCTGGGTCAATTTTTTTTGTCTTTTTGGGACTGGTTTATTTCAGTAAGTATACTGGTTTCCAGTTGCATCTATTTTGTTACAAAAGACAAGATTTCATTCTTTTTTACAGCTGAGTAGTATTCCACGATGTATATATAACATAATTTCTTTATCCAGTCATCAGTTGATGTACATTTTGGTTGATTCCATATCTTAGCTATTGTGAATTGAGCTGCAATAAACATGAAGATATAGATAACTTTTTCATATGCTGATTTCATCTCAATCCTAAGGTTTTATAGACTGACACAACCAGTATTTCCTCTTGAGATGCTATGGTCACTCAAAATATAAGAATCTTCTTCATAGTATTACACCAGTTTTCCATATTCCTAAGTTATGTTTTTAAATAGTGAGTGATAGAGTTAGTAGCTAAAATCCTAAAGTCCTTCAGACTTAGGTTTTTTAAAAACTTTTATTTAATAAATATAAATTTCCAAAGTACAACTTTTGGATTACAGTGGCTTTTTCTCCCCATAACCTCCCTCCCACCCACAACCCTCCCATCTCCTGCTCCCTCTCCCATTCCATTCACATCAAGATTCATTTTCAATTCTCTTTATATACAGAAGATCAATTTAGTATGTATTAAGTAAAGATTTCAACAGTTTGCACCCACACAGAAACAGAGAATAAAGTACTGTTTGAGTACTAGTTATACTGTTAATTCACATAGTACAGCACATTAAGAACAGAGATCCTACATGGGGAGTAAGTGTGCACTGGCTCCTATTGTTGACTTAACAATTGACACTCTTGTTTATGGCATCAGTAATCACCCTAGGCTCTTGTCATGTGTTGTCAAGGCTATGGAAGCCTTTTGAGTTCGCCAACTCCGATCTTATTTAGACAAGGTCATAGTCAAAGTGGAAGTTCTCTCCTCCCTTCAGAGAAAGGCACCTCCTTCCTTGATATCTGGGCCAAGTTTTATCTGTTAAAAATGCCGTTTCAAGTTGAAAGTTCCAGTCACTTTTTAATATTTCCTTAAAGGACTCAGTTGTCATTTTTATGCTCACAGGGGTTGCATCCTTGCATGTAATAGTTGGGGTTCCTCAGAGAGATGAAAACAATGGGATGGGTGGTTGGGTGGATAGACACATAGGAAGGGGAGGGGCAGAAGGAAGGAAGTAGGTAGGTAGACAGAAAAAGAAGATAGGGGCCCGGCACTGTGGCACAGTGGGCTAAAGCCCTGGCCTGAAGCACTGGCACCCCATATGGGTGCCGGTTCTAGTCCTGGCTGCTCCTCTTCTGATCCAGCTCTCTGCTATGACCTGGGGATAGCAGTAGATGATGGTCCAAGTCCTTGGGCCCCTGCACCCAAGTGGGAGACCCTGAAAAAGCTCCTGGCTCCTGGTTTCGGATCAGCGCAACTCCAGCCATTGTGGCCATCTGGGGAGTGAACCAGAGGATGGAAGACCTCTCTCTGTCTCTACCTCTCTCTATACTGTCGCTCCCCCTCTTCACGGAGGAATGACACTAAACCCTGCCTAGGCTTCATATCCGAGTCACGGCACCATTATGTTGCTCCCCCTCTTCGTGGAGGAACGACACAGAACCCTGCGTTGTTCTTTTGTCTGCTCGGCCCTCTCCGGGTTTGCTGCTGGTTCTTCCTGGGTTGGCTACCGACCCTTCCACCTCCGTGGAAGGGCGGTTCCCCCTGCCACTTTCCCCACTTCCGCGGGGGAGCGGCACTCCGCCAGCCGGTTCTCTCAGGGGCTGCACAGGTGTTCCTTCAGATAAATGTTCCCCTTAGATGTTTCTGGTGCATGTTGTCTCTCTCCTCCTTTATAGTCCTCTTCCACCAATCCCAACTCTGCTACCCACACACCGAGTACGCTGCTCTCCTCCAATCAGGAGCAGGTCCTACAGTTTATTGGTTGAACTGGAGGCAGCTGTGTAGAAGCTGTTTCCTCCTCTCCCAGCGCCATATTGTGGGAGAGCAGATGCATAGAATAAGTCTTAATTCCAGTAACTTAGTCTAGTCCGAGTTGCTCCCAGTTGCTCCCCACACTATACCTCTTTCAAATAACTAAAGTAAATCTTAAATGCTCTGGATGTATCTTTTTTTTTTTAATCAGGGGGATTGACTTGTGTGATTATAGAGGCTAAGATGTTCCACAGTAAACTATGTGCAAACTATAGACCCTTGGACCCCTCTAGCTGGGATCTGACCAATAGCAAAGGCTAGAAAACCAATGGTATAACACTCAATCCAAGGCCAAAGTCTGAGCTCAGGAGTGGGAAGAAGAGGATGCTAGTGCAAGCCCTGGAGTCCAAAGGCTAGTGAGCCTAGAACTCTGATGTGCAAGGATGGGAGAGAAGAGTGGATCCCAGCTCCTAGAACTATACACATCTGCCTTTTCTCCAAGTTCGTTCTCTGTGGGCCCCGTGCCCACTGGGTGGTGCCCACTCACATTGAGACCAGGTTTCCCTTCCTACCCACTCAGACTTAAATACTAATTTCCTCTGGGAACACTGTCAACAGATATCCAGATACAGTGTTTTACCATGTTTCTATGTGTTGCTTGATTCTAAGATTAATCATCACACTGCATTGTTTTGCAAGTAGTGCATTAAGTATCCATAAAAAATGGCTGTGCTTTTTTCCTATTTTTCCACATTGAATTTCCTCTCTATTTTCACATAAAATGTTCCTTTTTTTCAGTGTCTAACATTTCATCATCTTCTGCATACATACTTAGTTTCACTTTGTCAAAAGCCCTTTATCAATCATGAGGGCTTTCTAGACAACAGTAAAACATTGTGATGTTAGGTATCAGCAGGTGTATTTGTGTTGCCTCACAGCAGATGAGAGGTTAGGGACTGCAGATGACTAGTTAGATGTGCAGGAACCATAGAGCACATACCCTGGCACTTATGCCCAATACTTCCCACATGATTCTAAGACACTTTCTGTTCCTGTTGGCTCACCTCAGCTATAGCACAGAAATTTTGTAGTCAAGTGCTAAATTAAGAAATTAGAGAGGCAGCTGATGGAAAGTGCTACAAGGAGGCTCACTGAAATTAGCCGTTATTAGATTTATACTGAAATTAGATTTATACTGAAATAGTCAATAAAACAATGAATAAGATTGATTTGTAGAACACACCTACAATAACATTTAGACCTTTGAACTCAGTGAATAAACACACTTTGCTCAGAAACTACAGAAATGTAGAACAATGTTTTCATTTTCTTGAACTGTTCAAAATGCCTTTGTGTAGGATATCCTTTTATGCTGTTCGGTCACACCTTAGTAGATATATTTTTGAAGACCGATTGAATGGCAGAGTTACAGAGAGAAAAAAGCTGAGAGAGACAGAGACAGAGATTATCCATTCACTGGTTCAAATGGCCTCAATGGCCAGGGCTGGGCCAGGCTGAAGCCAGGAAGCTGGAACTCCAACTGGGTCTCCCACATGGGTGGCAGGGACTCAAGTTACTTGAGCAGTGATCTGCTGCCTTCCCAGGTGCGTTGGCAGGGAGCTGGATCGGAAGCAGAACAGCCATGCCTTAAACTGCATCTATATAGGATGCTGGCTTTGCAGATGGTGGCTCAACTGGCTGAGCCCCAGTGCCAGCCCCAGTCGACATGTTTCTGAAACAACACCAATATTGTTCCAAGGCCATTTTAAATATAGCACTACAAGATTGTTTTATAAAGAAAGTGCATTTTTACTTTTAAACATTTTCTTTGAGGAATTTCATAATTAAGACCACTTTGTACAGGCTTATAATTTAAATTTCTAATGATTGTAAAATCAATCACCAACTATTTTGCACATTATTGTTTATTCAATGCTTGGCATCTTAAGGAATATTTATAAAAATTTTAGCTTTATTCAAGGGAAATAGTGAAATACTCAATACTTGACCATAACTGAACTAAATAAATGGCAATTTCTTTTGGGACAGCTCAATACAAGGCAACTTCTCTGTTTTCAAAAGGCACAAAAGTGAATATTCTATAGTCATATTTTACAAAATCTAATATTTTTTAAAATGCTCAGAAAGTGAAGTATAAAGTTAGATTTTTTAAAGATTAATTTATTTGAAAGCTGGTTGGGCTTTGCCTTTCTCATACTATCCATTGTCAGACGACAATGGGTTTGTGAACTTGGGATAACTTTACGATCTAGCTACAGAGGAACTGAGTTGGAGATACTTGATTTTTTCCATATGGTTTGATACACTTGTGGCTCAAAATCACTTCTTGTCTAATTATTGCTGTCTCTTCTGAACGAATGAGTTCTTGGAACAGTGCTTTTAGCCCAATACATCTAACATCACAACACAGAAGTGGAGGGCCAGAGACTGGATAGGGAATAAGCACTTAGTACAGCACCCATCACCAGAAGCGTGGGTCCTGGAAACAGAACTTAAGGTACACATCCAGAAATTGTTCTGTGTCAAATTCATCTGATCATCAGAGATGCAAAGGTATAAAACAATATTTGGGTCTCACTGGTGCCTCATGAAAATATAGGTTTCTGTTGGAATGATATTTGATCACATAGCCTATTTAATTACACTGTAGCTCTTTTTAACGTGACAACTTCTGCAAAATAATAATTTTCAGAAACCCTGTCTTTGTGGAGCTCATACGGTGGCAGTACCAAAACAAGTGCATCTCTGGGTGTCAGGGTTCGCATGTCCCACAAATGTCCTGTGTTGGAAACTTGATCTTGACGATATTTGCAGTTGACACCTTTAGGAGGTGATTAATATTTTATGAGGTCATGTGGGTGGGGCCCTGTGATGCCTTAGTGGCGTCGTCAGGAGAGACCAAAGGAAACATGCTTGCTTAGTCTCCTCACCTGCTGCCCTAGGCGGCCATGGGATTACACAGAGGGCCTCCACCAGCAGAAAGGCTCTCGCCCCCAGTCCTGACTTTGTCAGCCTTCAGAACTGTGAGAAAAACATTTTCTTTACAAATTACCCAGTGTGTGGTATTCAGTTATGATACGAGAGAAGGGCCTAAGACCATAGCAAATCACATTTCAGTGTCCTTTGATATCAATTATAAAAATATACTTCAATAACTTTGGTTGAAGCAAATATTGAATCATTCTTCTACTAAGATATTGTAAAATATTTGAGTATTATGAAGACATTGTCATAAGAGGTGAACAAACTGTATATAGTCCAATACTGTGCAGAACTATTTTTCTGAGGTGTTACATTTGTTTCCTGTTGCTGCTATAAGAAGTTACCAAAAACTCAGAAGCTTAAAAGAAAACGTAGAGTTTTGGATGTCAGAAGTCGAAAAGGGGTCTCCAGGGGCCCTTTAGTAGATGTAGTAGAGAATCTTTGCTTCCCTTTCCTAGGGTCAAAGGTGTTCTTTGGCCAGTGGCCTCTGCCTCCATCTTCTAAACCCACCGTGCAGCATCCGGTCTCCTTCCACACTGCTTCCAGCCTCAGCTTTCTCTGCTATCTCTGGCCCTCTTGCCTCCCTCCTATGAGGACCCCGTAAGTACTTTTGGCCAGGCAGATAATCCAAGACAATCTCCCCATCTGAATATTTTTAATTCTAATCGCACCTTCCAAGACCCTTCTGTCATGTAAAGTTAACACTCCTAGGTTCTCCAGCTTAGGGGCCACGTTAGACCCTTCCACAGGGACTTGAGACAATTACACATTTATATTTGTAAGGGAAATTTGAAGCTTGTGGGAAATATTTAAAAGGTAAATTTTATAAGAAAAGTTTTTAAAATCTAAGTAGTATATTCATACTATATGATTTCCATTAACTTTTTTAAAGACCTGTGTGTGTGTGAAATCAGATGTAAAATTATAACTAGATGTTTTAAAAAGACTAATTTATTTATTTGAGAGGCAGAGTTACGGGGTGGGGGGAGGGGAAGGGAGAGAGAGAAAGGTCTTCCATCCTCTGGCTCACTCCCCAAATGGCCACAACAGCCCGATCTGGGCCAACCAAAGCCAGGACCCAAGAGGAGCCTCCAGGTCCCTCATGTGGGCACAAGGATCCAAGCACTTGGGCCATCCTCCTGCTGCTTGCACCAGGCCATTAGCAGAGAGCTGGATAGGAAGCGAAACAGTCAGTCAGGACTCAACTGGGAGCCGCAGGTGGAGGCTTACCCTACTATGCCTCAGCGCCAGCCCCTAAGTGTTCATTTTTTATCTGGTCTTATAACTTTATATAATTTTTCTCGTGAAGAGCTCTGTGAGTTGTGTGATGTTCAGGCCTGATGACTGTGTACTGGCTCAGCAATTTTCCTTTGAGGACGCTTCCTATAGTCTCACTCTGAAGATATTTCTTTCACTACTCTTTGCAGTTACAAAACATCCTGTTAAAAAGGGCTGTCTATCAATTAAGAGCTGATTCAATATATCAAGACTGAATCATACAATAGAACACTATGCAGTTATAAAGATGAATCAGTAAATGCCAAGAATGATCTCCAAATAGAAAACAAGCTATAAGATAATGTGTAGCATACGCTATCATTTACAATTTTTTTTTAATTTGTAAAAGATGTTTTTATTTGAAAGGCACACTGAGGATGAGAGAGAGAGTACACTTCCATCTGCTGGATCACTGCCAAATGGCTACCAACAGTCAGGTCTGGGCCAGCCAAAGTCAGGAGCCAGGAACTCCATCTGTGTGTGTCCTGTGGGTGACCGGGCCCAAGCACTTGGGCCACCTTATCCAGCTCTCCCCAGGTACATTAGCAGGGAGCTGGATTGGAAACAGAGTGGCTAGGACTTGAACCACACAAGCTGGAGCATAACTGCTGCTTCACAGCACTGGGTCCCGTGTGTGTGTGTGTGTGTGTGTGTGTGTGTGTTTAAATTATAAAAATGTGCAACAAAATACTTTGGTAAGGAGTTACATGAGACTGGAAGGACAGAAGTGGAAGGAGACCTTTTGCAGAATAACACTTTGTGATTTTTTAAAATTTTGTGTCCCTTGTAAATGCAGGCTAACTTGCAAGGAAAAGAGTTGAGATTCCAGTGTTCCAAGGATTGCTGTCACACTGAGGTTAAGATGTCTTTCCTAATTCTAGAAATGGTGTCTTCATAACTTTCTTTGTATCTGTAGTTTCTGAAACTTAAATCTATGCTCACATTTCAGCTTGGGAAGATTTTCTCTGCTCTCCCAGACAAAATGATGCTTGTTGAAAGTTGTGCATTTCAGACATGTTTTGCTCCCTCCCCTCGAACAGTCACAATCAGTTTCTTCTTTGAGCTCATGGGGGTCATTCTCAATTTTCACCAGGAAGCAAAATCACTTGGAAACGTCGTCAAAAATGTGCTTTCTGGGCTTCACTCTCATCGTTTTGGATTCAGTGCGTTTCTGACGTAGCAGCAAGAGCCCCAGCTGCTCACAACAATCTGCTCTTTGCCTTCTTCAAAATAACTGTGGAGGTCGTACTCCCAGACTCTCTGCAGGCCAGTGTAGCCACATGACTGTTCGTCCATCAGCGTGTAAGTAGATGTGATGTGTGTCATTTCCGACCTGGCTCATAAAAACCTGGCAGATGCACTGCCTTAGCTTCTCCCCTCTTTGCCAGATCAATGGCAGTGACTAGGGAAAGGGCAGCACATGCTGGGTGTAGCCTGTGTCCTTGAATGACCTCATGGCGGAGGTCCATGCCAACATCCAATCTGCTTAGAAACTTTACAAGAAATAAATGCATTGTTAGGAGGTAAAATACTAAAATCTCATCTTTATTATGACATAACCTATCCTGGTTATTATAAAAATTGGCAGCAGAGTGAGTGCTGCCATAGTCAAAGCTTAGAAGTGTGGCAAAAACAAACAAAAATGTGCTCGGGGGCCAAGCTACAAAAGAACAGGTGTAGCAGGCTAGAACACTGGCGATCTGTATTCTGCCATGATGAGATATTCAGTGAGACAATTGGCTTCCCAAAGCTGGACAGCCAAGCCAAATGTCCGTGAAGTCCATAGTAAAACCCAGAAGAGGAGTTTGGAAGAAAGCAAGATATTTACTAGTGGTTTGCGGTTACCGTTATTTGGCAGGATTCTAAGACCAAGATGGGATTTGGGGAAAAGGAGATGGTTTTCAAGCAGAGATAGTGGGTAGAGAGAGTAGACAGAGGAGGGAGGAGATAAGGATTTGTGGGGTTGGATAATTCAACTGCTTCTGGATCCCAAATGAAGTGCAAATTTTGGGACAGGGTTTTAAGCTACAGACTCTGATTAAGACTTTCTCAGCTATATCAAGGGATTCAGTTCTTTGATAAACATTAATATCACATGCTATATAACAAGATAGCCTCCATTCTTTAAGAGAAAGGGAGACATGAGGAGGGGGAGAAAGTGAACAAGTAGAAGACTTGAGAACCATGACTTGGCAGTAGTTACCAGCAAGAAAATCAAAGTTAGAAGCCCACAAAGAGGTTGACTGAATTACACTGCGAACCTAAGGAGAGGGGAGGGCTGTGACTGTGTAAGTCTTGCAGCACCCTGGCTGCTCCCAGACTTTCATGGGCAGGAAGGAGGCTGTGAGTGTTGTGCCACAGAGAACAGTGATGCAGTAGTATCTTCCAGGCATGGAGCTGGAGGGGCAAGGAAACACGGGGCAGAGTCCTCTTCAGACAGCAGAGTCACGGTTGGGTGAAGATAGTCTCTCCACTGTCCATTCAAGTTGCCCGCTGAGCAGGATCCCATCAAGGCCGTGGCCAGCTTGGGCCCGAGTTTCATTTTGTGTAAATGCTCCCCACCCCACCACTGTGCCTTGTTTGAGAATAAGTGTGGAAACGGAGATAACCCACTTTTATTTCACTTTTTATTATTTTTAACATTAATCAATACTAAATATTTAAATTTTATTTATATAAGATGAACAAATGTCATGTATTTCCTATGTACAGATTTAGCAACCTAGTGATACTTCCACCCTACCCTCCCTCCTCCTCCATTTCTTATTCTTTAATTTCTACAATGACCTATTTCAGTTTATTTTATAGTCATAAGCTTAACTCTCCAGTAAGTGAATGATTTAACAAATGGTAAGAAAAGACAGTGCTCCTCAACAGTAGGAACAAGGGCTGTAATCAATAATCAAATCTCAAAGTGTTAATTTTATTCATGTACATGACATTTTTTGTATCCATCAGTTGTCACGGATCAGAGAAAAGACATTTATCTTTTGTGGTCTGGTTTATTTCATTAAGTATAATGGTTTACAGTTGCATCCATTTTGTGGCAAAAGGCAAGATTTTTCTTCTTGATGGCTGAGTAGTATTTCATAATGTTTATATACTACTTTTCTTTGTCCAGCCATCAGTTGATGGGCATCTGGGTTGATTCCATATCTTAGCTAGTGTGAGTCGAGCTGCCATAAACACAGGGGTGCAGATAACTTTCATATACTGATTTTATTTCATTTGGGTAAATTCTGAGGAGTAGATAGCTGCATCATATGGTAGATCTATTTTCAGATTTCTGAGGAATCACCATACTGTTTTCCAAAATGGTTGTACTAGTTTACATTCCCATATAAACTGGCAGATTAATGTCCCTTTTTTCCCACATCCTCACCAGCATTTGCTGTTTGTTGAGTTCTGCATGAGAGCCATTCTAACTTAGGTGAGGTGCAACCTCATCGTGGTTTTGATTTGCATTTCCCTGATGGCTAATGATCCTGAACATTTTTTCTTGTGTCTGCTGGCCATTTGAATTTCACCCTTTAAAAATTGCTGTTCGAGTCCTTTGCCCATTTCTTAATTGGATTGTTTTGTTCAGTTCTTTGCACTCTTTATATATTCTGGTTATTAATCCCTTATTAGTTGCACAGTTCGCAAACATTTTCTCCCATGTTGTTGGTTGCCTCTTCAATTTTTTGAGTGTTTCCTTTGCAGTGCAAAAGCTTCTTAGGTTGATATAATCCCATTTTTCTATTTTGACTTTGATTGCCTGTGCTTCTGGCATCTTTTCCAAGAAGTCTTTGCCTGTGCAAGACATCGGCATAGACAACCCACTTTGAAGGTCACATCATATGGTGAGGAAGTATGTCCAGATCTGATGGTGAAGATGAAGGCATCCAGAGAGCCAAGCTCTGGGTGCAATGATGCAACTGGGCAGAACTTTGGGCTCTTTGACTTCAGAGAGTATACAATGTGTTCACTGTGTGAGCAGAAAGAAGTGCACAAGTGTTTGGAGGTCAGATGGCTGGCTATGGTAGGGACAATTAGCTGTTCATAAAAGCTGCTCTTGACCAGGCATGTGAATAAGTGGCTGAGACCCTGCTTGAGTTTCTCACCGCCCACATTGGAGTTCTGGGGTTGAAGCTCTGGCTCCGCTCCAGGTTCCATCTTCCTGCCTTTGCACACTCTGAGAGGCAGCAAGACCTTAAATGAATTCCCAATTCCTGGCTTTAGCATAACCCAGCCCTGGTTGGAGTTGGCATTTGGGGAGTAAACCAGCAGGTGGGAGATTCCTGATTCTTTGCCTTTCAGGTGAACAAAATAAAAACAAAAAAAACTTAAAGTTTTGAAAATGTTGTATTGTTTGGTGCACAATAAGGCTAAATTTCTAGCCTCCTTGTCAGAAAGTATATCCATGTAAGTCTGCAGAATGTGAGTAGAAGTGGTATGTGCCAATTGGCAGGCCTGACATAAAAATCACCAATGGCACCCTACAGAGTAAATGCAGATGACAGAAGCAAGGTCATAGAAGATGGGGAAGGAACTAGAAGGTGCTTGGTCCATGAATTCCTTCTAGGGGAGATCATTCCTGCTGATCATAATACATACCCAGGGAATAAGAGAGGGAGGAGATGTACAATTTGGGAAATGCTCAATCGGACTTGCCCCAAATGGTGGAGTTAGAATCATGCCAGGGGATTCCAATACAATCCCATCAAGGTGGCATGTACCAATGCCATCTCACTAGTCCAAGTGATCAATTTCAGTTCACAATTGATCACACTGATAGGTCTAAGAGTCAAAGGGATCACACAAACAAGTCTAGTGTCTGCTGATACTAACTGATAGAATCAAAAAGGGAGAGAACGATCCATCATGGGAAGCGGGATACACAGTAGACTCATAGAATGGCAGATGTCCTAAATAGCACTCTGGCCTCAGAATCAGTCCTTAAGGCATTCGGATATGGCTGAAGAGCCCATGAGAGTATTTTAGGCATGGAAAGCCAAGACACCCTGAAAAAAAAAAAGAGAGAGAGAAGAAGAAGACCTAAATGGAAGATCTCTGTGAGTGAGATCTCCGTGGAAAGAACAGGGCCATCAAAGAAGGAGGTACCTTTCTCTGAAGGGAGGAGAGAACTTCCACCTTGACTATGACCCTGTCAGAATAAGATCGAAGTCGGCAAACTCAAAAGGCTTCCATAGCCTTGGCAACTCATAACTAGAGCCTAGGGAGATTACTGACGCCATAAACAAGAGTGTCAAATTGTTAAGTCAACAACAGGAGTCACTGTGTCCTTACTTCTCATGTGGGATCAGTCCTTAGTGTGTTGGCCAATGTGAAGTAATGCTATAACTAGTACTGAAACAGTATTTTACACTTTGTGTTTCTGTGTGGGTGCAAACTGATGAAATCTTTAGTTAATATATACTGAATTGATCTTCTGTATATAAAGATAATTGAAAATGAATCTTGATGTGAATGGAATGGGAGAGGGATCGGGAGATGGGAGGGGTGTGAGTGGGAGGGAAATTATGGGGGGGAGCCATTGTAATCCATTAACTGTACTTTGAAAATTTATATTTACTAAATAAAAAATTAAAAAAATACATACCCAGAGAAGGGTACAGTGAGTTAGGATGCCAAAAATTCACTGTCATCCTGGTTCCATGAATCTGCTTCATGAACTTGAATATAACATATGGTTTCTATGGATCTCAATTTCTTCATCTTTAAAATGAGGACTTAGTCATGTCTAAGAAATCTGAAATCTATCTCTACTTTTGAAAGATTGCCTTAATCTGATACTCTAAAATGAAATATAAATTCATGTAGATCACTTTTTCTATATCACTATTCCTCTTAACTCTATATATGAAAGCACTTCAAAGAGTGGGGAAATTGAATTAAAAGATATTTATTTGGGTGCAAAAATAAAAATAAAATTCTTGCATGGTTTCTCATAATACATCTTCCACGAACAATTTGAAGACCCTAATGAATGTCATATTAAGATCCAAATGAAGTTTCCTACTTCTGAAATGCCACATCAAGTGCCTATACTGCTGATTATTTTTCTGGCCGA
Source organism: Oryctolagus cuniculus (assembly GCF_964237555.1). NCBI lineage: Eukaryota > Metazoa > Chordata > Mammalia > Lagomorpha > Leporidae > Oryctolagus > Oryctolagus cuniculus. The sequence continues at coordinate 10,444,168 of NC_091445.1, read as the reverse complement.
AAACTGATGCATTATCATGTCAGAAAGGCTTCCATGGACTAGACTCAAGGTCTCTAATCCATTTACCTTACAGTTTTCATTTCCTGATTTCTGAATTCCTTCCTTATCCATTTTGTGGTCCATAATCCATCATTCCCTTCAGATATAATCAATTCTGTTAACATACTCTGTTGCACTTACAAGGCAACATAAGATCCTGTATTAACTGACTATCTTTCTGTTCCTTACAGTATCCAGGCAGTTAATAAGAGCTAGAGGGAAATTTACCTGGGGCCAGCACTGTGGTGCAGCGGGTTAAAACCATATGAATGGGCGCCAGTTTTAGTCCCAGTGGCTCCTCTTCCAATCCAGCAGTAGAAGATGGCCCAAGTCCTTGGGCCCCTGCACCCATGTGGGAGACCCAGAAGAAGCTCCTGGCTTCAGATCAGTGCAGCTCCAGCTGTTGCAGCCATCTAGGGAGTGAACCAGCAGATGGAAGACCTCTCTCTCTGTCTCTACCTCTCTGTAATTCTCTTTCAAATAAATAGTCTTTAAAAAAAAAAAAAGGAATTTACCTTACTATAATGGTATGGTCACACATTACAGATAGGCACTACATATTGCCTAAGCATCCTAAACTTTCATTCTCTCCATATATCTCCAACCACCCTTACTCAGCTTCTTGACTTGGAGCAAAGCATGTTGCCTTATGTTTCATTAAGAGTAGGGGTGGGCATTTAGCATAGCAACTGAGATACCACATGGGATGCATATATATGAGTGCCTAAGTTCAAGTCCCAGCTCCTCTCCTGAATCCAGCTTCCTGCAAATGTAAACAGTATGAGGCAGCAGGTGATAGCTCAAGGACTTGGGTTCCTGTCTACCATGTGAGAGAACCATATGGAATTTCTTGTCTCATGCTTTAGCTTGACTCAGCTCCAGTTTGAGCAAGTTTTAGAGACTGAAACAGCAGAAGGGAAATCTCCCCCTCAACCAGTAAAAATTTAAAAAAATTTTTTAAAGTCTCATGGGAACTACCTTATTTTCCCTCCACTGAATCTACTAACTTGACTGCATCTGAACCAATATTGTCTCTCCTCCCTTCTATCAGGGGTGAGGAACATCTGCTCCTTGGGCCATGTAAGACTCACAAAATCATTTGGTCTGGCCCATCCAAGGCAACCTCAGGAAGGACTTGAAATTCAATAAGTCTACAGCAGACTAATTTTTAAGCTGATAGTTTTGTATGGCCCACGGATGACATTATAAATACTCAAATGGTCCTTGACAGAAAAAAGGGTTCCCAGCCCCTATTAGATGAAATCATCCTCCAATCCCCTATCCAAGGTATGAACTTTCCCGTGTGCTCTGGTCCCCATCTCCTTTGACCTTTTGGAGGAAGTCACTTAGCAACCATTGCAATCTTCTTCTGGTCATCAGCTTCCATAATCAGCATAAAACATTTTTTCTAGCTTTTCTCACCTTTAATGACCTGCTTTGCTGTCACACTCCTCTCTTGCTGTCTTTATATTCTTTACTTCCTTTCAAAAAAACTCTTAAATGTGTGAGTGCTCGCTGCTGCTCTTCCTAATACATTGTTCCTTCTTTAACACACTCCATTTGGTCATCTATTGTGATTATTTCATTGCTTCTATTGTTACAAGTGGTTTACGAGTTTTTGCCTAACGTGACCCTCAGCTGCTGCCACCTAGTCAGCTATTCCCTCCTACTTGGAACTTGCAGCAGCACAACCTCCAAATTTTCTCCTATAACACCACAGAAACTTCTAGATTATTTTCTGCCCCAAATAATCTTACACACCATTAAGTACTGACTGCTATAGTACTCAGTCTTCTATTTTTTATAGAACCTTTTATACAACCACTCTTTTTGACAAGCTCTTCCCTGATCCACTATTTTCCATGCCTGCCTAGGTTGCCACAACAAATACTGCAGACTGGGTGGCAATTGAAATTTGTTTCCTCATAGTTAAGACTAGAAGTCTGAGATGAACATGGTTGGGTTCTGGCTTGCAGACAAACACCTTCTCTCCCTGTCCTCACAAGGGAGATGGGGTGGAATATGTGTGTGATGATCTCTGGTGTCTCTTCTCTTCTTGTAAGGTAACTGGTTCTATTTGATCAGAGCTCCGCTGTTAGGACCTCATTGACCCTTAATGACCATAAATCCCCTTCCCTGATACAGTCTCATGGTGGCTAGGGCTTCCAAAAATGAACGTGAAAGGGTTGCATTTCAATTAGTAGCAAATACCATAAATACTTCATTCAGACTATCTGCACTCCTTGCTTTATAGCTAGAGCAGCCATGGGATCTTCACACTGACATCATAGTGTGGAACCAGGCTGTAGTTACAGCAGCTGTTGTCACTATTGAACAACAGTACCACACTGGAAGCCAACCCACTTCTACCCACTGGGTCACCTGGACCACAGGGACTCTTGCCTACCAGAGGCCTCAAAGGAGAAGAGTTAGCACCTCATAGAAAGGAGGTAATGTCCCTTGGTACAGAATTTGATTAAAGAAACATGGAACAAGAGTGAATCTACAGTTAAATTCTTCTTCTTTCCTCTCCATAGAAACACTACTCTGAGTCAGGGTGATTTCACTTAATCCCAGGAGGCATCTCATGCAAACATGCCTACAGCTTGGTAGCCAGGTGGTACATCCCTTTTTGTGTGTTCTCTTTGTTCCCCTACCACACTCCCCATTTTATGTTACTACAGCTTCCCCAGGATTGCTGATGAAATCTTCACAGGTAGGAGTTAAAACAGGATAATTGGGAAGATGATTCCAAATCATGTCTCTCAGGCTCCAGGTCTCCTCCAATCTCTGAAGTTGTATGTGTATCTTCTTGCCTGCTTGATCTCTTCACCCGATAGAAATTGGCCTCTTTCACTTAAAACAGTCCTGCCATTGTCCAGAAAACTTCCAGTCTCTCCCAAATCAATAAATGATGCCATATCTACCCACTGCTCAAGCCAACAGGTTATATCTGCCATCTGCATCCCCAGTCTACCATCATCAACAGGTCTTTTGGTTCATCTCAAAATGCATCCTCCAGTGACTGACACTGGCACAGCAGAGTATGCCCCAGCTTGCAATGCTGACATCCCATATCAAGTCCTGTTCACTCCACTTCAAATCCAGCTTCCTGCTAATATGCCTAGGGAGGTGTCACAAGTTGACCTAAGTACTTGGACCTTGGCCACCCACATGGGAGACCCAAGCGGAGTTTCTGGCTCCTACTTTTGGCTGGATGCAGACCTGGATGTTGTGGCCATTTGGGGAATGAACTAGCTGATGGAAGATCCTTATCTATCTCCCCTCCTTCCTTACCTACCTTTCAAATAAATAAATCTTTTAAAAAATTCTTAGAGTTCATGTACTCCCCCCCACAACTGTGATGCCAAATCATCATCCCTTGCGTGGATGATGCTAGTAACTCTGATTTCTTCTCATTCTCACAATCCATCCAAAGTAGTCTTTTAAACATATGAAATAGCTACATCCCATCCTTGCTTAAATCTCTGCATTGGCTTTCTATTGATCTTGGAATAAAATGCAAACCTCTTCTTGGCAACTAGAAGGTCCTAGATCACCCACTTTTCAACTTCATCCACTAGAACTTTCAAATCTCTTATCTTCTGGGCTCTAATTCCGTGAGTCTTCCTACGAATGCATTTCAACCTTAAAGCCTTTGCACCTGCTATAAACCATGCTCAGAATTCTTTATCCAAACACAGTCCTAAGACTGTTTGTTTTTTGTGCATACCTCAACCAATATTCAATACATTCAATACAAGACTTGCTCATACTATCCAATTAAATCTTTAAATCTCCAGTATGTCATTGTTTCATGTAACCCTATTTCATTTTCTACGGCATTTACCACTATGTAAAATTGTCTTATTTATCTTCTCTCTCCCTCTATGGTCACATAATATGCGTGAGGGTAAAGACCTTGTAGGTCTTGCTCATTGTGGGGTCTCCACTACCAAGAAAAGGGTGACATATTCATGCTAATCGAGTGGGTATTCAATAAGTAGTAGTCAGATATATGATTGAGTAGATGAATAAATTATTTCAAACAACTATAGTGTACCCTTTCAAATTTATTTGAACTTCACTTAAATTATGTGAATGCCTTATTCTACTGTGAAACAATTCATTTTATGATAAAAAATTCAAATAGCTATGTCTATAAAAATTACAGGAATTGGAAAATGGATCTAATTAGTTTGTTCATTAGCGTTTTGCCTCCTACCAATCCATTAAAATAATCCAGATAACTTTTGTCTTGCAATGACCATCCCATTCAATTATTCACTGTGTGCAAGAGACATAGGTACTCAAATAAATGACAGGATTTTTAATCCAAAAAATGGAGTTAAGGAACAACGTGGATTTTTTTTATAAACTCCATAAAGAAAAAAGACTAGTCTCAGTTATTCTGGATGGCTAGCTGGAGCAGTGATTATTCTGCAAATGGGTCCATATTGAGTTTTGCACTCCTTAAACCCGACTGAGGGAAATAAAGCAAGAAAAAAGGCAGATTAAGAGAGCATCAAGGTGGCCAAACAGCTTGATTTACCCTCACATCTCAGAAACTTTCATTAAGATTTACATCATGATGCTGACCTAAGTGGCAAAGCAATTTTTTCATAGCTGAACAAAAAAGCTAATACTCTCCAGTTGGGTCAGGTAACCTTTTTCTTGCTCACAGCAAGTAATGGAGTTTGCCTCATGTGAATGAGACTGACCAATGAAAGTATATCTCTGCATTCCACTGAAGCAGGGGCCCCCTGTGATAAATCTGCACTCCACTTATTAAGGTTCTTAAAAAGCCCTTTCTCATTTTATTCATTTTTCTTAGCCTAAGAAAGGCTATATGCACATTCTTTTTAAAAATGTGTAGGTTGACATTAAAATGCTCAGCATGATTTTTCAAAAGCATGTAGAGGGGAAAAAAAAATGACCCAGTACTTCAGGAATGAAGTTTCTAAAATAAAACTGAAAAAGTAAGCACGCACATACACACACACCATACTAAAGAGATCTACATGGAAGCAGAAATTAGACTATTTTGTATATTTCCAAAAAGCTGATTTTTGTAAGTGTGAATTATAGGCAAGACATGAACAAGAGGCAAAGTGACTATCTTAAAAATTATAATACATAAAAATTATGTAAAGACTCATCATCATGTAAACTAAGTGAATACGTTAATGCTGTTGAACCAGTGTGAGGCTACCCCCTCCTCAGCCAAAGAGACTAGAATTTGAGTCTAGTCTTGCCTTGGCAGTGTGAGGGAATTTTCTTTTCCTAACTATGATCAACTGGTTTTCTGGGTTCTCTACTAATGTTCATGATGGCTCTTTGTAAATATGAAAAGTATTCCTTCCTTCCTCAAGTAAAGTGATGTTTCAAGAAATCTGTTACTGATTTCAGGATAATGACAAGCTCATTTCATAGGAATTACGTAAATCCTATACTTGAATTTAAGGTAAAAGTAAAACTGGAAATTAGAACCAGTCATTAAGATCTAATAACAACATAAAATAATTATCCTGCATTCACAGAAATGAAATTCACTGGTGGTTTTTATGACTTCTTCCAGTGTTTCCATTTTTATAGAAAAGATGATTAGACAGGGATCTCAGACATTACTGAATTTACGTTTATAATAAGTTGTAGTTATACGTTGCAACGTTGTCCAATGAGAATTGACAATGGGAAAGCCAAACAGATACTGGAAACTACAAACGTCTTTAGAAAAACGTCTTTTAAATTATTACTGTAAGTATGTTATAATATTTCAACAAGATTCATACTACATTTTAGAAAAATGCTGCAAGTTTCTCAGTTCTTCAAATAACAACGTTCCATCAATAGCATGCTCCTTGAATGTGTTCATTGTTAAATGTCAAATGTGAATTTTTTACACAGTTGCTATATGCATCATTTCATGCAATTCTTTAAATTATATATTTCATCCAGGTGTGTGCTTCTCAAAAGTTAGTGTGCACATGAGATCTTGTTAAAATGCAGTGTACCTTTCAAAGTCCGAGATACGTCATTTTTAAAAAATTATTTACTTGAAAGTCGGGGTCGGGGAGGCAGAGGCAGAGAAGGGAGGCAGAAGGAGATATTCCATCTGCTGATTCACTCTCCAAATGGCCACAAGGGTCAGGGCAACACCAGCTGAAGCCAGGAGCCAGGAGCTCCATCTGAGTCTCGCATGTGGGTGGCAGGGGTCTAGGTACTTGCTCATCTTCTGCTGTTTTCTCCATGCACATGAGCAGGGAGCTGGATCAGAAGTGGACTGGACAGGATCCACACATATGGGATGCAGGCATCACAGGCCATTGTTGCACCCATTGCACCACAACACAAGTTCTACATTCTAACAAGCTCCCAGAATGCAATTCTGCTGGTCTGTGCATCACAAAAAAGGCCACAATATCCTTTAAATATTGCAACCATTCTTGAAACAAAAGTTAATATTCTATCTTAGAATTTGTAGCTCTCAAAAAAGGATATATCAAGCTGCTAAATTTTGGCAGTTTTATACTAATACACTTTTCCAAAATAATGCCTATTATAACTAGTCAAGCAACATTTCTGAAATTCTTCTATCTACCAATATCTACTCTGTATACTATTAATGCCAAATAAATATAGAGTACTACACAATGAGCCACATCATAATGAAGGCAGTTAAGAATTTAAATTGGGAACTCAAATGGCAATAATATCAACTAAATACAAAACATCAAATTATCCATTACACAAATACTAAACAGATTTCCTAATGTTTTAAGACACTCATCCATCAGAACAACATTGGTAAAAAGCAGCAAATCCTCCTATTTTATTTGTTTTACCAAAAAAAGAGATCTTTCAATTACTGAGTGTTCCTCCAGAAAAAAAAACAAGCATATCGATAGCACAAGATAATATTCATCAGTAAATAATTTTAATATGCTGCTGGTTTGAGTAATATACCCTAAGACCATCATAACAAATATACAAGTCATTTCTACATGTTGACAACAAAGCTATGCTAAAACATTTTCCAAACAAATGAAAGGTGTCTGCCAGGTGAGTAACCCAGAGAAAGGCACCAGGGTGAGGAGGCTGCACTCCTCAGGTCAGGGGGTGAAGGCCCGTCAGTGGCCAGGACCCCTGGAAGAGCAATGCATGCGTAGTGTCAACATGTCACCAGGAACCTCTTAGCACAGAAAAGGAGCAGAAGTCACGTGAAGGGCGGATCTCCGGAGACTGACTTGACCCCCAAGAAGCTTCACTCCAGTGGTGTTGGTGGGTCTCACCCCGAGGGGCAGGGCTTATCCACCAAAGGGCAGGGCTTACCATGGTGAAGGCGGGGCTTACTGGCACAGAGGCAAGACTCGCTCCATAACCACTTCCAAGTCCCTATGTGCTTTCAGAAGCCCAATCATAAAGGGAATCATCTCCTTTCTGTTAGGAGTAAGAAACCACTATAGACTATAGCTGCTTCTTCTAAAATCTACACCTCAGGTTTTGGTGCCACAACACACTCTCCTCTGTGGTTCCTCTTGTCTGGGGTGACTTTGCCTGGACTGGAGGCAGAGAGTGCAGGTGAGGATCCTCCTGTTCACCCTTCACAACATCATTAATTCATAAACTACCATCGAGGTGTGCCCTTGATATGATGCGCTTGCTATCTTGTTACATGTTAAGAGAAGATGCTGCAAGCTAAATTACTTCTTTGAAGCTGTACTAAATATAGCACCTGTGGGAGCATTTTTGATAAGCCCTAAATAGAAACACCTGTCATCGTCTATTTCTGGCCTTTGATTGATACAATTCTGAAAGCAATCGCAGGAATCTGACAGCAAAAGGTTTAAAAACCATATCAAAAGGATGTCTGATACAAATAAACAGTTTCCTCATTACAAACACATAGATAGGTTGGGTACCATAAGACCAAAAAGTTGAAACACATGGCCAAATTCAATATGTAGAAACAGTAGCTGGGAGGACCCCAGGTATTCCAGAAGAGAGAGAGGAAACTAGAGAAGGATTTGCAAGCTCGGGGGTGTCCTGGCCAGCAAAAGGCCTTGGGGCTGTAGGGACGAGGGTGTAATGACCCTACAGGACAGGAGATTTGTCCTCAAGCTGCAAGTGACTTCAACCATAAACCTCTTTGCAGCCAGCTCCTCCATCAATTTCTGGCAGCCAAAGTGCTCTCAGGAGCGCTCCGTTCTCCAAGCCCTTTCCCTTCCTGAACAATCAACGCTGAAGTCTGGAGGTGGTTTAGATATGGTATACGTCCACGTGACGGGAGAGGAAGGCAGAGATTGAAAGTGAAGGGTCAAAAACAAAGGGAGATGAGATCGGCCCACAGTGAGTTTCAGGACCCAGGTCTTGAAAGACAACTTCGATGTAGTGACACAGAGCAGTGCAGGAAGCTGAAGAAGAGGAGGGGAAGGAGGGCACCCACACACAGGGTTTCAGGGTCACATTGGGTGACACAGGCACATGCATGAGATATGGGTTCCGATGGGGCAGTGCTGAAATACATATTAATGCAGTTTTCTTTAGTTTGACTTCTTTATATTGTATTTATACTTTGAATTCACATAACAATGGTACATGTTTATGAGATGCAGTGTATTCAATAATACATACAATGTATAATGATAAAATCAGGATAATTAGCATTCCTTTCTCCAGTAACATTTATAAAATCTTTGTTTAGGGAAAGTTTGAACTTCTCTCTTCTAGTCCTTTATAAAACATAAATTATTGTCAATATAGTAACCATAGTTTATTGGAGAATATTACAACTCATCCCTCCTTCTAATTGTATTGTGGTACCTGTTATTACAGTCAGAAAAAGGAATTACAAACATGAAAAGGAAAAAAAACTATATTACTGTGTTAGTGTATTACAGTGTTGGTCCAGAATCAGATCTAGTGTGTACCCTTCATTTTCAATATATAAAAATAAAAATAAACATAGGTGCAAATGTGATATTCCTCAGCCCTCTCCATGATGAACACCTAGAACCAGACAGAATCCTCCAAAGCGGTGAGCTCCAGATCTTGCGTTTAAATATCATTATACACTTAAAGGAACCAGGGTTCCCATGAAAAGTGTCTGACGCCAGGGCCAGGACAAGTTCACAGTGGCCTGATGCATTTTGTGGTGCCAGAAAGCAAGGACACCATCCTAGAGTGAAGGGATCATGCCAGAATAAAAGACATGGGGGGCAGGCAGTGAAGATGCCCATGTAAATGTTGGGGAACCCGCATTTGATACCTGGCCCCAGGTCCTGACTCCAGCTTCCAGCAAGTGCTGACCCTGGGAGGCACTGGTAAGGGCACACCGAATTGGCATTCTGACACCCAGACTGAGTTTCCAGGTTCTGTTTCCAGCCCCTCTGGCTGTGTGTGAGCATGTGTGGCATGAACTAGGGGGATGAGAGCTAGTTCTTGTCTCCAGTCCCCCCGCCATTTCAAGTAGATGAAAATAAGCAGGTTTTTTTTAATGTTAAGGCCAAGAAAGCCATGCAAAGAGTGAGGAAATAATGCAGGCTGACATATGCAACGCAGGAGTCTGAATTGTACCATTTTGCACAAAACTACTCAGACAATGATGGTGACACCTGCTTGGAGTCTGAGGGGTACATGTGGAGCATCAGTGTTAGTTTCTTAATTTAGTCAGTGGTGCTGTGCTTGAAACCATGGCCTTCATCGCATTTCCTCTTGACACTCCTGAAACTCAACCCTGCCGTGTGTCCCTGTGCCTTCCCTGAAAACCCCCTGCCCGACCCTTTAACAATAGGTTCCAGCCATAAAAGGTTCACAGGTCACTTCTCTTGATTTCACAGGCTTAAATCAGTTTTCAATTAATTGACCAACTGAATCACATGTGCAAAAGGGATGATTCTGGAACTAAAGTTGCGCTCCTACCCCCACCCTCACCCTCACTCCCACCTCCACGGAACCAAAAACTGGAGAAACAGAAGAGCCAGGCAGCTTCTGGAATCATGGGGTCCGGGATCACGACATTCGCTGACTGCTGTATTCCACATGTAGGGATCCGTTCCTGGCTCTGCGGTGGGCCGGGTGGGTCAGAAACTGCAGTATTCACGTGCCTACAGCCAGACTTCTCTTTCCCCAGACCTCTCAGGGGCAGATGGGTTTGGATTTTACCCTTGCGTTTTTGCTAGCCAGTCACAAGTGTGAAGCCTTTCTTTGCTCAAAAGACTGGTGCCACAGGCTGGGTTTTGTGTACACTCTCACATGGGAAAACAAATTTTGTTTGCAAGAAGTGCAGTTAAAATACTTTGGGTTATGGGAGCCAGAATGTCAAATAATTCTCAATTTGGGTGCAGTTGTTTCTATCGTTATCTTCAGTTTTTCTCTAAGTTTAGGGTTGTTTCAAAATTAAAAGATATTATTTCTAAAATGCCAGTGTAGCACTGGAATAAACAGTGACAAACCCAAAGATATTTGGATATCCTATATTGGATAACATAAAGAATAATAGAAAATAATTTAGAGTATGTCTATGCCACACACAATTCCAATCCCTTTTTTACAAAAATCAACTAATTTCATGGCAACACTGAGGATCATAAAAGGCAAACCTGAGGCATAATGTTGTATAGGCAAGTGTTTTATAACTTGCCCAAAGTCATCCCAAAAGTAAGTCTCCAAGCTGGGATTATATTTATATAAAATACTTACACTTCTATATGGGAGGAGAGGTATAATTGGTCCAGAATAATTTTTCTCTGGGATTTGCTTTAATGCTACCTTTATTCAAATAAAAGTCTCTTGATCCTTTTAAACTATTATATCAAGCTTCAGATATAGGATGTTTGTCCAGGGTTAAAATGGGTCCTTCCAAAGGGAGTCACAGAAAAGCTCCCTGCTCTAAGTCAACAAATGGAAACCGTGGCAGCAACCACGGAGTAATTAACTGCAGGACTGGTGTCGGCACCGCTGAATCCGTGGGGTCCCCTTCTGCCTCCTGATTTCCATGTGAGTGTTGCAGACATGACTAGCAGCCAGGAGAGAGAGCTTAGGCATTGGATGCAACCTGAGAGTTCTCTTTCAGGGGGAAAGACTCAAAGCAGGAATTAAGGGTGTAAATAATAAAAGCTAACATCAGCCTTCAATGACAGGCTGAAGAAAGTGAGAAAAAAGAAAAAAGAAATCCAGTCAGAAATCAGACTCTAAAGCCATGCAGCCATGCACACGCACTTACTGCTGCACTCAGGAAGATCACTAGCATGCCTGCCCTGAACACACTCACAGGCGATCTTGCCCATCAACACAAACACGCAGTTAATCCACCCACCCCTCTCCAACACAGGTCTCCAAATTTTCACTTAAGTGAATCTTACTTCAATGTAAAGAAAACTTGAGGCAGACTTTTGGCTCAATGTTTAAGGCACTGCTTGGGACACGTGAATCCCATCTTATCAGACCAAGTAAGAAACCACAAACAGCCGAGCTGTTCACTGAGGGCAAAAACAATATAGAGTTAGAAGTAGATGAAGGGTGCTAGAAATGCCAACGGTAGGGGTGGGCGTTTGGCACAGCAGCTTGAGTTGCCATTTGAGGCACCTGCATACTGTGTAGGAATGCCTGCTCTGAGTCCCAGGTATACCACTTCAGATTCAGCAGTTAATGTGCACCCTGGGGGGTAGCAGATGATGGTTAGCATGGTTGGCTTCCAGCCACCCATGGGGAGACCCTGATGGAGTTCTGGGAGCCTAACCTTGATCGGACCCAAACATGGCTCGTGGCTTTTGCAGGCATTTTGGGGCGGTAAACTAGTGAAAGGAAGATTCTCCCTCTGTCTCTCTTCTATCTCAAGTATTTGAAGAAAGGAAAGACCAAGTATAATGATATGATCACTTGCAAGAATGAGAACTATAATAATTATAAGATTTCCATTCCTATTATACTGTATTTGTGAATATAATATCCATTTTTCTTCCCTCATCCCATCCCCTATCATCTAACATAAGGTATGTTAATAGTAGTTAACTTTATACCCCAGTATTTAAGTTAAAATACAGAAAAAGTATGGTGTGATTCTGCTAGACAAGAAGGATCCATCACCCAAAGATAGATGATGGGATGTATCCTTTGAGAGGGTTAGAATGTTTCATTGATGCATAATGAGATAGTTACTTTGTAATGTTAGTTGGCTTTATAGCATGCAAATTTGGTTAAAATGGATTATATTTTGTAGGATTCAACTCCCTGAATGTCCCCAGTTAAAGTTAGCCATAACAGATTTGCAAGACTTCTAGAAGCCAGAAGTGAACGGGCAGTCTTGGCTTACTCTCTGAAGGTAAAAAGCCTGCAGGAGGAGCCACGCCTGGTCCCTCCCTTTAAAATTTGGAAGTCATACTATTGTTGTTGGTAGGTAATATAGTTGTATCTTGGAAATGCAACAGTTATTAAACCATCACAAGTGATTTCAGAGAAATGGCTAGACACATAATTAATAGAAATGATTGTCTTCTCTTTATACAAAAAATATAGGTTGAAACTGCATTGCTGGGGATAGAAAACTGTAAAATTACTACAGACAAGAAAATAATGCGTGGACAAATGGAATATCATTGTATGATCTTAGATTCGGTATCACAATGTTTCCAACTCTTATTAGGGTTGTGATGGGCTTATAAATTACCTTAATAAGAATAAAGGATGAGATTTTCTATCTAGATTTTAAGCTTTATTCATGTGGAAAAATAAACAAGCAAAAAAGGCCAGAAAACTTGTGAATAAAAATAGTAAAAAGGGAATCTAGCCATACTAAATCATAAAACTATCTAAGTGCAATCCATTCAGTACCAGCTTATGAATATGGGAAAGTATCTTACAAGACCAGAAATAGACTCAAGTCTACTCACATAAGAAAAGTTAACATATGGAAAAGATGGTAATATAAGTCTGTAGAAAAGTATCCATAATTCATAATGTTAGGGAAACTAGATAACCACTCCATACCCGGCCCTGAAATAAATACTAGTAGATCACAGATTGAACTATAAAAGGAAAGGGAAACTATAAAAGGACTGGAAGTGCTCATGCCAGTCCTACTAATTGCACGGGGCAGAAGACCTCTGTGGTGGCAAGCTGCGGTGGAGACAGAAGGAAGGTCACACACATCTGGTGCTGTCAGTGCCCAAGGAATTCTACCAGAGCAGAATGAAGCTGAGACTTCACTTCAGATCACAATGTTGGTTCCCTGCTCTATCTGCCTTCTCGCTCTGTCCTTTTCCTAAGAATTCACTTAAACAAGAATCCCCATCTCCGTCTGTTTCCAAAAATCATATACCTAAAACACTGCTGAGTTTATGATCTACTTTTAACTTCTTTAAAAGCTAAAATAAAACCTATGCCCTGAGCCCTAGTTACAGGTGAGCTTTACTGCTGGGTACATCATTGGGTATTTATTTGATTCTTTGAGATCCAACTTAAGCCTCGTGAATTCCCTCATAAAAGCAAGCCGGTTCATTTAAAGACAAGCCTCAAGCACTGTTGGGTTCTGGTCCATGAGGCCTTCTGTGCACAAGCAGCCACTGCTATTTAAGAAAAAACTCCAAATTGTGAGGATCTCTCCTCTGGTATCAAGAGTGAGGCTGGTGACCGAGAACTGATTTCCTTATTCTTGTTCTTGAGACCATGAAGCCTGTAGTAGGACACTGTAGGAGACTTCAGTGTCAGGAAAGTCCAAATCCCTGACAAAATCCTTGTTGCCTTCAAGCCCAGTTCCCCAGCCTCTGCTCTCAGCAAACCTACCACTGAAAAATTTTGAGCACAGAAGATTCTATCTGCATGTGGGGCTCTGCCAGACTTAAATGCAACACATCAGCCCACAGCTGGTCAAAGTTTGACTGATCTTTCCTCATCCCAGCAGAGATGGCCCCCTTCCAGCACTGTCTCTTCTCTGTCCAACCCCAGCCTCAGTGTTGACCTCTAGGATAAAACCGTCCTTGATCCCTCGACTACCAAGCAGGGGTTCTTACCACTGGTTTCCAGTTCTTTAGGATGTCTTTGTATCTGTGGTTCTTCAGTGATTTCAAAGAAGAGTATGTGTAGTGGGTTTGTCTGGCAATTTCCTGTTACAAGAGTATAAGAACTTCACACCTTCCTGTTTTCTAATAAGCAGTACAATAGAACTGCCACCTGCCTGTACTTTCTTTAAAAAAAAAAAAAAAGATTTTATTTAAGAGGTAGAGTTACAGACAGTGAGAGGGAGAAACAGAGAAAGGTCTTCCGTCTGTTGGTTCACTCCCCAATGGCCCCATTGGTCAGAGCTGTGCCAATCCAAAGCCAGGAGCCAGGTGCTTCTTCCCAATCTCCCACGTGGATGCAGGGGCCCAAGCACTTGGGCCATCTTCTACTGTTTGCCCAGGCCACAGCAGAGAGCTGGATTGGAAGAGGAGCAGCCGGGACTAGAACCAGCGCCTATTTGGGATGCCGGCACTGCAGGCAGATTAACCTACTGCGCCATGGTGCCGGCCCGAATTATTTCTAACTTTATTCTGGAAGTTCTTATTCTTTTCAGTCAGTGTGCTGGGTACTCTGGATGTTTACATCCAGAAGAGTGATTTTGCATGCTGTATCTTGAAATAAAAATTAACTCAATGGTTCAAAGAACTGAATGTAAGAGCTAGAACACTGAAAACTCTTAGGAGAAAACTTGGCTGTATATCTTACTGACAGTGAGTGATGGCTCATGTACTTGGGCCCCTGCCACCCAAATGGGAGATCCAGACAGAGTTGCTGGTTCCTGGCTTCAGCCTGGCCAGGCCCTGCCTCTTAGGGAGTAAGCCAGTGGATGAGAAACCTCTCTGTCAATTTGCTTTTTAAATAAATAAATATTTTTTAAAAAGAAAATATACTGCTGGATGAAAACTATTCAGAAGAAGCCACACATTGCATGAGTCCCTTTATTGAAATAAGCAAAATTCCACAGAGCTAGAAAGTAGATTAGAGACAGGAGAGAATGGAGATTTTCTCCTAACGGGGATGAGGCTCTTTGTGAGGCAATAAAAATGTCCTAAAATCATATTGTCACGTCTATTTTACAATTTCATGAATCACTGAGGTATACACACTAAAATGATGAATTTTGATACACGAATTATAACCCAATAAGCAATTTTTTAAAAAGTTACACAAGGCTCTCTCTACATAAGTACTGAAAATACACTATATTGTTCATATAGTACTAAGAGCCTATTGAATCAGTAAAACAAGATTAGGTTTCCCTTAATACAAAATAATTAGAGAAAAAAATCTAAAGTTAAAACTTTAAGATGAAAATGTGAAAAGTTAATAAAGCTGTTGAGAAATAAAGTTTGTAACAGTTTAAAGAAGTAGAACCAGAATGCAAAACTTAAAACATTACAGATGCTGAAGAAAAAATTAATCCAAAAATGTCCATGTAATGACAGTTCCAGGAAGAGAAAAATAGAGATAAAGAAGTAATAAAAGACACAGTAGAAGAAAATTTCCCAGAACTTGAGACTGCAAGTCTCTAAACCAAATGGGTCTACAAAAGGCCACACAAAAAGAATTTTTAAATGACCCATGTTAAGGCATTTTCTCATGAAATTAAATATATTAAATATACTAGTTACAAAAAGATCTTAAAATCTTTGAAAGAAAAGAGACAGTGACCAACAATTGCCAGAAATCAAGATGGCAGCAAAGAGACAGTAATACTGAAGGTTAGAGTGGTGGAGGACTGGCTTCAAACATTGTGAGGATGAATAAATGTTAATCTGAAATTCTATATCTAGATAAGCTATCAAGCAAGTAGAAGGGAAATGTATTTTCATACTGCAATTATGTATGCATACATAAAATTACCTGTCACGCATTCTTTTTAAAGAAGTGACTCCATTTTGTTCTCAAGTAAAATGAAGTAAACCAGGATAGCGATTCCTACCCAAGGAAGTAGCAGACCATTCAGATGACATTGTACTGGTCCCTGAGAAACCAACCTGGAGGAACAAGGGGATGAAGGAGAGACTCTACAGAAAAATAAAACATAAATACCACTTTAGATTATTTGGCACATAAGTGCTTTTGAATAAGATCTGATGGATATTTGCAAAATCTGTTGGATATACTTGTTACAAATAATGACAGATTGGTATAAATAAGGAACAAAGCAAAAATAAAATGAAATAATTACTACTATCTCTCTGCAAAGAAGAAAGTTTCTACTAGGGAAAAATAATCAGAACACCAATGGGCTCAGCAATAAACAGTATTTTCATTTGCATAATGAAAACATTGACTCAGTAAAACAAAAATAATTAGGTGGGTGCAGAGAAGGAGTAGGTGTGGAAATCACATAAAACTTCAACCTTCAAGTATCATATTAGTAGATAACACCTAGAATTGACAAGTAGAGGTGGAACTTGGGTCTGGCTGTTAAGACACTAGTCAAGATGCCCATGTGCCATATCGGAGTGCCTGGGTTCGATTCCCAGCTCCACCTCCTGATGCCACCTTCTTGTTAACACAGACCCTCAGAGCCAGTGCTAATGGCTCCAATAGTTGGCTTTCTGCTACCCAGTGGGAGACCCAGATGGAGTTTGCAGCCTCAGCCAAAATGCCTTGCAGGGATATGGGAGTGAACCCAGTCAATGGAGATACTCTCTCTCTTCTTTCTCTCAAAATAATTTTTAAAAAATTAAATCGATAAAGAAGTAATATAGTTATAACATTCAGATATACAGAAGCCAGTTAAAAAGACTCAAGAGGGAAGGGCATTTGGTTAAAGCAATTACATCAACCTTTGGGACACTCACACCCTATGTGAGAGGTGTGAGTCTAGTGCTGAACGCTCAGCTTGGACCCAGCTTCCTGCGAATGCACACCCTGAGAGACAGGAGGTGATGGTTTAGGTACTGGAGTCCCAGCCACCTGCGTCGGAGACCCACGCTGAGGTTGGGGCTCCTGGCTTCGAACCTGCAGATGGAAGCTCTCTCGGTCTCTCTTTGTCTCCCCCTGCAAATAAAATATTTAGAAAGAGAAAGAAAGGAGATTCAACATAGCTCTTCCTGGGAGAGTAGAAAGAGAAATGGGGTGGTACTCAGCACAAGAACACTATTTTGTCATGGGACTGTTGACATAATTTGACTAACTAGCTTTTGTATGCATTGCTGAAAACTAAGGACTTGGGTCCCCGCCAACACCAGTTGGCCCATCTCAAGCCATCCAGCAGCTGCCGCTTGCGAGGCCCTAAGCGAAAGACCTGCAGGCTGAAGTAGGCCTAGCAGCGCTCAAGGTGAAATTGCACGGCACCGCCTGCAGAGGGAGACAGAGCTCAAGGCCGGCATGGCTGCTAGGCTGGGTTCCCACGCAGTCGCCCCTCAGCACTGACGCACGTGGTCCGGGAGCTGGCGTTTTAAGTGGCCCCTAGGAAATATGCAGCCTTAGCAAACTCGAGTTCCGGTCTTAGTAAAAAAGCATTCAGTAGTTTCTATGTGTCCTGGTAGGTCGCTTCACTCTTTGGAAAATAGCATATCTAGCTTCCTTAGACTTAAAATTTATCCAAAGGTTTTTGTCTTTTTACCATATTTCTTAGAAATTGAATGAACACACGTTGTCTGATTTACTATGCCTGTTAGATAAAGCAACAAATAGATCATTATTGAATTCTTTGTTTCTTTGCTCTAGCCAAAAAAAAATAATAATAATAATCTCTGAAGAGAGAAGGGGATTAACGTTTTTTGAACCTATGCTTTCTTGAAGGTCAAGGGTCTTACCTATAAAAAAGCAGATCAGTGTAACCTGTGTGTAGTCCATTCCAAATACTGAACAGTAGTGAAATTGGGCTACTTTTAGTTATTCCTAATCAACATAACTAGATGGCAGAATGTGAAAACTTGTTCTGTTATGATTTGGTATTCTGATAATGACTTAAGACTGAAGATTGTCTTGCAACAGAAATAAAAGCAAATATATGAATTTGAAAAGGAAAACTGGAGGCACTTGGGAGATTTGAATAACAAGGTGAACAACCATTCCAATTAATATACCTTTTTATCACTTCAAGGTTTTTTCCCCCACATTTTAACATCCAAGAATTTGGATGCATTTTAAAATCAAAGGGATGTTGTTTTTATTCAAAACAATAGTTTTGCTATGTAACTAAAACATAAAATGTCTTATGCAATCAACTACATCTTATATTTAATGAAATATAGTTTGTAATTACTGTGAGAAAGCAAACAACACATATTTGTATTCTTTTGTAATGAAGATCATTTATAAGAACTAGGTATGGATTGGGGCTGGCGCTGTGGTGCAGTGGGTTAACGCCCTGGCCGGAAGTGCCGGCATCCCATATGGGTGCAGGTTCAAGACCTGGCTGCTCCACTTCTGATCCAGCTCCCTGCTATGGCCTGGAAAGGCAGTAGAAGATGGCCCAAGTTCTTGGGCTCCTGCACCCATGTGGGAGACCCGGAAGGAGCTCCTGGCTCCTAGCTTCAGATCAGCACAGCTCTTGCCATTGCGGCCAACTGGGGAGTGAACCAGTGACCTGCCTCGCCTTCTCTCTCTGTGTAACTGTGTAACTCTGACTTTCAAATAAATAAATAAATCTTAAAAAAAAAAAAAAAACTAGGTGTGGAACTACAAAGATACTATCAAAGTTATGGCTACTGTGCCTGATTAGAAGTATCAGACATACCAAACAAATTAGGCACAACAGGTTTAGTGATATAAAAGCTATTATCATGGAATCAAGAAAGAAAAGGGGTAAGAATCCACATGGAGCTGGCACTGAGATGCCTGTTTTCAGGCTCATAAATATGTTGCTAAATCTTGAGAGTCATTTTAAAAAGCATTGAACAGAAAAATTCAAGAGATAAGAGGACAAGCTGGAGACAATTTTGAAAAGGTCAAATGAGTAAGACAAAATTAATGTAAAATCAGTTATGATGTTATGCATAGGCAAATTCTTATTTCAACAAGCTACCCTTGGAGTGGGAGATCTTTCTGCCACCCGATGGAAGGGGAAGCCCACAAACATCTGGCTAAATTTGCCTCAGGAAGACAGGATGATGCCAGATAATTAACCACGGCTTAGGTTGCTAGTGGTCATGGGATGGAAAAAAATCTCCTTCAATTAAACCCAGGAAGCTTGGGTCTTATTTTTCCCCGATAATCCACTGTGTAAAGTGTTCAGTTACCCTAATGGAAAGCTGTAGACTGAAAAAGAACCTTGGGATGATGCAATTGCAAAAGTGGAAATAATGAGTAACGAAAGCTACAAGGACTCCACAATCGTCAGGTGGTTATTACATGAAAACCTCATAGTATGGACTTCAGGCATCCAGGATGACAATGAAATACAGAATAAGTAAGTCCCACAGGTAGTGGAAGATGGAAACCCAGGAGTCCTCAAAGTCCAAGAAGGACTCGCCACTGAAAACCCCAACCCCACTTCTTCCTGCTTTCCCGGGGTCCTGCAGCCTCACTAAGAATAACCAACCCTTGTTTTCACTTTAGTCCACAGAGTGTGGAATTTGTCTGCAGGCTCTTTACCCCTGTGTTTCAAAAGTCCTCGAAGGTCTTGAAGACAATCATCTCCTCACAAACAGAAAATATTAGAAATAAATCTTCTAGTCAAAATATATTAAATGTACTAGTAATCTAAGAAACTAGAATAAAGTTTTATATCTGTAAGGAGTACATGGTAAAATTTCTTTTTTAATATAGTGCTTTAAAAAGAATTACATATTGATGTTCAGAATGAATTAGTACTTAACTTGAAGTTTTCACATATCACATTTTTATAGTACTTTGGCTGTCAAATTTCTCTGGAATGTGCTAAAATTTCCCAAAGAGGATGGCACTGATTTTATTTTTTTTAATTCTTTCTGAGCAGATTTGTATCTTTTTCTTACTATTTGTTGAATTCTTTACTTACTGGAGGGTTAATCTTATGATTATAAAAAAAACTGAAATATGTCATTGTAAAAATTAAAAGAGTAAGAAAAGGAGGAGGGAGGGTAGGCTGGGAAGTATCACTATGCTTCTAAATTTGTATGCATGAAATACATAAAATTTTCCTCCTAATAGGTTTTTTAAAAATTATAAATAATGAACAACAACAAAAACACTGTAAGCTATTCTTATTAAAGTAAACGGAAAAGCATTTTCCATGAAGAAATGTCTCAGGGTGTCAACTTGGGAATGAATTAGAAAGGAAGAGAATCAACTCAAGTGTTATTTTCACATTTGAAAGGCCTGACATCTAAGAAAGAATTGACCAGTAAGTCCTTGGGTTAGTAAGAAGTGAAAAGGGGGGGGGGGCAGATGCTAATGCCTTAAGTGAATACAAGAAAGGAGTGATAAGAATATAGACTGATTTGCGGGAGCAGGCTTGCAGCAAATGTCTTAGAATGAAAATGTACAGTGTGTTTGTAGCAATGAGAAGAGGAAGTGGTACACAAAAGTCAGGAAGGTGTTCAGGTTGAGGGTGACTGATGGGAAATGGACCCAGAGGGCACAGAGGGCACAACGAGAGATGGTGGGGAATTACTCTTTCCAAGTAGAAATGGAAGCGTGGATCCCTCATTTCAAAGAAGCAAAACTAACATAGAATTATAATTCTAGAGTTTGCACTAAGCTTTATACTGAGAGTACTCACCTAGGTGACAAGGAAGAAAGGGGGCTGGTGCCACGGTAGCTTAGGTGACTTTTGGCTATCGCTCTGAGTGACAAATTAGGGCATTAGGAGGACAGAGGGAAGTGCTGATGCTCAGAACTATTAAGGAAAGTTTAAGAGAATTGTGAGGATATGAAAGAAAGTGAGATTGAGGTGTGGAAGCTTAGAAAGAGTGTGTGAAATCAATCCGTCACAGGAAACTCTGCAGGTTTAGTGAGATTTTCAGAATTTCCTCAGCCTGGTAGGTAATGGGATTGGCAAAGTGAACTCCCCTACATAAAGTTCTAATTCAGGCTCACATTAAGTGCTATCACTTCTCCTAAGATTTTGGTAACATGGTAAATACTGTATGGAGTATTAAAACGTATTCAAGCACAACACACTGCATTTGCTACAGTGGTTTTTAAATAAAGACATTTAGCATATTTGGTTATTCCTAAATTTGAGTCGTCTTTTTTTTTTTTTTAATGAAAAACTAGAGGTAACTTCAGCTGCCTTAGTAACGGCTGGTACTGCTCCTGCCTGCCATGTTACAAATCCCTAAAGCAAGTGTATGAGACAAGATACGTAAGATGAGACCAGGGAAACAGGGGAGCAAGTGGTAAGGGAGGATGTGAGACATTCACTCCTCCATGTTTTCTGACACCTACAGCTGCCTCTCCAAGTGTTTTTGGAAGAACACAGAGTGACCAGACACAAAGAGGAAGTAAAAAATGACTATAGATCCCTTTGTCACAAGGAAACATATTTTTTCCATGTGTATGTGGATGCTGAAACAGCAAGACTGTATCTTCCTTTATGTAAACTGAAAATATTAAAATATTTAGTATGTATAAAATACAAACAAGAAAGTTGCTGTTTACTTGTCTCTTTCAATGAGCAAGTGACCTCAGGACACTAAACATAAAATGTCATGTTCACATAACTGTTTGAAATGAATCCATGTTCTATCCAAATTCCAGAAGCAGAAACATAGCTATGCCAAGTGAGGGTCAGCAGTAATCTGTCCGTAGCTCTGTGGTCTGATGGAGGCAAGAAGGATGATTGTTTCGCAAGCCTAATAACCCTTTGTAGGGTAGAGTGGTTTTCCTAAGCTATTTGTGAAGTGAAATTGGAAGAATTAATGAAGAGGAAGTTTGTGCTCAACAAGTGGATTGGCTGAATTAGAAGTATTTCCTTGCTTTGTCATCTATAAAACTCAGAAAATGTTTTATAATATACATTTGAATATCTGTGTCCTTTTTCTGGTCTTAGATCTGTGTAACGCTCAGAGTGCAAACTTGGCCAGGCTTTATCCCTTTTTGATATCTAATTAAACCTGATTTAGTAGAGAATTTATCAGTATGCCTTTTCCCTCATATTTCATTTATTCATATGGACAGCCACCCATTTTTACCATGCACTGTATATTGAAAGATCAAATACATCAGCATAATTTAAATAAATCTGAGCCCTATAAATTCCCACTGGATACAAGACCACAAATGGAAACAAGAACCAGGGCATGCTCAATGGCATTAAAATGCAACTAATTTAGAACACAAAGGAAATGCATTTCTATGGAGTGCCTAATAAATCTACAGCACTCATTTCCACAGGATTTTAGTGATCCAAATGCCTCGGCAACTTTCAAGAAGGAATTACACATTCATAGCATAGGAAAAAAATATTTGCTGCTATGAGTTTACATGGACTATCAATTTAAATGCTTTGTTTTGGGGTCAAAAGAGATTCAACTCAACTTCCTGGATTAGTAAAACTTCCTTGACAATTAAGAAATAAGCTAAAGTAAAAACTGTATATCTGGACTTTTCATTTACTTAGTTCTTTTATTTGACTGTTGGGATTATTTCAAACAGCATCAGGCTTATAGATAGGTCCAAAATCTTCTTTTGGATATTTTTGGATTGGCTACATTAGTAGGTCATCAGTATAAACTGAAAATATTCCTGAAAAACTAGATTAAAAAATTCTAAAAAACTATATTAAAATAAAATAATAAAGCAGTAAAAGATTATTCATGGATAAGAAGGGAAAGAACAGAAAATTGAGAAAAAGGGAAAATGAAGAAGAACTAGAGGGGAGAAAGGAAGAAAGAAGACGGATTATATGTGATGGCTTAGCTGGGGGCACAGAGTTGTTCTGGACCAAAATAGAAATAAGTAATGAAGTTATGCTAATGAAATAGCAAAGCTTGATGTTTCCCTTCTTATGAACAATGTTGCTTAATGCATACTCTTCCATTTAATGTGTATCCTGATGTTTTTCTCTTTTATTACTCTTCGAATATTCACAATCATTAGAGAGGCCTCTGTAAGCTTCCCTTTATCCACATGCCTTCTTGTAAGTTCTCCAGGCTTAGGCCACCCAGTTGTCCCTTGCTATGACCCTAATCTTATGGATGCTATTAGTGAATTAACTCCCATTCCAGCAGCATGATTCTTCATTCATTCAACTGTTCAATGAGCAAGCCAGGCACTGTAGCAGACTCTAAAGACGTAACCAGGAGCTTATGCTCTTTTGGTGGGGAAGAGGGGAGGAAGAATGGGAGAATAGATAACGAAGAAAATGTGAAAGTGTAATATAGAGACAGTTATAAATGCAATGTAGGAAAGCAAATGGGAGAATTCCCACTGGGAAGTGTAAGTTGAACCCTGGGCCAAATAGGAGTGCATCACCAGGCATGCTGGGAGGTGCGTGATCAGAGAGGGGAGAGTGCGAATTCCCAGACGCAGCCCCTTGCCTGGAACGTGTGAAGAACAACAAGGCCAGTGTGGTTCGAGCAGGGAGAGCAGCAGGTGAAGTCAGAGGCATCCGGGCAAGGAAACGAGACGCGGGATGTGCAGGGCTGTATGGACCCAGATAGCAATCCCAGCCCGAGTTTGGAAGATGATGGGGGGGAGGTGGAGTCTTTGGGGGAGATGAATAGCTCTGTTGTGATCCAACTTGCATTGTGACACAGTCATTCTCTGTACTCCAATGACTATGAAGCTCTGAATAGGTGGTAGTAGGGACATAAAAATGGAAGTCTTTAGAACAGATGCAGAAGTTAAAACCAGAAAGGCAGAAAGTTAAAAGCAAAGCAAGCATGTGAGAAGAACAATAACAAGGCAGGGATGGAAATCCGTGGGCCACTACCAAGTTAAGAGGTAGAAAGATGGGTGAAGTCATGAAATCCAAGAAAGCAGTGGTCAGAAAACTAGGAAAAGACATAGCAAGCAGAAACGGTAACAACTGTTGAGCTTCACTAAGGACCCCTGGGCTTAGGCACCATAGACTGACCTAAAATCGCACTGAATTAGGTAAAAGTGTGGATGTGTGATTCACCTAGGAGTTCTCCTATGCCAGTAGTTGCAGGAAACCTGGTTGAGGAATTGACTCTGAGTTGTAATGTTTGCTGAGTGGGTGCAGTAAGCACATAGGAATATCGGATAACTGAGCTGTTGACGAAAGAGTGTAGATAAGACAGGTGTGTGGTTCTGAGCAGAGGAAAACAGAGAGAACCAAAAGAATGACAAAAACTGAGGAAATGTAGGAATCAAGAAATAGCACATGTCTAAGTTTGAAGAGCTGATTTAGTAAGAATTAAGCAGAAATGAAGAAGCAATTGAAAACTGTTACAGGGAAATTTTGGTGTTTAAAGTTTTTAACATGGAACATAACATAGTGGAACATAATAATGTGGGACATACTAACCAAAATAAATTTGATCTCTTCACTCAATGTATCTTCAGCTATAGACAGTTTTATGTCATGATTTAAATCTAATTCTCATTGAAACTTTGTTCATGTAAAACGCCATGTTAAAGGTCTCGGTGCGTTTTCAGTTAACGGTCTTGGTTCTAGTGTAGCCATCTGAGCACCACAGGCAAGCAGAAGAGCCCGTTGTGAGAACGCTGATCCGAGTTCACAGAATCCTCTTTGCACAGGCTCACTGGAGACTGGATATGAGTGTTTTTCTCACACGTACCTAGTTCTAGGGAGTTTAGAGATCGAGTTTGACTGTGATTAGGCCACCGAACGCCATCAGAGTGGGGATTTTTTTCCTACTAGTCTGAGTTAACAGCACTCACACTGATTTAGTAAAACTGGAGAAAATAATATATAGCCATGCAAAGATGTGTTTTAAAATAGCAATGTGTTGTTTCCTACCTAATATAATCACAAAAATGGATAGACAGGTAGATAACCAGCCTTAGTTCTAATCTTAAACTCAAGCTGAATTTCTCAAAACAAGGTAACGCAGGTGACACTATGTTAATTGTTAATCTCCAACTTCTCTGTATTTTTCCCCCTAAAGCCTCAGAGCAAGTTTTGCTGGGTATAATTTGTGGTTCTCAAAGATGGCTGTGAAAGCAAGTTGCCTCCCCTTCTCATAGGTGAAGGGCGTTACTTCCTTTTGCTGCCAGCCCCTTTAAACTCCAGTCCCTAAGGCTCAGCCTGGTCTCAGCCTTGCTCCTCTCTTGCATCTGTCTTTCCTGTGATCAGTGGTGCTCACTGCTTTCAAGTTCTGTGTAAAATCCTGACACAATGACTGCAAAGCTTTCTTTTGGTCCTCAGTCTCCAAGTGTCTCTAACGTAAACCACAAAAGAAGAACTTGATAACTCCCTGCAAGCAAAGGAAATCAGGATTTTATGGTGCTCAGAAGTAGGACTCCCTAAAGTAAATCTTGCAACACAAAATGCTCCCTTTTCACTTAAACCAAATATCCATTTCCATTGGTAGAATAGAGAATTTAGCTAAGGAAACATTCCCATAAAGTTTTAACTATAAGAAATACAGTAAAAAAGAATTAATGAAAAGAGAGACATTATTAGGCATATTTTGGTGAATATTGTCCACCAGTGTGTTAAAACAGAAAGCAAAGAAAAGTTAGGCAAAAAAAAAAAAAGTGAGAAAATGGAACAAAATCTTAGAGATAAGGAGAAAATGAACAGAGGAATGAAAGGCAATGAGAAGTAAATTTTAAAAAGAGAACGGATATTGTTCACCATTGTAAAACAAAGCAATATTATTTTAATAGTAATATTTAAAATTTTAAGTCAGAAAGTGATTTAAAAAACAGCTATAAAATATTTTCTTGTTAAATTTCTGTTTACATGCTGCTGTTACTATTTAATTTTTTTTAATTTTCTGTACTTTTTTGGTAACAATGTCTGTTTCCCCATCCTTATGTCATTAGATTGGTTAGTTCATGTAGAAATCAGGTGCAAATGGACTAATCACACGTCTTCAGTGCAGAGGACTCATTATGTGTGTCCATTAATCAGACTATCCACTCCTACTGGAATAAAGACAATCATAATGCTAAATTTTTTGTACTTCCTGGAGAACTAACTATTCAATCAGGGCTTTAGGGATTCTTACTTATTTCAAATAGAATTGGGATATCCCCTGAAAACTAATGATTGCTTCCTTGTTACAGCTGTGGGCTCAGATTTATGCAAATAGAAAACAATTTCTGCAGCACCCTATAAAAATAAAAAATAAAGTAGCTGATCACGATAGCCATTTTGAAGGGTCAGATATTTCAATACCTTCTTTCTTGGAACAACACCAAGGAACAATAATCACAGGTAAAACTTTGTACCACCAATTGCCTCGAAAAGGAAACAAATATTTCCCACATACACAAGAAAAAACATTGTCCATTCCTGTCAGCCTTTTCAACCTCTTTTGTGTTCCAAGAAATTGTGAGTAATGAAAACAGGGCAGAGCCAATCAAATGGGTGTGTATACCAGTGCACTGTGAGAGTTGAAAGCTCTGCATTGAAAATAAGGCTCATGCATAATTCATAGGCTATGCATGTTTATGTAAATCACCAAAAGCGGAAGTGTATAGGAAACCAGATTCTGAGGTAAAATGACGATGTTATGATATACTGCTGGACTTGCATCTTGCCAATTCAACAGACTCCCTCCCCCACTTAGACTATTTTGGAGAATTACAGCATATGCTGGTTCACAGGAGGAAATCTAATAAAACTTCAAGGCTAACCCACATTGTATATTTTTCAACATTTCTTTCAGGTTCAATATAGCATTGAATCCCAAAACTTGGCCATATGTAATTCAGTTGGCCTAAAAATAAAGATATACACATAGATTGCCATAAGTAGGTGCTCCAGAAGTTCAGGGAAATGGAAACAGGGTCCAGAAATGTCACTTACAGATACGGTTCTTAATGCATGGGGGATTTGCATTACAAAAAACAAACGATCAAAAACAAAAGGAAATGAGCCCTCCTTCTTCGAGGTAGAGCCAATGAGTTTTGGAAGGGGTATAATCTTCGGAAGGCAACCTCGCTCTACCAGGGCCGGCGGGAGTGGTCTGCAGGCAGTTTTCAGCCCCTACTCCTTCCTGGCTGACGGGCTCTGACAGTCACTGTGGGGCGGGGGCTGGGCGGCTCATCTGCATGAGCTCCCCACCTCCTGGTCAGCTCAAAATCTTGGCAGCTCAGCCCCGAATTGGCAAGAGTGGTTTTTTTTTTTTTTTTTTTATAATAATAATAATAAATAAGAGCTTCCAAAGGAAACAGTGTCACCAAATTAAGTCCAATGCACCTGAAATACATTGCTCTGTTGTCTTTTAAATTGTTATAAATATAGCGGGCATTTTGGAGTCATTCTGTTTATTCCCCTCTTAATGTACTGTGTGAATCATTTTTCACGTGTGTTGGCGTCCTGTATGCAAATGGCGTTTAATGTGTTTTATCCACGGGATGCATTTACAAATCATCCTGTGCGTGGAGGAAAGCAGGGGCTTCTCTTCTGCATGGGAGGAGGAGGAGGGAGAGGAGGAGTGTATATCACTACGTTTCTAAGATGAGAGAAAATGTAAATGGGATGAGGAAAGCCCACAGATGCCGTAATAGAAATTGTCTGTGTTCCTAATTCAGCGCTTAGTACCTTGTCCTCACTTCACAGACTTTGAAAGTCTGGTTGCTGAATTGCCCTCCCCAGAACTTGAAGCGCTTGTCATTTGAAACAATTATCCTCCGCTTTATTCATGCGCAGGTCCGCGTGCCGCTTCCTCTCAGAAGCCACAAGAAAACCTCAGCATTGCAAGCACTTTTAAGTGAAGCAAAAAATTAACTTAAACATGTGTGCTCCGTGTACTACTGCAGTAACTGAGAATAATTTCCCACACACCTCATCATCGTGTGTTTTAGTCATGGTGATTTAAAGACTTGCAGATAATGGGGACCCAAACTTATTTTATTCTAAACAGTTCTCGTACACTAAATAATATACAGTCAATCACGAGCTGATTGAACTAGAGGAGATAAAATATTAAAGGTGCATTAAAATCTATTTTGTGTAATATTAAATGTGTAATCAAAAATGAACATCTCATATTATTTTTCTAACAATTAGAGAAATGTGGAAAACATAATGCTTTTATTTCGGTCATTTATAGAAATAGGCCTCTAAATGGTTATTATTTTCACTCCATGTACAGAATGACCAGGAAAAATGCTGGCAATTACTCTGAATGGCATTCTACCCTGGCATGAAGCTATCACTCATTTGCATATAGCATTGTTGGAACGAAGCCTGCGACGTGCAGATCCTCACCAGCCTTGGGAGTGCATACTGCCAATTGTACCTCCTCATACAAATAGATACTGCCACTTAGGGATCAGAGAGAGCGTTGCGACCACAGTCCTGAGCTATTAAAAACCACGACCCGCAATGGGAATTTTAAATGTGGTTTCTAAGAGGGGCTTTATCATTAGGATATTTCTCTTTTGTTACGGAAACAGAAGGAATTCTCTCATAGTTATTCCATGGAAGTATGTATCTTTTACCTGCAATGTCACATCCCCCCCCACCCAAGGAAAAAAGCGTATGGTATACAAAATAAAAACTTAATTATTCGCTAAGTTAGTAATGAACACAGTATTATTTATAACAAAAAGACAATAAAAAGTCCTCTTTACATTTTAGAATTGGAAGGAGAAAGAACAAAATGCAGATACAAT
Source organism: Oryctolagus cuniculus (assembly GCF_964237555.1). Taxonomy (NCBI): domain Eukaryota; kingdom Metazoa; phylum Chordata; class Mammalia; order Lagomorpha; family Leporidae; genus Oryctolagus; species Oryctolagus cuniculus. The sequence continues at coordinate 10,415,464 of NC_091445.1, read as the reverse complement.
CCTCTAATCTTTGAGCAGTGGCTTAGTAGTTTCCATGGTGACATGAATCTACAAATATAAACTCAAGTGAGGCAACTTATACCTCATTTATCAGAAAAAAAAGGCAAGAGAAAATTCTGTTTTAAATTACTTGGATAATTCTCTTAGTCATTGCCTTCATGGAGCATATATATCACTGGTGGGTTTATCTCCTAGTAGTCATCTTGGTATTGAAATGAAAACTAAAAATGTGTTCTGTACATGTTAGGAAATGAGGTATTTTGCAATTAATGTAACAAGAGATTGTTACTATTTCTTGATATTAACTAAAGGTTTTCTTGATAACAAAATAGTGAATTGGTTATAGAACTTGAAGTGGATTAAGCTCCCAATAGAAATATTTTTCTACCAAAATCCTTGTTCTAGGCCCAGGAACGCCTTTAATGCATTACATCTACACACGGAGTCTGTCTACAGCAGACTGTGTGCCTCACGTGCCGAGATTGGCCTGTGGAGGCGGTTGCAGTATGTGTGCACTGGAGTATAATGTACCAAATGCGCTCCTGAGCTATTTCTACACCTCTCATTTACACCTTCCCCATCCTCTAGTTTTCATGAGCCTTTCCCATGCTTCTGATTTTCTATTTGGTGAAGAATCTGAGTGATTGGTTATGGATGATAAGAAAAAAAATTAGTCCAGTGTGGACATGGCTGTCCTGCGAATACTGAGATGAAGCACGCTTCTGATTGTGTCATTTCCAGCTGTGTTCTAGTTTAAGGCAGTGTCCGACATGACACTCTGTGGGCTCCACTGAGTCACACGTTTCACACAGGTAGTGTTTTTCAGATGACCTCAAGTTAGAAGGGGATACTCACACCTCGGAATCCAAGATCAGCCTTCAAAGTGGCCTCGATAAATTGAAGACAGCATGAACCAGATGAAAATGTTTGCTAGCCATAGGTTCCATGGGGCATGGGAGGGGTAGAATCTAAGCTAGAATTCATCACTCATTTTTTTCACTCATCAAATATGGGTTGAATGCCTACTATGTGCCAGCCTCAAGCTGAACACCAGGTAGCACAAACACAATTTACTTTAGAAACCTGTCCCCACCCTTCTTGCATGGCTGACTCCTTTGAGAAATCAGTCCTATTGCAAATTTTATGTTCTTATGTTAAGCAAAACCAATAGATTTGAGAAGAAAAAACATAGTCGGCCTAGCACTGACCTATGGGTATATACACATTTGCACCTCCTCATTCTTCTCAATAAACAGTCAATTTGAGGAGACAATAAGTTTATAGTTAGTGTTTAGCTTTGGGTTAGTTTAGGATTATAATAAAAGTGTTTTAAAAGCTTGTTTTAAAAGATGTATTTATCTGAAAGGCTGACTTACAGAGAGAAGGAAATACGTACATAAACATGAGACAGAGAGAGAGATCTTCCACACACTGGTTCACTGCCAGACCAGGCAAGGCCGAAGCCAGGAGCTTCTTCCAGGACTCCCACTTGGTTACAAGGGCCCAAGGGTCTTGGATCATCTTCCACTGCTTTCCTAGGTGCATTAGAAAGGAGCTGGATTGGAAATAGAGCATCCAGGACTCAAACTGGTGCCCATATCACGTGCCAGCACTGCAGGCAGAGGTTTAAGTTATGCCACAGTGCTGGCTCCTAAAAGATACTCTCTTGGATCAATCTTCACATGCCAAAACTCAGAAGTCTTCAGCGCACCTTGAAAAACCCGATTCGAGGGGTGGGTGTTTGGCACAGCAGCTAAGACGCCGCTTAGGATGCCCACATTGCTTATTGGAATGTCTGGGTTCAGTTCCTGGCTCTGCTTCCATTTCCAACTTCCTGCTGATGCACACCCTGGAAGGCAGCAAGTGATGAATCCAGTTCATGGGTCCTGGCTTCATGAAGCTGAGTATTCCAAGTATTTCAGGAGGGAACCAGTGGATTTTCTCTCGCTTTTGTTTTTGCGCGCGCGCGCGCGCTCTCTCTCTCTCTCTTTCTTTTAGAATCTGATCCCACTGGCATTTAACCTGTGTTTCTACCATAGCTGCCTTGAAGAAGGGTTGATTAGGACAGTCTAGGCCTGCTTTTTCAGCACTGTTATTATTCTGCCTTTTGACTCTCAGAAGTGATCAACTTAAACAATGAATTACTAGGCCCCCATTCCTGTTCTGTCTCTTCACTGTGCTCGTGCACAGCACCTTCTGACATGGTCAGATGAGACGCCAACCTTGCTGTCACGAAGCTGAGTGGATGTCCAGGGAGACGTAAACGTCAAGGGACCTTCCCGGGGAGATCAAGGACCTGGAGGCCGCACAAACTTCCTTCAAAGGTGTAAATCAAAGGGGCTGGCACTCCAGATGGCATTAAGGCTGTCAAATTGGGGAACATAGGATGACAAAACCTAATTAGCAGCTTAACTAGTAAAGTGCATCTACGAAAAATAATCACCTGAGAAAGATGGTTTAACTCAAAAACCATATTCCAGAAACAGTTAGAAAGCAGGCAGACATGAGGAGAGAACACTCCGGTAACACCCATAAGTAAATCATACATACCTGCATGCTATGAAAATCGCTTCATTACTCTTACTCTCTTACTACTCTTCTGGGCTTTTCCCCATTCTTTGGAAATGGACAAGGCATATACACTTTTTTCCCCTAAGGAACCAGTGTTTCAAAACTGTTGTGCCTGGTTTCTATTTCTTGTAATGTTTTTCTCCTCTTACTTCTGAAATGGTAGGCCTGAGGAAACAAAGAGTTAAATTTTTAAGCAGCCACTGATAGGCTCTCTAAAGCAATTATTCCTTCTGTCACCGAGAGATGAATGTACTACCACCAGACAGTACCAGCGCGCTCTTTCAGGCTCTGATGCAAATTCCTGTCGGACCACACCACTGAAAGCCCTCTGCCTCTTAGTAAAGCTCATTTCTTGTGATTTTTTTTCACATATAAAAAAGAAAATATCTTGCTTGGATGATTGTTGAACACATTTTAACAATTTTTAACCCATTTAGAATAGCATTACCTGCTTATTAACTTTGAAAAAATATTTATCTATTTGAAAGGCCAAGTTGCAGGGGGAGGGGGGAGAGGCAGGGAGGAGAAGAGGGGGGAGGGGGAAGCTGGGGGGGGAGAGGGAGAGGGAAAGGGGAGAGGTTGGGGGGAAGGTGGGAGGGTTTGTGCTGATCCAAAGTCAGGAGCTTCTTCTGGGTCTCCACAGGGTGCAGGGACTTGGGTCATCTGCTATTGTTTGCCCAGGCAATAGGAGAGAGCTGAATTGGAAATGGAGCCACTGGCACCCAAACTACCACCGATATGGGATGCTGGCACTGCAGGCAGCGGCTTTACCCACTATGCCACAGCTGGTTCTCTTGAATCTAAACCATCTATGATCAGCAGAAATGGGAAGAAATGCTCTGGCATAGCATCTCAGAACAACACGGAGGAACATGGGAAAGAAGGACAAGGAGGAAAATGAAGATGAGAGGGGACGGGGAGGGAGGGAGAAAGGAAGAACTCAAGAAAACCCCAGGAAATGAAGGAAACTCGACAATGCGATCCTCAGAAAATAAGACACTGGGTCCACTAAGAAGAGGAGAGGCACAGGAGAGGCACAGGAGAGGCGAGCGCAAGGGAAGGAAAAGGAGAAAAGGCAGCAGCAGCAGCGGTGAAAACCATGAAATACCATCCTGAGTAACAATTAGCTACTAAATATTAAAACATAACAAAACAAAACAACACAAAAATTGGCTGATAAATCTCCAAAAAGTTAAGAACAACACAAAAGATAGAAAAAAAATTTAAGGACTAGGTAAAGATCTACAATCAGAAAATGAGAGTTTGAAATATAAAATCGAGGATGGTGCTGCAGCCTAGAGGGCATCCCATATGAGCGCTGGTTCGAGTCCTGGCTGCTCCACTTTTGATCCAGCTCTCTGCTATGGCCTGGGAAAGCAGTGGAAGATGGCCCAAGTCCTTGGGCCCCTGCACCCATGTGGGAGACCCAGAAGAAACTCCTGGTTTTGTTTTGGCTCACCTCCAGCCATTGCAGCCATCTAGGGAGTAAACTAGCAGGTGGAAGACCTCTCTCTCCATCTCTGTCTCTGCCTCTGCTTCTGCCTCTTGGTAACTCTGCCTTTCAAATGGATAAATAAATCTTTAAAAAAAAAAAACACGGAAAATTACAGGAAGAAAATGATCAATGATCTTATACTAGAAAATCTGTTGTAAAAGAACAAATGTCTCTGAAGTGAAAGGGCTCTTCAAGTACCCAGCACAATGAATGAAAGTAGACCACACCTAGGATGTACTCCTGTCATTTCAGGGCTAGTGTTCAAGCTATCACCAGGTTAAAAGTCACATGGAAGCCTAGTAAGGCATGCTGACAGGCACACACAGTCCACATGGTGCCAGTTTACTACCTCCATCTATTCTGATTGAGAATCTAAAATGATCGCATTAGCTCACACAGATGGAAGCTAAGGTAAGGCTATAAAATCAAACATGAAAGACAAAGATTTTCAGTCGCTCATACCCAGCTGGAGGAATCAAGACTTCTCTGCCAAATGGCTCACATATCAGGAAAAGAGCTTGGAATCCTACATGAGAACACCTAGCCATTCAACCTTGAAACCAAAGGATTGCATGTAAAAGTCTACTTGTGCTGTTGACAGCACAACATTTTCTATCAGATGATGTCCTGTTCCCCAGTATTCAGACCAAATAATTGCATAGCTTAGATGGCCAGAAAAGTATAAACATGTGAGCTCAGAACAGAGGAGAAAGAGGGAACAAGGGAGAAAGAAAGCAGAGAAGGGAGAGGAGGAGAGAAGGGGAGGAGGGAGAGACAGAGAAAGATTTCTTTCAGATAGACCAGTGCAAAATCTTGTGATTTTGAAATTATTTAAAAAGTTTTAATGTGTGCACACATGTAAACTTGTGGTTTTGCACCAAAATTGCAAATTCTTTCTATTTTGCAGTTCTTAATCTGATCATCACACTAGGTGATTTGCTCCCTTCCAGCAGCAACAGCGTCCACTAGGACTAGCCCCACTGATCCTTAGCATTGCAACAAGCCTCAACACCATTGCCTTCTGTGAAAGGACAAGGGAATTCAATCAGCAGCTCACTCTTGAGAAGCTGAAATTAGAATCTGAACTCCTAGGTGGCCTTAAGTCATGGGGAGATGGCAGGAGTTAGGCTAGGGACCCGCAAAGTTAGGAGAGTGTGTTGACCTTTTAAATCAAATGACTCTACTTGATAGAGAATGGGAATGATGTGGAAATGCTGAACCAATAAAAGATTTGGCACAGCCTGAGGGATTGGCCCATCGTTGGATGTATTTCCAGACAGAGCCCTAGTTCCAGCCTCAGAAACTCACTGTAGGCACCAGCCTCCTAGCATATATTACAGCTCACTTGCCTTGTTTTCTCAACTAAGGGGAAAAATCTACCTAGGAAAAATAGTTAAAATAGTTAAAAATTAAATATATAAACAAACAAAGTGTGGGATACAGGAATTGTCTGGAGAATATAATAGAGGATATATATTGAAATAAAAATCAATGGGGGCTGGCGCCGCAGCTCACTAGGCTAATCCTCCGCCTTGCGGCGCCTGCACACCGGGTTCTAGTCCTGGTCAGGGTGCCGGATTCTGTCCCGGTTGTCCCTCTTCCAGGCCAGCTCTCTGCTGTGGCCAGGGAGTGCAGTGGAGGATGGCCCAAGTACTTGGGCCCAGCACCCCATGGGAGACCAGGAGAAGCACCTGGCTCCTGCCATCGGATAAGCGCGGTGCGCCGGCCGCGGCGGCCATTGGAGGGTGAACCAACGGCAAAGGAAGACCTTTCCCTCTGTCTCTCTCTCTCACTGTCCACTCTGCCTGTCAAAAAAAAAAAAAAAAAAAAAAGAAAAGAAAAGAAAAAGAAAAAGAAAAAAAGAAATCAATGGGAAATAGTTCAAATACCATGTCCCGAAACTTGGGAGAATATGGCTTTGGGACTATTTATCATAGCAGAAACCTCTTCATACTTGAACTGGAAAACTTTTGCTAACTTCAAAGTAGGTTCCACAAGACCTTGATGTTTCCTACTACAAGATAATTTATGTAAGATACAACAGTGGAGGCAGGTAAAGCAAAGCCAGAGGCATCACAATATCAGATCTCAGGACACTACAGGGCAGTTATAATAAAAATAGCCTAGTACTGGCACAAAAATAGACATGTAAACCAATGGAACAGAATAAAAACCCCTGGAAATTAACCCATGCAACTACATCCAACAGATCTTTGACAAAGGGACTGAAATCATTCCCTGAAGAAAGGACAGTCTCTTCAACAAATGGTGCTGAGAAAACTGGATCTCCATGGGCAGAATTATGAAACAAGATCCCTTCCTTATAAAAATCAACTTGTAATGGGTCAAGGATTTAAATCTGTGACCTGATACCTTCAAATTATTAGAGGAAAACACTGGAAAAACTCTGCAAGACACTCGCATAGGCAAAGACTTTTTGGAAAACACCCCAGAAGCACAGGCAATAAAAATAGACAAATGGGATTACATCAAGCTAAGAAGCTTCTGCATTGCAAAGGAAATACAACAAAGAAGCAACTGACAGAATGGCAAAATATTTGAAAACTATATAATTGATAAAAGATTAATATCCGTGATGAGGAAAGAGCTTGAGAAATTCAACAATAACAAAACAAACAATCCAGCTAAGAAATGGTCAAAGGAAATGAACAGGCATTTATCAAAGGATAAAATATGAATGGCAAGCAAATACAAGAGGCTCAGGATTAGGATCACTAGCCATCAGGGAAATACAGATAAAAACCATAATGAGGTTTCACCAGTTAAATTGGCTATCATCTAAAAACCAAAAAATAATAAATTCTTATGAGGATGTAGGGGAAAAGGCACCCTAGTACACTGTTGGTGGGAATGTAAACTAGTACAACCATCATGGAAGACAGTGTGGAGGGTCCTCCAAAATCTGAAAATAGATTTACCATATGACCCAGCCATCCCACCCCTGAGAGTTGACCCAAACGAAATGAAATCAGTATATGAACAAGATATCTGCACCCCCTTTCTTAACCCAGCTCAATTCACAATAGCTAAGATCTGAAATCAACCCAGATGTCCAGCAACTTGGTAAAGAAAATGTGCTATATATATACATATTATAATACTACTCAGTCATAAAAATCAGTGAAATCCTGTCTTTTGCAACAAAATGAATATAACTGGAAACCATTCTGCTTAGTGGAATAAGCCAGTCCCCAAATAACAAATGTCATGTTTTCTCTGATATGTAGCAGTACTGTAGAATTTTTTAAAATGTATGAGAATGAAACAAACATCTTATATTTGTCATTGTTTGTTAGCCTTTGTCTAACTCCTGTGGAACTATGGTCTCTTTACTTTTTACTGGTTGAATATTATGTTTAGCACTGCATTACGACTGTGATTATAAAGTAAAATGAAACTAAGTTTTTGCAAAAATTAAAGGAAAAAACAAATGAAAGAAGGAGAATTGAGGGATGGAATAAGGGAGGCAGGGAAATATTATTTTCTGAGAATTTTATCTATGAGGGGCCGATGCTGTGGCGCACTAGGTTAATCCTCCTCCTGAAGTGCCGGCATCCCATATGGGTGCCAGTTCTAGTCCCGGTTGCTCCTCTTCCAGTCCAGCTCTCTGCTGTGGCCTGGGAAGGCAGTGGAGGATGGCCCAAGTGCTTGGGCCCCTGCACCTGCATGGGAGACCAGGAGGAAACACCGGGCTCCTGGCTTCGGAATTGCATAGCTCTGGCCATTGCAGCTAATTGGGGAGTTAACCAATGGAAGGAAGACCTCTCTGTCTCTCTCTCTCTCTATCTGTAACTAACTCTCAAATAAAATAAATAAAAATATTTAAAAAAAGAAAAAGCATTGTATCTATGAAATATATTAAATCTGTTTCTATATTAATAACAATTATTTAAAAGGCTCTTGGGGAGGCTCCTCTCAAAACCAACAAGGAGTCTTCACTTATTTTGATTGAAAAGCCACCAAACAAAAAGACAGCAAAGACTCAAGGCTTAGTATATGTACTAATTCAGATTACTGTTTATTGCCACCAAATTGGATATTCATCATAGTTAAAATTGGTAAATTTTATATTATATGTGCCAACTTTAAAAATTAAATAAAAAGGATTTTAAAAATCCTTTGACCTATTTCTCTTGATATTCTGAGTTTCTGAACAAACAACTGTAGAAAGGACTAATTAATATATGAATTGAGAAAGACATCTCTGTTTCAGATTTTCTAAAACTGATAGGCTAAGAAAAGAGTAAGGCAGGCCTTGAGAATCCATTAGCATTATTTCAGGAATGAATTTTAAATAAAACAAGCTGGTCCTCGAGACATCTTTATTTCTTGAAGTGCTTATTACCATTGTGGAGAGAGAAAAAAAACAAACGACCAAATAAGACTAGTGATCACTGAAAAAAGAAAGCATTAATTTGTAAACATTCAGAAGTCCTTGGGTGTACGATTGCTCTGTTACAACTGCAGTGATAAGGACTATTAATTGCTAAAACAAAAAGGGAAGGAGAAGAAGGGAGGGAGAGAGGGAGGAGAGAGAAGGAGGAGAGAAAAGGAGAAAAATTGTTGGCATACCAAAAAAGCAAAATAATCTCACAAACATAATTAAGATGATTCTGTCCCTAAGATCTCTTTAGCACTAGAGAGACTCATGTTTGCAGAGACCAGATCGCATCAGGGCCATATTTAATAAAATAGGTTCCCCCTTTAGGTTGACAATACAGTGCTATGGAAATTCAGATATCCCTTTACATAATGCACGCCAACACATTAACATTTTTACCAGAACTCATAGGCGGTGGGGGATGAATCCAGATAAATTCACATTCGTGGATGTGAAACTTCTCTACTCTGCACTGCCATTCATATTCTCCTCTTTGCTCTGTTGCTCTCTGCCAGATGCAACACTTTCCTCATGTTTTCTTGTTCTTTGTCAAATATCATGCAAGGCACCACCAAATTAGAAACCCAGGCACCAGGAGAAGCTACCAACTGCACACAGCTGTAGAAGCAGCAGGCCTGTTTCCTCAAAGATGGCAGACGGAGCCTCCACACTGAATAGAACAATGCATTTTCAAAGGATTCTTTTGAACAAGCAATTTCTTCCTCATTTTGTGCCACATAAAAGACAAACACGGAGAAAGTCGTGAGGTTTTGCTCTTGTTTTGTGTGTTTTAGTAACGTGCTGGCTCATGTCCAAGGACAGATGAATAGCTCTGATGAAGGTTCTAGGTAATAAAGACTCTCCTCGGTTTTCCCACTTCTGCCTCTTTTCACAAGCAACAAATGAAAGCATGTTTGCTGTGTGCATGAACCCTGAGCAAAGTTATTCATTAGAAGAAATGTCCCACTGGGACTTCCCCTCTCTCTTTTTATCACCTCTCCCTTGTTGGTGGGATCCATGTTTGCTTCAGTCTTTGGGGAATGTCTTTAAATTTTAAAATACACCTGCTCCTTGATCCTGGCACTTGTATGAATATTTCTGTAGCATTGATTTTGAGAACAGGAAACCAGCCCCTGACATCCAGGAACCAGACCAACACAGCAAGGCCTTCATGCTGCCAGCTGCTTGCCTGCACCCACAGAGGTGTCCTGTTGAAAATACACAAGCTCATAGAACACCCACATCAGACAAGGTCCCTTTGTGACTGGGATGAAGTGAGATCAAAGCAAAGCAATACAAAACCTTATCCAAATTTACTGGCCGAAGCACAGATTCTGCATCCTTCCTAATGTTGTCTCCTTGCTTTGGCCCTATGGTTCCCCATGACGTGTGTAATCTGCATTATTGCATCAACAATAAACCCGATCTACTTTCTGGTGGTGGCAGGCATAACCTACAAATATTTTTGTTTATTCAGAGCCCTTGCCATAAATAGCCTTTTTCTGCCAGAGAGAGAGAGAGAGAGAAAGAGAGAGAGACAGAGAAAACTGTTATATACGTGTATGAACATAAAAATAAGACCTTGTTACTCAACCAATAAATCTACAATAAAAGGTCCCAAATGAGATGGAATTTGACTATGCTCAGTCAAAGTCAATGATATCCACACAGTCATAAACTATAGATCCTCTAGATTCTGATCCCTGACACTTGCATCAGTCATGTAATTTGTGGGGTCAAGCGAAAAATGGAAATGCGGGATGTCTTTTTCTTAAGATACTAAAATACAAAACATTTTCCTTTTCCTACCATCCACTTCTTGACCTGTCTTGACTTTTTAATTTCTTCTTAATGTCATGCTGTCTGGGGCAAGGTAATAATATTCTTGGACAAAGCACAATTTTCCTCAAGAACTGGGTTGTGTTTTGGCCCTACTGGGGTCCACCAGCAGTCAAGTCTCCCAGCCAGTCAGTAGCCAGGAGGAAGCACTGTGCCCAGCCACTTAGGGGCAGGAAAGTCAAACCAGGGAGTGCCCTTCCCAAGGGAGCTGCTGTTTTAACCCCTTGCACCTGGATGAACCCCAAATGATTGCCACCCTTGCCTCTGACAATCACACTCAATTCTAGATGAGGGTAGGTAAAAATCTTGCAGCCAGGACTCATGAGTCCAAAATCACTGTGGCATTGCCAGCCTGCCACCAAGACTTGCTCTCAAATGTCATGGGTGCACATACCCAATGCTTTCCCTTCTTCAGGCCCAGTCAGGGAGAGTGTTGTAGTGGTCTCTGGACAAGTGCAGGGAAGGAGAAATCGGGGGCAGGAGTGAGGAGTTGGGAGGTGAGAAAGCAGGTCCCAGAGGACGTAGCCAAGGAGGCCTAGAAACAGCAGAAGCAGCAGGAGGCAGGAGCTATGTGTATACTATGCCACATACTCTACACCATGTATACTTCGTGATCCCCCTGGATTTTGCTTCCAAAACTGAAACTGAAAGAAAACTATTAAGATTGTCAAGACGGCAGCTGCAGAGTATTAAGCCTCCATCATGCAGTCCTCTTGAGTGTGGGGCCTGGTACAACCACACAGGTCAAATACTTATACAATACTTAACATTAAAACAAAAGCACAGGCCGGCGCCGCGGCTCACTAGGCTAATCCTCCGCCTAGCGGCGCCGGCACACCGGGTTCTAGTCCCGGTTGGGGCGCCGGATTCTGTCCCGGTTGCCCCTCTTCCAGGCCAGCCCTCTGCTGTGGCCCGGGAGTGCAGTGGAGGATGGCCCAGGTGCTTGGGCCCTGCACCCCATGGGAGACCAGGAAAAGCACCTGGATCCTGGCTCCTGCCATCGGATCAGCGCGGTGCGCCGGCCGCAGCGCGCCGGCCGCGGCGGCCATTGGAGGGTGAACCAACGGCAAAGGAAGACCTTTCTCTCTGTCTCTCTCTCTCACTGTCCACTCTGCCTGTCAAAAAAAAAAAAAAAAAAAAAAAAAAAAAAAAAAAAACAAAAGCACAGATATGATGGATGATATAGCAAACTATTTTACAACAGAGCTTATCATTACCCTATCATCCAGTCTTTTATGAAAACATACAAGTTTTAGGGCCCAGTGCTGTTGCACAGCAAGTGAAGCCACTGCCTGCAATACCAGCATCCCATATGGGTGCCATTTTTGTGTTCTGGCTGCTCCACTACTCATTCAGCTCTTTCATAACGGCCTGGGAAAACAGCGGAAGGTGGTACAAGTGTTTGGGCCTCTGCCACCCATGTGGGAGACCCAGATGAAGCTCCTGGCTCCTGGATTGGCCTGGGTCAGCCCCGGCTGTTGGGGCCATCTAGGGAGCAAACCAGTGGATGGAAGCTTGCTTGCTCTCTCTTTCTCTGTAACTCTTTGAAAATAAATAAATAAATGTTCAAAAACTGTTTGAGATAATGCCATGGATTCCTAAAACCTCCTATTTTAGGAGTATTACTAGTTCACGAAGCATACACTACTGACAGTCATTTGAACCGTACATACCATCCTGCCCTTGGGGAAATGATTTTTGCTTCCCATAACTCTAAGTTGAAAAAACTGATTTCATGGATGTTACTGGAAACCGTGATACTTAGTGAAATAAGCCAGTCCCCAAAAGACAAATACCATATGTTTTCTCTGAGGTGTGGTAACTAATAGAGCACTTGCATAGGAGTGGAATTGACATTTTGAGATTCCATGATTGTTTACAACCCTTGTCTCCACTGTTGAGGAACAGTGTTTTGTTGTTTTTTTTTTTTTTCTCCATACTATTTGTTTAACTCTTTACTTAGTGTAGGGTTACTCTTATGAGTATAAATTAAACTGAAAATAGATCTTTGTAAAAATTAATAGTGAGACTAGAGGGAGGAGGAAGAAGGGTGGAGGCAGGGTAGCGTGGGAAGTATCACTATGTTCCCAAATTTGTTTATATGAAATACATGAAACTTTTTTTACAGGCAAAGTGGACAGTGAGAGAGAGACAGAGAGAAAGGTCTTCCTTTTCTGTTGGTTCACCCCACAATGGCCGCTGCAGCTGGCGCGCTGCACTGATCAGAAGCCAGGAGCCAGGTGCTTCTCCTGGTCTCCCATGCAGGTGCAGGCCCAAGCACTTGGGCCATCCTCCACTGCCCTCCCGGGCCACAGCAGAGAGCTGGACTGGAAGAGAAGCGACCGGGACTAGAACCCAGTGTGCCGGCGCTGCAGGCAGAGGATTAGCCTAGTGAGCTGTAGCACTGGTGAAACTTTTATATCTTAAATAAAAATTCAAAAAATGAATAAAATAGATTTCAGTCCATTTGTGTCCCTAAGTTTTCTGGTCCCTGAGGTTGCTGGTATTAGTTGCTTTATTATGACAGTCTGTCTTCTTAAATTGAAGTTTAAAAAAAAATCATTGTCTAATGTGTCTATTTAATGCTTATAATTCTAAATTCTACCCCCTTAAATTTTTTTTTTGATTGGGGCCAGTGCTGTGGCGCAGCAGGTTGACGCCCTGGCCTGAAGTGCCAGCATCCCATATGGGCGCCGGTTCTAGTCCCTGCTGCTCCTCTTCCAATCCAGCTCTCTGCTATGGCTTGGGAAAGCAGTAGAAGATGGCCCAAATCCTTGGGCCCCTGCATCCACATGGGAGACTGGGAAGAAGCTCCTGGCTTCGGATCGGCGCAGTTCCGGCCATTGCAGCTAACTGGGGAGAGAACCAGCATATGGAAGACCTCTCTCTGCCTCTCTTCTCTCTGTGTAAGTCTCTGACTTTCAAATAAATAAAAATCTTAAAATTGATTTTTTATTTTATTTTGAAGGGAGGAAGTAAGGGAGGGTTGGGGGGTGGAGAGAGAGAATATGGATCTCTTATCTCTCAACTCACTCCCCAAATCTCACAACTGCTAGGGCTGGACCAAGCTGAAGTCAGGATCCAGGAACTCCATCAGGGCCTCCCACTTGATTGGCAGAGACCCAGCTATTTGAGCCCTCCCCATTGCCTCCCAGGGTGCCTATCAGCAGCCAACTAGAATCTGAAGCCAGGACCCCATCCCAGGCACTACAAGGTAGGATGCAGGCATCCAGAGCTGTATCCCGACCAGTATGCCAAGCACCCACCCCAGTTCTACCGTCTTGGATGTTAGTATTGCCAGTGTGCTCTCCGATTCTTCTAGTCTAGAATCTCATGGCTTATTCCTTTTCAACTTTTCTATTTTGTTCCAAGTGTGTCCCTTATAACAAATATAGAACAGATTTTATTTTTACCTTGGTCTGATAATTGCTGCTTTAAATAGTGGTGACCAGCTTGCCAGCATGTCATGTAACATATGTGACTATAGTTCATCCACATGACATCATTCCTGGTTTATATTCTTTAATTTCTTATTTTGCTGGTTTTCCCCACATTCTGTTCATTTCCTCTGTTCCCTCTTGCACTGTGGAAGTCCTAGTGTTTTCTCCTCCACTAGTGGTTGCCTAACTTTCCTCCGCAGACTCCTGCTGTGTGAAAACAAGATGTAACTGACTCCCAGCACATGGTGGCTGTGCTTTTTCTGCCCCAGAAGATGGGACCTTTTTCTCAACATTCTTCCCACTCCTCGCTCCCTTTCAAGGCCTTGCCTTCCCAGTCTCTCTTCCCCTTCCCCATCTCAACTGTTAGACATCCTGGGGAGGTTTAAGATTTTAATTCCCAAGATTGATGGATTTTTTTAACCTATAATGTATCTCTTCTATTGTAAAAGCTGTTTTTTAACACTCAGATTACATAGTCCCATTCTTTCATTAGCCACTTAAATAGAATTTCATTTAGCATAAATGTAAATATATAACAGATTTTGACATGATTTATGCTGTTTAATTTACATACATATGAGTAATTATGTTTTACTCACCACTTTTTCCACTTTCGCCTTCCCCTACTTTGAAGTCTGTCCTGATTCGCCTGTTGGTATGTTGGCGAGAAACCCGCGGAACCCCCGAGTCCTTGCTCGCTTGCAGACACTGTTACTTCACTTGGTCAGAGGAGCCCCGACTGTGTGTCAGATTCTCTGGCTTCAGTTCTCTTCTGCCTGCAGTACTTCCGCATGCCTCTGTCTTCACTCTTACAGCTAAGAAGCCTTAGGTCAATTTGACTTTTCTTTGCACAGAGTTTCTTCTGTTTGGAAACTTGAATCATTTTCTGTCTTCAAAGTTGGGGATTTTACCAATTTATATATGTGTCTTTTCTCTTCTGCCTGGAAGTTGAATTTTTCAAATGAAAGTTCAAGGCTTTCTTCAGCTTAATTTTCTTCCATCACTTATTAATTGCTGAATCTCCTGCATCCATTCTTCTTTCTTCTTTGGGCCTCTGATTGGTCTCCTGGTTCCTCTCTTTCCTCTAATGATTTCTGCCGTTGGCATTTCTACTCTGTGTGTCGAGACATTTCTCCCACTTCATCCTCAAGGTCATCGGCAGTCTTTTATTGGACACTATTGTCTCACTCAACTCAACAATTTTTTTATCTTAAAGATCCTGGGAGTTTTTTCTTAGTTCTAATTTGATAAAAATAAATTGGCTATGGTACATTCAGGTTTCCTTAGGTTTTCTGCTTATATTGTGCTTGTTTAATAATTTGTAGATGGGAGATTCAAATATCATAAAATCAATCCATTCAAAGTGCATGATTAAGTGGGAATCAATACAGTCACATTATTGTGCACCAGCTCAGTGTAATTGCAAATCATATCTGTCACTCCAAAGTTAAACCCCTTACCCACTCAGTAATTTCTTCACATACCTGCTCTTCCAGTCCCTGGGAACTGCCAATCTGCATTCTCTCTCTTTGGATTTATCTTTATCTTTTCAGGATATCTCATGTAAATAGAATCATATAAAATGTGATCTTTTGCGCTAGAATCTTTCAGTTAATGTATTTTTGAGGTTCATCCATATTGTAGCATAAATCAAGATTTCATTTGTTTTAATGACTGAATAACATTCTACTTTAAAAAGATATGGAAATTTTTACCCCTTCATTTGGTGATGGACATTTACACTGCTTCCACATTTTGATCATTTTGAATATCAGATATATGATGTGAGAATACTTTCTCCCACTCTGTGGGTTGTCTTTTCACTTTATTGATAATGTTCTTTGATCTACAAAAGTTTTAAATTTTGATACAGCCCAATTTATTCTATTTTTTCTTTTGTTGCTCATGTCTTTTGGTGTTGTATCTAAAAATCTATTGTTAAATTCAAGGTCATGAAAATTTATTCCATGATGCCTCCTAAGAGTTTTATGATTTTAACTGCTACATTTATGTTGCAGATGCATTTTGAGTTAATAGTTGTATGTGGTATGAGATGGGGATTTAACTTGATTCTTTCATGTGGGGAAATCCAATTGTCCTGGCACTTATTTATTGGAGAGATTATTCATTCTTCATTAAATGGTCATGGCATGACTGTTGAATATCAGTTGGCCATAGTTGCAACGCTTGCTTTCTGGACTCTCGCTCTATTCCATTGGTCTACATGTCTGTTCTGTTGTCAATACCGCACTTATTTGATAATTGTAAGACTGTAGGAAGGTTTGAAATCAGAAAATGTGAGTCCTCTGACTTCATTTGTTTTTCAAGATTGTTTTGGTTATTAAAGAATGCTTGTAATTCTTTATGAATTTGAGAATTGGCTCTTGCATTTCTTAATCATTGTATTTTTTGAAAGGAATTGCATTAAGCATACTGATTTTTGGGGTAGTTTAGCATAATTAAATATTTTTCAGTTCATAAACACTGATGTAATTCACTTTTTTAGATTGTCTTCCATTTCTGTCAACAATATTTTAGTTCTCAGCATACAAGACTCTTATTTTTTTATTTTTTTTATTTGACAGATAGAGTTAGTGAGAGAGACAGAGAGAAAGGTCTTCCTTCTGTTGGTTCACCCCCAAAATGGCCGCTACAGCCAGAGCTACACCGATCCGAAGCCAGGAGCCAGGTGCTTCTTCCTGGTCTCCCATGCGGGTACAGGAGCCCAAACACTTGGGCCATTCTCCCCTGCCCTCCCGGGCCACTGCAGAGAGCTGGACTGGAAGAGGAGCAACCAGGACAGAATCCTGCGCCCATATGGGATGCTGGCGCCACAGGTGGAGGATTAACCAAGTGAGCCACAGCAACGGCCCAGCATTTAAGACTTTTAACTGTTAATTAGTCAAGGCTCTTGAGCGATCCAGAACCAGTAAGATAAACATAGATGTAGAGAAAGATTTATAAGGTGGGATTGGCTCACACAATTAAGCCTCATGCAAGTTGGAAGCTCAGAGAAATCGATGGTATAGATTTAGTTCAGATTTAAAAATCTGAGATCTATGGGACTGATAGCATAAGTCTTGAGCCAAAAAGCTTGAGAACCAGAAGTGTCTATGAGGGCAGAAGTAGATGTGTGTTCCAGCTAAAGCAGAGAGCTAACTCATTCTTCTTTCACATATGCATTCTATTCAAGCCTTCAGTGGATTGGATGATGCCCATCCTCATTGGCGAGGGTGATCTTCTTTACTCAGTCTACCAACTCCAGTGCTAATCTCCTCTGGAAATACAATCAGAGATACATCAAGGTGTAACATTTTACTATTTATCTGAGCATCCCTTAGCCCAGTCAAGTTGATACACAAAATTAATACCACAATCTCCTTGGCTAATTTTTTCTAGGATATTTTCTTCCTTTTGATGCTATTATAAATGAAATTGTTTGTCTAATTTCTCTGAGTTTTTGGGGGAATATATAGAAACATAACTAGTTTCTGTAAATTGATCTTGTACCTAAAAACTTTGCTAAATTACTTATTAGCCCTAGTAGAATTTTGTGTGGATTTGAGGATCCCTTACATATAAGATCACATCATCTGGAAATATAAGGAGTCTTCATAGTTAAAGGAAATGCAAATTATGGTAAAACTCTACATGGGTTTGAAATTTTTTTTTGCACCAAAGTAAATTTATCTTGTAATTCCATGAGTATTTATTTCATTCAAGATGAAAAAAGTTCCCATCTCTTGCTCACTCCCAAATACCTTCAATTATTAGGGCTGGCTTGGGACCAAAGTCAGGAGCAGAGAGCACAATCCAGTTCTTCCAAGTGAGTTGTAGGAACCCAATTACTTGAACCCTCACTGCTATCTCTAGGGTCTGCATTACCTGGAAGCTGGAGTCAGGAATCAAATCCAGGTACTCCAATGTATGACACAGGCATCCTAACCACTAGGCTAAATGCTCACTTCCTGAAATTCTTGAAGTGCCCTCATAGAGATCACTTTACGTCCCCTTCCCCCATTTGGATACTTTTCACTTCTTTTTCTTGCCCAATTGCTCTGGCTGGAACTTCCAGTTTGATTTTAAAATGTAGTCATACAAGTATCCACCCTTGTCTTGTTCCTCACGACACAGGCTTCACTCAGATTTCCCCAAGTCACACATCAGTTCATCAGCCAACACATTCACAACTTCAAGGACTGTATTGCTAATAACTTTTAACACAAAGATGATATTTATTTTGGAAATCTTGGAAACAAAAAATTATCAAAAAGCTAATGTTCATGTGTATGCCCACTGATGACTTTACATTTCAATGCTGATCTCTTATGAATGTATACATACTCAATAAATATATTTTATAAATGACAACCCCTGGGGTTGAGATCACACTTTACATATTTTGAAGTCTACTTTCTATAATAAGTAAACCTTATAAAACTTTTAAACATACTATTGTTTTGTACATCTTTAAATTGGAACTCTACATTGGTGTAATAGTAATTACGCTATTACCCCATGTCCAGAACAATTATTTCTTACAGATACCAAATTGTTCCTCAAATTTTACCTAGGTACTTTTAAGAATATACACAATTCTTTACATAATTAAAAGGAATTAGTATACTAGTGGCTTAAACTCATAATGGTTATGGCCTTTAAAAGGTGAAAAGCTTTTAGTTGTTTTTTAAATTTTTAAACTCTGAAATCTATTAGCATTTTTAAAAATATGAGTCCATAAACAAGCTCCTGTGTAAATTTGGTGGTGGTGGCTTGTATGTTTTAAAGGCAAGTTTAGAAGATAATTCTAAATGGTGAAAAGTATTTAAGACTTCTATAACTTTTAAAAAAATTTTATTAATACAAAGAGAATAGATTTTATTTATTTCATAGGTACAATTCTAAGAAGGTAATCATATTTCCCTCCTTATCTCTCTCCCTTCCTCAATCCCCCTCTTTCCTTCCTTTTTTTTAAGTTTTGCAAAAACATTATTACAATCCAATCTATAATCATAGGCTTAATGGATTACTAACCCATTAAGAAAAACACAGTTCCACAGGAGTATATACAAGGGCTAAAGACAACAATCAAATCAGAGCATGTCTGTTTCATTCCTATACATTTTTGTATTCTATATTAATTACCACATATCAGAAAACATGATATTTTTGGACTTGCTTCTTTCACTAAGCATAATGGTTTCCAGTTGCATCCATTTTGTTGCAAAAAAAAAATTCACTCTTATGCTGAGTAGTATTCCATACTACCACATTTTCTTTATCCAGTCATCAGTTTATGGTCATCTGAGTTGATTCTATAGCTCAACTAATGTGAACTGAACTGCAAAAAACATGGGGGTACAAATAACTCTTTGATATGCTGATTTAATTTCATCTGAGTAAATTCCAAGGAATGGGATGGCTGGGTCATATTGTAGATCGATTTTCAGATATCTGAGGAATCTCCATACTCCCTTCCATAATGGTTGTACTAGTTTACATTCCTGCCAACAGTTAATTAGGGTACTTTTTCCCCACAACCTCATCAGCATTTACTATTTTTTTGATTTTTGAATGATAGCCATTCTAATTGGGGTGAGGTGAAATTTCAACAGTGGTTTTTATTTGTATTTCCCTGATGGCTATTGATCCTGATCATTTTTTCATGTGTCTATTGGCCATTTATATTTCAAAGGATGAAAGACTTCACTAACTTATAAAAGTTAAAAGTACCATCCATAAGTAGAAAGTAAATTCCTTTCTTTTGTTTTGCATCTGGTTTATTTAAATACTTCCTTTTACAATGCTTATTTAGAAAATAACTATGAGCCCATTAAGAAAAAAAATGGTACATTTCTCCACATACTCAATATCTGATTCAAAAAATTCTGTTTAATCATTGCTGCTTCTATTGTTGATAAAATTGGTAAGAAAATGATCTTGCTTTCTACTTTATTATTCCTCAATAATTTGGAAAAGTTAATATAAATTTCTTTATGATCAAGATGGAGTTCAACAAATATGAAATAATAAAGCAAAAAAGAATTCTAGGCTTCAGTGTTTGGCAGAAATATTAAAGACTTTGGAAGCAAGGCCATAGAAGTCGACATGGGAGAGAAATCTTGAGTGCTCATGTCCACAGGCAAAGATTTTGCAGTGGACAACTTGCCACCCCCTCATCTCTCTGGCCTTTCCCACACTCTAAACTGCCCTCAGCGCTGTAGCCTTCACTCTACAGACAATGTCTTTTATGACCATCATTATAGCTTTTAAACACCTTGTATGCTCAGAATCAACTCTTTTTTTTTTAACTTTTATTTAATGAATATAAATTTCCAAAGTACAATTTATGGATTAAAATGGCTTCCCCCACATACCGTCCCTCCCACCCACTACCCTCCCCTTTCCCACTCCCTCTCCCCTTCCATTCACATCAAGATTCATTTTCGATTATCTTAATATACAGAAGATCAGCTTAGTATACATTAAGTAAGGATTTCAACAGTTTGCTCCCACACAGAAACATAAAGTGAAAAATAATAGATGATTTTTTTTAAATGATGATGAAATCAGATCAGACCTATTGTCATGTTTAATCCCAGTGAGAGTCAAGTTGGGAGTTGATAATTTCTTTTTTTTTTTTTTTTTTTACAGAGGATCAGTTTAGTATACATTAAGTAAAGATTTCAACAGTTTGCACCCCCATAGAAACACAAAGTGAAATATATTGTTTGAGTACTCGTTTTAGCATTAAATCTCAATACACAGCACATTAAGGACAGAGATCCTACATGAGGAGTAAGTGCACAGTGACTCCTGTTGTTGACTTTACAAATTGACACTCCTGTCTATGGCATCAGTAGTCTCCCTATGCTCCAGTCATGAGTTTCCAAGGCTATGGAAGCCCTCTGAGTTCTCTGACTCTTACCTTGTTTAGACAAGGTCATAGTCAAAGTGGAGGTTCTCTCCTCCCTTCAGAGAAAGGTACCTCCTACCTTGAAGACCTGTTCTTTCCACTGGGATCTCACTCGCAGAGATCTTTTGCCAGAGTGTCTTGGCTTTCCATGCCTGAAATACTCTCATGGGCTTTTCAGCCAGATCCGAATGCCTTTAGGGCTGATTCTGAGGCCAGAGTGCTATTTAGGACATCTGCCATTCTATGAGTCTGCTGAGTATCTCACTTCCCATGTTGGATCACTCTCCCCTTTATTTATTCCATTGGTTAGTGTTAGCAGGTACTAGACTTGTTTATGTGCTCCCTTTGACTCTTAGTCCTTTCATTATGATCAATTGTGAACTGAAATTGATCACTTGGAATAGTGAGATGGCATTGGTACATGCCACCCTGATGGGATTGAATTGGAATCCCCTGTTATGTTTTTAACTCTACCATTTGGGGCAAGTCAGCTTGAGCATGTCCCAAATTATACATCTCTTCCCTCTCTTATTCCCACTCTTATGTTTAACAGGGATGACATTTCAGTTAATTTTTAACACTTAAGAATAACTGTGTATTAATTACAGAATTAAACCAGTCATATTAAGTAGAACAGACAAAAAAACTACTAAGAGGGATAATGTATTAAGTTGTTCATTAACAGTCAGGGCTATGCTGATCAAGTCACCGTTTCCCATAGTGTCCATTTCACTTCAGGAGGTTTCCTTTTTGGTGTTCAGTCAGTTGTCACCGATCAGGGAGAACATATGGTATTTGTCCCTTTGGGACTGGCTTATTTCACTCAGCATGATGTGTTCCAGATTCCTCCATTTTGTTGCAAATGACTGGATTTCGTTGTTTCTTACTGCGGTATAGTATTCTAAAGAGTACATATCCCATAATTTCTTTATCCAGTCTACCGTTGATGGGCATTTAGGTTGGTTCAAGGTCTTAGCTATTGTGAATTGAGCTGCAATAAACATTAGGCTGCAGACCGCTTTTTTGCTTACCAATTTAAATTCCTTTGGGTAAATTCCAAGGAGTGGGATGGCTGGGTCGAACGGTAGGGTTATCTTCAGGTTTCTGAGGGATCTCCAGACTGACTTCCATAGTGGCTTGACCAGTTTGCATTCCCACCAACAGTGGGTTAGTGTCCCTTTTTCCCCACATCCTCGCCAGCATCTGTTGTTGGTAGATTTCTGAATGTGAGCCATTCTAACCGGGGTGAGGTGAAACCTCATTGTGCTTTTGATTTGCATTTCCCTGATTGCTAATGACCTTGAACATTTTTTCATGTGCCTGTTGGCCATTTGGATTTCCTCTTTTGAAAAATGTCTATTGAGGTCCTTGGCCCATCTCTTAATTGGGTTGTTGGTTTTGTTTTTGTGGAGTTTCTTGATCTCTTTGTAGATTCTGGTTATTAACCCTTTATCTGTTGCATAGTTTGCAAATATTTTTTCCCATTCTGTCGGTTGTCTCTTCACTCTCCTGACTGTTTCTTTTGCAGTACAGAAACTTCTCAATTTGATGCAATCCCAATAGTTAATTTTGGCTTTGACTGCCTGTGCCTCCCGGGTCTTTTCCAGAAACTCTTTGCCTGTGCCAATATCTTGAAGGGTTTCTCCAATGTTCTCTAGTAACTTGATGGTGTCAGGTCGTAGACTTGGGTCTTTAATCCATGTTGAGTGGATTTTTGTGTAAGGCGTAAGGTAGGGGTCTTGCTTCATGCTTCTGCATGTGGAAATCCAGTTTTCCCAGCACTATTTATTGAATAGACTGTCCTTGCTCCAGGAATTAGTTTTAGATCCTTGATCAAATATAAGTTGGCTGTAGATGTTTGGGTTGATTTCTGGTGTTTCAATTCTGTTCCATTGGTCTATCCATCTGTTTCTGTACCAGTACCATGCTGTTTTGATTACAACTGCCCTGTAGTATGTCCTGAAGTCTGGTATTGTGATGCCTCCGGCTTTGTTTTTGTTGTACAAGATTGCTTTAGCTATTCGAGGTCTCTTGTGCCTCCATATAAATTTCAGCACCAATTTTTCCAGATCTGAGAAGAAGGTCTTTGGTAGTTTGATTGGTATTGCATTGAATTTATAAATTGCTTTTGGGAGAATGGACATTTTGATGATATTGATTCTTCCAATCCATGAGCATGGAAGATTTTTCCATTTCTTGGTATCCTCTTCTAGTTCTTTCTTTAAGGTTTTGTAATTTTCATCGTAGAGATCTTTAACGTCCTTGGTTAAGTTTTTTCCAAGGTATTTGATTGTTTTTGTAGCTATTGTGAATGGGATTGATCTTAGAAGTTCTTCCTCAGCCATGGCATTGTCTGTGTATACAAAGGCTGTTGATTTTTGTGCATTGATTTTATACCCTGCTACTTTGCCAAAATCTTCTATGAGTTCCAATAGTCTCTTAGTAGAGTTCTTTGGGTCCCCTAAATAAAGAATCATGTCATCTGCAAAGAGGGATAGTTTGAGTTCTTCCTTCCCAATTTGTACCCCTTTAATTTCTTTTTCTTGCCTAATAGCTCTGGCTAGAACCTCCAGAACTATATTGAATAGCAGTGGTGAGAGTGGACATCCCTGTCTGGTCCCAGATCTCAGTGGAAATGCTTCCAACTTTTCCCCATTCAATAGGATGTTGGCTGTGGGTTTTTCATAGATTGCTTTGATTGTATTGAGGAATGTTCCTTCCAAACCCAGTTTGCTTAGAGTTTTCATCATGAACGGGTGTTGTATTTTATCAAATGCTTTCTCAGCATCTATTGAGATAATCATATGGTTTTTCTTCTGCAGTCTGTTAATGTGGTGTATCACATTGATTGTCTTGCGCACATTAAACCATCCCTGCATACCAGGGATAAATCCCACTTGGTCTGGGTGGATGATCTTTCTGATGTGTTGTTGCATTCTATTGGCGAGAATTTTATTGAGGATTTTTGCATCTATGTTCATCAGGGATATTGGTCTGTAATTCTCTTTCAGTGCTGCATCTTTTTCCGGCTTAGGAATTAAGGTGATGCTGGCTTCATAGAAAGAATTTGGGAGGATTCCCTCTTCTTCGATTGTTCTGAATAGTTTGAGAAGAATTAGAGTTAGTTCTTCTTTAAATGTCTGGTAGAATTCAGCAGTGAATCCATCTGGTCCTGGGCTTTTCTTTGTTGGGAGGGCCTTTATTACTGTTTCAATTTCTGTCTCAGTTATGGGTCTGTTTAGGTTTTCGATGTCTTCCTGGTTCAATTTAGGTATGTTGCATGTGTCCAGGAATGTATCCATTTCTGATAGGTTTCCCTGTTTGCTGGCATACAAGTCCTTGTAGTAATTTCTGATGATTCTTTTTATTTCTGTGGTGTCTGTTGTTACGTTTCCTTTTTCATCTCTGATTTTATTGATTTGGGTCTTTTCTCTTCTTTTTTTAGTTAGTTGGGCCAATGGGGTGTCAATTTTGTTTATTTTGTCAAAAAACCAGCTCCTCGTTTGGCTCATTTTTTGTAATGTTTTTCTTGATTCAATCCTGTTGATTTCTTCTCTGATTTTAATTATTTCTCTTCTCCTACTAGATTTGGGTCTGGTTTGCTGTAGGTTTTCTAGATCCTTGAGGTGAATTGAAAGCTCATCTATTTGGTGCCTTTCCAATTTCTTGATGTAGGCACCTATTGATATAAACTTCCCTCTTAATACTGCTTTTGCTGCGTCCCATAAGTTTTGGTATGTTGTGCTGTTATCCTCATTTACTTCCAGAAAGTTTTTGATTTCTCTTTTGATTTCTTCTATGACCCATTGTTCATTCAGGAGCATGTTGTTCAATCTCCATGTGTTTGCGTACGCTCTAGGGATTCCTGAGTTGCTAATTTCCAACTTCATTCCTTTATGGTCTGAGAAGCTGCATGGTATGATTCTAATTCTTTTGAATTTGCTGAGACTTGCTTTATGGCCTAGTATGTGGTCAATCCTAGAGAAGGTTCCATGTACTGCTGAGAAGAATGTAAAATCTTTAGCTGTAGGATTGAAAGTTCTGTATATATCTGTTAGATCCATTTGGGCTATAGTGTCATTTAAATCTACTGTATCCTTGTTGATCTTCTGTCCTATTGATATGTCTGTTTCTGAGAGTGGAGTATTGAAGTCCCCCAGTACTATTGTATTGGGGTCTAAGTCTCCCTTTAAGTCCGTTAACAAATCTTTTAGATAAACCGGTGCCCTGTAGTTAGGTGCATATACATTGATAATTGTTATATCTTCTTCTTGTATTGATCCCTTAATCATTATGTATTGTCCCTCTTTGTCTCTCTTAACGGTTTTTGTGGTAAAGTTTATGGTGTTTGATATTAAGATGGCTACGCCCGCTCTTTTTTCATTTCTGTTGGCATGGTATATCTTTTTCCAGCCTTTCACTTTCAGTCTGTATGGATCTTTGTTGGAAAGATGTGTTTCTTGTAAGCAGCAAATAGATGGGTTTTGTTCCTTAACCCAATCAGCCAATCGGTGTCTTTTAACTGGACAGTTCAGGCCATTCACGTTCAATGTGACTAATGATAAGTGGTAACTTTGCCCTGCCATTTGCCAAAGATAAGTTCTAATATATGCTTTGAATTCCCTGTGATCTTTTGCTGTGAGCTTTCCTTCCTTGGTTTCCTTCCTTTACCTTCTTTCATATTGATGACCGTGTTTCTTTGTTTCTGTGTGTAACACATCTTTAAGCATCTTTTGCAGGGCTGGACGAGTGGCGACAAATTCTTTCAATTTCTGTTTGCTATGAAAAGTCTTTATTTCACCTTCATTCACAAATGATAGCTTTGCAGGATATAATATTCTGGGCTGGCAGTTGTTCTCTCTTAGTACCTGGGCTATATCTCGCCATTCCCTCCTAGCTTGTAGAGTTTCTGATGAGAAGTCAGCTGTGAGTCTGATTGGAGATCCTCTGAGAGTAATCTGACGTTTCTCTCTTGCACATTTTAGGATCTTTTCTTTATGTTTCACTGTGGAGAGTTTAATTACAACGTGTCGTGGTGAGGATCTCTTTTGGTCATGTTTATTAGGGGTTCTGTGAGCTTCCTGTACTAGTATTTCTCTGTCCTTCTCCAAACCTGGGAAATTTTCTGCTAATATCTCACTAAAAAGGCCTTCTAATCCTTTCTCCCTCTCCATGCCTTCAGGAACTCCTAGAACCCGAATGTTGGTTTTTTTAATAGTATCCTGAAGATTCCCGACAATATGTTTTAGATTTCTAATTTCCTCTTCTTTTCTTTGGTTTGACTGTATCCTTTCCTGTTCTCTGTCTTCTAAGTCCGATATTCTCTCTTCTGCTTCACCCATTCTGTTTGTAAGGCTCTCTATTGTGTTTTTCATTTGATCTATTGAATTCTTCACTTCAGTCACTATCCCAGTTTCCTGTTGTACTAGTTGTTTCGTTTCATTTTGATTCCTCCTTAATATTTCATTTTCACGAGAGAGATTTTCTATCTTGTCCATTAAGGATTTCTGTAGTTCAAGAATTTGTTTTTGAGAACTTCCTAATGTTCTTATCAATTTTTTGAGATCTGCTTCTTGCATTTCTTCTATGTCATCATCCTCATAATCTTGAATTGGGGTGTCTTTTTCATTTGAGGGCTTCATGGTGACTTCCTTGTTTTTTTTTTTTATTTTTGACAGGCAGAGTGGACAGTGAGAGAGAGAGACAGAGAGAAAGGTCTTCCTTTGCCGTTCGTTCACCCTCCAATGGCCGCCGCGGTAGGCGCGCTGCGGCCGGCGCACCGCGCTGATCCGATGGCAGGAGCCAGGAGCCAGGTGCTTTTCCTGGTCTCCCATGGGGTGCAGGGCCCAAGCACCTGGGCCATCCTCCACTGCACTCCCTGGCCACAGCAGAGGGCTGGCCTGGAAGAGGGGCAACTGGGACAGAATCCGGCGCCCCGACCGGGACTAGAACCCGGTGTGCCGGCGCCGCTAGGCGGAGGATTAGCCTAGTGAGCCGCGGCACCGGCCGACTTCCTTGTTTTTATTACCTTGGTTTTTGCGTTTGTTATTTGGCATATTGGAGATATTTCGTTTCTTCACTGTGGTGCTTTTTCTTGTTATACTATGACTCTAGATTAAGTGGACTATCTGTTTTTGATGGAGCCTTAGGGCTTGAGATGGGTGTGGCCTGAGAGCTCTGTTTGGTGTGCCAAAGGTGACACTCCCAGGTTAGGCGTGGTAAACCTCTCTCTCTTTTTTCTTTCTTTTTTTGATTCAAAAGGGAAGTTATTCTGCACAGCTGACTGAAGTTGGAGGTAGTTAGCAGGCAAATGATATACCCACAGGAGCCAGCGATCGGAAGGTCTTTCCCAAGGACCACACAGGGAATCTGTTCAGCCCTCATAGTGGGCTCAAATTCTCCTTCAGTCTCCCACTAGGTTGCCAAAGTTACAGAATTGTAGCGTCTCTGGAGAGTGCTCACGTGAATTCCGTGAGTTCTCTCCCCCACCGTCTCTTTTTTCACAGTCTCAGTTCAGTAGCACCACAAATTTACTAGGTCCTAATCTCCTGTTAATTCGCCCCGCCCAGAGTCAGGTTTTTCTGCTAGGCTCAGGGCCGGTGCAGAGCTGAGGTCGCTCTGCTTATGACGTATGTCCAAGATGGCGCCTGCTGTTTGTCTTGCTCGCCCTTGAGAGGTGAGCGGAGAGAGAGAAACCCGTGTCCATACCAGTCACCTTTTTTTTTTCCTCTCTCTCTCTTCCAGTTAGCCTGGTGAAGTTCCCCCCTCCCCGGGGGTCGTTCCCTCTAGTCTCCTCTCTCCGCTTGCCTGCCGGTGTCTCGGGCTATTGAGGTTCGGCTCACCTCGCGTTCCAGCGCTGGTGTGTTGAGTCTGCCACTGGTGTCCCGAACTGTGGGCTCCCACGCTCTCCACGCAGGTCCGCTCCCCTTCCAGCGCCGATGTGTGGACTTGGAGCCCTGGGCGTCCCAAGTCTCCCCACTGTTGTCTGTGTGGCACGCACTCCCCTTCGAGCACTGCCACGCAGACCCTGCAGCTTGCGCAGCTCGGTCCCACGGCTCGGCTTCCGCGGCTCGGTCCCGCGGCTCAGCTTCCGCGCGGTGGGCGAGCTTGTTCTCCCAGTAGGTCCTCCGATTCACGGCCACTGGATCCAGAAGAGTTTCCTCTGCAATATTTTCCTGGTTCTTTTTTCTGAGGCTACCGTAACTCCCCTTTTATTAAACTAAATTTTCCCGGACTATCGGTGCGCGCCCTCACTATTCCGCCATCTTGGCTCCGCCCCCCCAGAATCAACTCTTTTCTGTAGAATTCATCAGTTCAGCTACAGAGTAACAACATGTCCTTGGCATTCAACTCATTTATTGGTACTTAATATTAAAGGAAACAAATATGATCTGAATGTCATTCCTGAACTCCAGGTACTAGAGTCGTGCCATGGACCCAACTACTATGGCCATTTTCTACTGCTTTTTCCAAGCACAACAGGGAGCTGTATTGGAAGTAGAGCAGCTCAAACTGGCACCCATATGGAATGCTGGCATTGTAGATGGCAGCTTAACCCACTGCTCCACAAAGTGGGTCCTGAAAGCTCAAGTTGATACAATTGCATTGTGTTGGGTGTGCTTCCATTATACATGATGAAGCCAGTAGTCTCCCCGGATCCTGAAAGCAAAAATGCTGAGGCTTTGTTAGATTATCCTTGTGATCCTATAGAGTCTAAGGCATAATGGGTAAAATGGTCCCAATACTAAGTCTTGTTTAATAGTCTCCTAATCTACATTTTACTTATTACCATTTCAGTTACCTGCAATCAACTGTGAATCAAAATTATAAAGTGCAAAGTTTCAAGAATAGAGAGTTCATAGGTTGTAAACTGAATGCTGTTCTTGGTGGTGTCATGACACCACATGCCATTGTGCTCTGTCCTACCCAGAGTGTGAATCCTACCTTTGTCCAGTGTATCCAGGCTGTCTAAGTTACCAGACCATTGGTCACTTGATAGCTGTTTCACTTACTCAGGTCAGCCATTGTGGTATGCAGTGTGTGTGTTCAAGTACCCTTACTTCACTTCATAATGGCCCCTAAGTGCAAGATTACTGAAGCTGGAAATTTTATTATAATATATTGTTACCACTATTCTATTAGTTTTTATTATTCATCTATTACTGTGCCTAACTTTATCAATAGTATGTACATATAGGAAACATATAGGGGGTTTGGATTATCCATTGTTTCAGGCAACCAAGGGGGAAAGGGAGTCTTGTAATATCCTCATGAATAAGTTGTGACTACTGCACTTCTCTTATCTTAAATTTCTGTATCTTTGCATTGAGAATAAATGTTCTCAAAATGTCTCTAGCAGCCTACTATGTGAGCTACTACCACTTAAAACAGAGTGACACAGTGAGGTCCAGGTTAAGGTGGAGGGGTAACTAAGGATAATCAGAAAAACTCTATGGATAAAAGGTCTCTACATATGTACATTCTTGCATTTATGGTCCAATGATCTAACTCAATGACTTACTGCAAAATGCTTACACTGACTTATTGAAATTCACGTGATTGAGTTTATGATGCTGAACAGTAAAACCCTGGCAATAGTTTGTCAACATTTTCCTCATTCTTAGAAACTTTCCTTATATAAACTTTTATTTCTTTGCCCCATTCCAGCTTCCATCACTCCCACTCTATATTAAGCCTATGCATGCCTAGAGTCAGAAATGGAATTATCTTGTCAGTCTTCTCTGAGTTTGCATGGATCCAGTTCACACTCTTTGAAGATACCAGATATGTATTAATTAGAGTGGCCACACTAATGATATCATCAGACTGCAGCTGATCTAGCCCTCTCAGTGTATTACTTTGAAATGCCCTAGCTGGCATGCATGAGGGTATTGAAAAATATCAACCCTTGGGAACAAGATTTATCACCCCTGTCAAATAACACTCACATTGATGAATTCTGACATTCACCTCAATATAAGTCAGAATCCACTTATTATTTAATTAGCTAATCCTATGTAACTTTTGCCATTAGGTCTGACAACACAGGCAGCCTCTCTCTTTTCCTGTATCATGGTGTAAGCCAACATGAATTAAAAAGGGATTTAAAATTGAGAGTTCAGCCTTCAAAGTCATTTATTCTTTGACCTTCAGCTTAGCATCCTTTGGGTGATATGAGCTTCTATGAACTGAAACCTGTTGTAGCACTGTAAGGTCTGGTCGCATTTTGAAAATGAAATTTTGACATAAAATTGAATAATTTCTAGAAGGAGTAGCTTATGAGGGAGATAATGGCTCATGTGGTTTATCTCAAATATGAATGTTCTAAATCAAATAGTCTTTGTCCCTAAAATCTATGTATTGACAAACTGAGCCAGACCTTCTAACTCTCCGAGAATATCTGAGTTTACCAATAGAATCAAAAGTGCTTGTAACTCCATTTCTTCTATCACCAATGTAGTTAGATCTCCAAGAAGAAAGTGGATAACCATTCAATTAAACACCTGAATGTATTTAAATCTTAATTTTTTTAAGCAAGAAGAGTCAGAATTTGCTAGGTCATTTGGGACACAAATAGTTAACTTCACACCTGGCAAGCTGAACCCCAGTTAGAATGACCCCGAGAATGTCAAGATGGCACTTTACAGCCCAAGAGCCTGCTGGCACTCTGGCTCTTAGAGCTACCCACGTGCCCTGAACATATCAAACTGACAAGATCATACATCGTAGACAAGTGGTCTTTTGCTCATTCAAACCTACTTCATTGCAGTGTGTAGGTTTCTGCACATCCGCATGTTCCCCACCCAACAAAAAGCATAAATAGGCTGTTGCCTCCTGCATGGTGGGCTGAATCTCTTCTCAGACACCTGCTCATTGTCTGAGCATAAAACTTAATTCTACCATGGTGTCCTATCTGCAATAAAAGGCCTTTCTGCCTTAACTAGTTGCCTCCTTGTCTCTTTGAACCCTAAAAAAAGCTTAAACAAGATGAACCTACCAAAATCCTAACATCTAGTAATCCTCACAGGGTACAATGAACAGAGTTGTTCTGTTAAACCAGCGACCTGTCTCCCATGACATTAATCTACCATTGATGTTCCTTTCCTTTGTGGAATTCCCTTTCTTCTCATCCCAGTCATGTGTTTCTACTGGTGACTGCCATTTATATGCTACTATTCTAGCCAAAAGTTGGGTGAGCTCCTGTCTCATCTTGAGCCCAATTTATCACCCAATTCTAAAGCCTACACTGATGTTCAAATACGAAATAGGTGATTCAAGCTGGACCAGAGGACATCTTAGCAGAATATAATTGCGAGTGTCAGGATCTCCCTTTTTGGCTCTTGAGTAGATGAAAGGGTTTAGTCTAGCGTGTCCAGAGCTATGTTGCCAAGTATGGAAAAAAAATCATTTGGAATAGGAAAATAATCTCATGCAGAAAGAATCATAGCCAAGAGGCAATAAGAGAAAAGAAATCTGATTGCATAAACTCCGTCAATCTAGTGATCTGTGTCCGGTTCCACCCTTTTATTTTCCATGCACTGGTAGTATGAGACAATGAATTCTTCATACTTGCATAAGTTAATTGGTTAGAGGTTGTTTTTTTTTTTTTTGTCACTTGAAACTACAAGATATTTAAATTACTGTGGAACTCCTGAAAGCTTAATATTTTTCAAGAAACCTAGTGGTTTCTGATGAGCAGGAAACTTTTTGAAAAGAAAGAAAAATTTACATTTAAGCATAGATTATATGCAACACACACAGAGTACATATTGTTATAACAAAGTAATAACTACCCCCAGTGATCAGTCCCAAGAGGGAGTTGACATTCATGAAGATGTTCAGATCATGAGGTTTTCCCACATAATCTGAATCCTGGTTGTGCCACATACTAGTACCATATACCTTCAGGCAATTTTGTAATTTCCTTAATTTCTATTTCTTTATATGTAAAATAGAGATGATAATGCATAGCTCACCTGATTCTTACAGTGTATGGTACACACAGCATACTCCAAAGTGGTATCTATGATGAAATCTCAGCTAACTGAATTTAGGTACTTAGAGTAGATAGAACTAAGATATCCCAGAATCGTAAGTGTGAAGAAACTTGTTAATTTAAAACAGTTACTGGGGGTTCGCTATTTTTTTTTATATTTATTTATTTGAAAGGCAGTTACAGAGAGGTGGGGCGGAGGGAGGAGAGGTTTCTTCTATCCACTGGTTCACTCCCCAAATCACTGCAACAGCTAGAGCTGGGCTGATCTGAAGCCAGGAGCCAGGAGCTTCCTCTGGGTCTCCCACGCGGGTGCAGGGGCCCAAGGACTTGAGCCATCTTCCACTGCTTTCCCAGGCCATGGCAGAGAGATGAATCGGAAATGGAGCAGCCAGGACTCGAACCAGCGCTCATATGGGATGCCAACACTGTAGGCAGTGACTTTACCTGCTACACCACAGTGCTGGCTTCAGGAGTTTACTACTGACAAAGATAAATGGCTTACAGCCTTCTCTCATGGAAGTTAGTTTTCTAGGAGACAGCATTAAATACAAATATCTTGTGGAATTCTACATAGTTGGAACGTTATTAGTGACCCGGGAAGCAGCACACAGTATAGAATTATTGTGTCTGGAAGTTCAACATGACAGAGTTATCTAAGAAAGCTCTGTGAATCCTGTCTGAGCCAGGTTTATAACAGACTTCTCATCAGAAAACATAAAAATTATCAGAGGAAAAAAATAATGTCGGATTTGAAGTATTGAAAGAAGAAAAGGTTGAGAATGATCTTATTTACAGTAAGTTGCAGAAATTAAGGTGAAGGATCAATGTCATCAAGATGACAGAATAGGAAGTCCTAGAGACATACCAATCCAACTGTCATCCATGAACACAAAAATTTTGAGAGCTCTGAAATGCATGTGGAAAGTTCCAGGACGCTCATGCAGCACAAAATCTTAGCGCAGCTGCTGCACTGTAAAGATAAGAACAGTTTCACTTCACTCATATCATTCCTGCACAAGCTGGCACAGGTCAGAGCCAAGAAAGAACCCTCAGCACACTGTTGATTCCTCCTACAGGGGGAATGATAGTGAAGAGAGCATCCAATTTCCCTAGACTTTGAGCTGCTTCCCAAGAGGCCTTCCTCTCTATCACCTCACTTCACCTAGGACACTGAGGAAATCATCATAATTAGGACACGTAGGGGTAAGTAAGAACAAAGGAAATGGCCAGGTGCTCATGTCAACCAGCCCACAAATCTCAACAACTTCCCTGTGGATTTAACCAGCCAGCTGGTAAACATATGGTACACAGCCACTAGCCTGGGTGTTGACCCAAGCATTCAGCCAACCTATGGATCTTAGAAGCTTATGTTCTACACACCATTGGAGCTGGCACCAATACACTTTGTCCAAGAATGTGTAAATTTTAGATCTCAGAAGTGGGCTCAATTTCAAAGGGTTGGGAAAAAGCACAAAACCTTGAAACTGCTCTATCAAGAGGGATGCAGCGAAGTACAGCTTTCACCCGGTGCTCAGATCTTTCAAGACATTTCCTGGGCATAGCCACATGACATTGCCCTACACACTGAATGAAAGTCTCACCATATCCTGAGAATTCTCCCTCTAGAGAGAGCAAGAGGAGTGTGTGTTCATTCATAACAAAAGGTTTGAGAGACCCTAAAAATCTCCATACAGGCTGACTGCTAAAGGACTTTCCCTGTCAAAGCCATCACAAAAATTCCAGAAGTTGACAACATAAAGAACCAGGGAAATTTGACCCCACAAAAAAAAAAAAATAATAAATAAAAGCCATGGTAACTGAGTCCAAGGAAATGGAGTTCTACAAATTGCCTGACAAAAAGCTCATCATAATTATTTTTAAGAAGCTATTGAGCCGGCGCCGTGGCTCACTAGGCTAATCCTCTGCCTTGCGGCGCTGGCACACTGGGTTCTAGTCCCGGTCGGGGCGCCAGATTCTGTCCCGGTTGCCCCTCCTCCAGGCCAGCTCTCTGCTATGGCCAGGGAGTGCAGTGGAGGATGGCCCAAGTGCTTGGGCCCTGCACCCCATGGGAGACCAGGAGAAGCACCTGGCTCCTGCCATCGGATCAGCGCGGTGCGCCGGCCGCAGCGTGCCGGCCGCGGCGGCTATTGGAGGGTGAACCAACGGCAAAAAGGAAGACCTCTCTCTCTGTCTCTCTCTCTCTCTCACTGTCCACTCTGCCTGTCAAAAAAAAAAAAAAAGCTATTGAACCAGATAACATAGATGGACAATGAAATGATATAAATAAAATAATATGTGAGCAAAATCAGATATTCAGTAGATAGAAAGAACAAAACCAAAATATCGGAACTGGATAATGCAAATACCAGACTTAAACAGAAGAAAAAAATCAGTGAACTAGAAGACAGGTCTTTTGAAATTATCTAATCAGAACAGGAAAAAAAAAGGATGAAAAAAAATGAATAAAGCCTACAGGACTTAAGGGAGACCATTGAGTGACCCAGCAGAATTTATTATGGGAATCCTAGGGAAAGAGGGAAAAATAAAAGAACAGAAAGCTCTCAAGAAATAATGTGTGAAAACATCCCACATCTGAAGATAAAATTCATCTAGATCCAAGAAGCCAAAAGGTCCCCAAATAGACTGAATGTGGGAATAATTTTTATAATTATGTGAAAGGTCAATATACGAAAAGCTGTTGAAACTAAATAAAGCATTTTTAAAATGTGTACATATAAGAATGTTATTAATTTGTCACTTCTCTACCAAGTTAATCTGTAGTTATTTTATCCAATATGATATTCAGGATTAAGATGTGTTATAAATGTAAATATATACAATATTTCAATGACTTGGTGCCAAAAAGAATTTAAAATATCACATCAATATTTTTATATTGATTACAAGTTGAAATTGCAATATTATATTAGGGTAAAAATAGATTTTTAAAATTTACAGTTCTGGGTTTTTTTCTTTTACTTTTATAGTGTGTTTATCTGAAAACTTTAAATATTATATTCCCATTGGTCAGCCTTGATCCATAGATTTAATACAATTCTAATCAAAGTCCCCATAGGCTTTTTGTTAAAATTGACAGACTAACTATAAAATTTATATGGGAATGCAAAGAATCAAAACAAACTTTTTTTAATATTTTAAATTTGAGAGACAGACATAGAGATATATAGAGTGAGCTGTCATCTGCTGATTCATTCTCCAAACACCCAGTGGAGTTAGGCAGAGACTGAAGCCGTGAGCCAGGAGCGCATGAGTGGCAGGAATCCAATTACCTGAGCCATCATGCAGCCTTTCAGGGTCTACATTAGCCAGAAGCGAGAGTTCAGAGTCAGAGCAGAGAATCAAACATAGACATCTCAACCAGAGCCTTAACTACTAGGTTAAATGCCTACCGCCAAAACCTTTTATAAAAAGCAATTTTGAAGGACTTGCACTACTCGATTGAAAAGCTTATTGTAAAGATACAGTAACCAAAGTAGTGCAGGATTTGGCATCGAGACAAAAGGATCTATAGAGTGGAATATAGAGTCCAGAAATTGGGACCCACGTCGTGGCATAGCAGGTAAAGCTGCCACCTGCGATGCCAGCATCCCGTAAGGGCACCACTTCTTGTCCTGGCTGCTCCACTTTGGATCTAGCTCCCTGTTTGTGGGCTAGGAAAAGCTGTGGAAGATGGTGCAAGTGTTTGGGGCCCTACCAGCCATGCTGGAGGCCTGGAAGGTTATCTAGCAAATAACTACACACTAATTTTCAGTGAGATATGATAGTAAATCAATGAGGAAAAGATAACTTTAAACAATTGGTGTAACAACTAGATCACTGCAAAGGAAGGAAAATAAACCTTTACCTCTGTCTTACGGTACACACAGTTCATTAGAAATAGAAAACAACATGTATGAGAGGTCAAGGTCCTTACTGAGCTCCTGCATTAGGCACCAACAGACTGGAACAAACAATGCATTCACTTGTGCCAGGTTCCACATAGTCAAATTGGACTTTAGGCCGGCGCCGCGGCTCACTAGGCTAATCTTCCGCCTTGCGGCGCAGGCACACCGGGTTCTAGTCCCGGTCGGGGTGCCGGATTCTGTCCCGTTTGCCCCTCTTCCAGGCCAGCTCTCTGCTATGGCCAGGGAGTGCAGTGGAGGATGGCCCAAGTCCTTGGGCCCTGCACCCGCATGGGAGACCAAGAGAAGCACCTGGCTCCTGCCATCGGATCAGCGCGGTATGCCGGCCGCAGCGCGCTGGCCGCGGCGGCCATTGGAGGGTGAACCAACGGCAAAGGAAGACCTTTCTCTCTGTCTCTCTCTCTCTCACTGTCCACTCTGCCTGTCAAAAAAAAAATTGGACTTTAAAATGGGTTCCTTTCCATCTGGAAAACTTCATGTTGAGTGAAATAAGCCAGTTCCAAAGGGGCAAATATCATAAGTTCTCCCTGATCGGTGACAACTAAGCACCAAAAAGGAAACCTGTAGAAGTGAAAGTGACACTATGAGAAACTGACTTGGTCAGTCCTTGTGATGACTGTCAAGGAACAGCTTACTATTTTATTCTTTTTAGTATTTTTCTACTTAATACCATTGGTTGAACTCTTTAACACCCAATTATTCTCAGGTGTTTAAAGTTAACTGAAAATTGATCCCTGTTAAAAATAAGAGTGGCAATAAGAGAGGGAGGTGAAGTACAATTTGGCACATGCTCACTTGGACTTACCCCTAACGGTAGAGCTAGAAATGTGCCAAGGGACTCCAAATCCCATTAAGTTGGCATGTACCAATACCATCTTATTAGTTAAAGTTCATAATTGATCAAATTGATCCGTTTAAGTTTATAATTGATCATAAAGATAGGACTAAGTGTCAAAGGAATCACATAAATAAGACCAGTGTCTGCTAATAATAATTGCTAGAATTAAAAAGGAGAGAATGACCCAACATGGGAAGCAGGATATACAACAGACTCATAAAATGGCAGATGTACTGGACAGCACTCTGGCCTCAGAATCAGCCCTTACGGCATTCAGATCTGGCTAAAAAGCCCATGAGAGTTTCTCAGGCATGGAAAGCCAAGACTCTGTGGGAAAAAAAAAGACCTAAATGAAAGATCTCTGTGAGTGAGACCCCAGTGGAAAGAAGGGGCAGTCAAAGAAGGAGGTACCTTTCTCTGAAGGGAGGAGAGAACTTCCACTTTGATTATGGCCTTGTCTAAATAAGGTCAGAGTTTGTGAACTCAAAAGGCTTCCATAGCCTTGGCAGCTCATGACAAGAGCCTCGATGATTATTGATGTCATAAATAAGAGTGTCAATTGTTAAATCAACAACAGGAGTCACTGTGCACTTACTCCCCATGTAGGATCTCTGTCCTTAATGTGCTGTACTATGCAAATTAATGGTAAAACTATTACTCAAACAGTACTCTATACTTTGTCTGAATCTTAAGAATGAGATGGGAGAGGAAGTAGGAGATGGGATGGTTTGAGGTGGGAAGGTGGTTATGGAGGTAAAAAACCACTATAATCCAAAAGTTGTACTTTGGAAATTTATATTTATGAAATAAAAGTTTTCTTAAAAAAATGGGTTTCTTTTCAAAGAAACTGGAAATACAAGCAATCTGTTATAAGAAGCCCTGTTTATTTGAGCTGACATGTTAAGGAAGTCTACTCTGTTTAAACCCTGTCAGGAATATAATTTTGAAATGACCAATCTACTTTGGGAACCTTATTTCTGCTTTCTTCAGCCTTTTTCTGCCTAAAAGGCCCACCCCCTTTTTTCAGCTCAGTAGATTACTTATCCATCCTAAGTAAGTAGGACGCTGCCCATTCAGAATTGCTTAAAAGCCAATTGGACCTTTAAACTTTCTTATAAATGACAAATATTCAAACCATAAAAGAAAAAATGATTGGATCTCACCAAAATGCAAAACTTCCTGTGTAAGAGAGACACAATTACCAAAAAAATGCTGGTCACAAACTGAGAGAAAATATTTATAATAAATACGCTCAACTAAGGACTGGGTACTTACAGAATACGCAAATGATCCAAAATTGTTAAAACGCAATAATAAGAAAATTAGCAGTATAATTACAATTAGACAAAGGTTTTAACAAAAACGCCACACAAGATGGTTGACAAATAAAATAAAAATACATTCAATTGTTATTAATGAAATACAACTTAGAAAAATAATGTGAAACAACCACAGACACATGAAAATGGGTAAAATGCTTTGATATTGGTAAAATACTAAGTGTGAGTTAGGAAATAGAGATACAGGAATTCCAGTGCATTGCCGGTGGGATGTATGATGTGGCCGCCACTGTGGGAAACAGCTTGACAGCTTCTTGAAGGTTAAACATATACTGATCACAACTCAAATTCATAGGTGTTTACCCGAGAGCAACAAAAATCAGATCCAGACAGAGATTTGCTCATGCAATTTCAAAACAGATTTATTCATGATAACTCCTAACCAGAACAACTCACTGGCTATCAACAGGTAAGTGAATTAAAAAAAATTATGGGAACTGGTGTTGTAGCATAGCAGGCATCCCATGTGGGTACTGGTTTGTGTACTGACTGCTACACTTCCGATCCAGCTCTCTGCTAAATGGCATGGGAAAAGCAGCAGAAGATGGCCCAGTTTCTTGTGCCCATGCCATCCACACAGGAAGCCCAGATGAAGTTTCTGGCTCCTGGCTTGGCTTGGCCTAGCCCCAGCCACTGTGGCCATCTGGGGAGAGAACCAGTGATGGCAGATCTGTCTTCCTCTCTCCCTCTCTTCCTCCCTCTCTCCCTATGTCTCTGTAACTCTGCCTTTCAAATAAATCTTTAAAAAGAAAGAATTATGGTACCCATAAAGTGGACTATGACTTAGCACTGAGAAGAGACAGACTTCTGATATGCACAGCCAACTGAGTATATATTGAAAATAATGCATGATGAGTTGAGGATTTTAGATAGAAAAGAGTACATACCTTTTGATTTTTATATGAAACTCCAATATAGGAAAATCTAATCTGCAGGGACAGAAGCATCACTGGATGCCTGGAGTCAGAATCAGGGTAGAGTTTGACAAGGGAAGAGCACAAGGTAATCTTTGGGGATGTTGGACATGTTCTATGCTGGTTCCATGCGTGTAAATAGATTTATCAAAATGCATCAAATATTTCATTAAAATGAGTGCATTCATTTTACATAAATTAGACTTCAATAAAATTGGAAAGTTTTATAATTAGTCAGAACAAAAGAAATTTTAGAAGTAGGGTTCTGAGAATACTTTTAACTTTTATTTAGGGCAGGTGTTTGGCACAGAGGTTAAGATGGTGCTTCAGACACCCACATCCTCTATTGCAGCACCTGGAACGAATCCTGGCTCCACTTCCAATTCCAGCTTCCTACCAATATGCACGGCAGGAGGCATCAGGTGATGGCACAAGGACTTGGGTCCCTGCCACCCACACAGGAGACCTAGACTGTGTTCCTGGCTCCTGACTTCAGCCTGGTCCACTGCCAGCTGTTGCAGACAGTTGAGTGTAAACCAGTATATGGGGATCTCTCCTTAATCTACCTCTCTCTCTGTTGTCTGTCTTTCAAAAGAAAAAAGTAAGGTTTAAAAAACTTTAATGCTTCTTATAATTTTTATTACATAAATTTTTGCTGATAACATTCTCTTTCTTTCCACGCTATTCTTAAATTTACCTATATAAATATTTCTCCTCACTTTGTGATTTTGGTCTATCACCCAATATAGCAACAGTGTTAAGAAAGTCAAGTTTTAGGAATACAAAAAATTAAGAGACAATTTGAACACAACTTCATAAACCTAAGAAACTATGGCATCTTAGCCACTGGAGAATAATTTCGTTATAATGAAGAAAGGAAGAAACTCCCTTCAGAGCGCCAAACTACTGATGCATATCTACACAGGAAAAGTGGCTTTTGCTGATAGTCTGAGAATAATTTCCTGGCAGCCAAGTGTTGTAACCTACATACTAGATGAAACATCTTTGTGAAGAAATGAAAATGCAATCCCTAAGACAAATTGTTATAGCTATTGTCATTTTTTTTCCACCAGAGAAAATAAAGTTAAAGAACCTCAAGTCATAAATACATGGATCATAGCTTGTGAGTTTTGTAACATTTTATCAACTATAAAAGAATCTAGTGAAGCTAAGCATGTACATTTTTTTTGGTTGGTCTTTTATGCCATTCTTGAACTATTATCTTTCAGTAGCCAAAAAAATACCATTCATGCTTACTAAAGGTGAGGAAGTTCA
Source organism: Oryctolagus cuniculus (assembly GCF_964237555.1). Classification (NCBI taxonomy): domain Eukaryota; kingdom Metazoa; phylum Chordata; class Mammalia; order Lagomorpha; family Leporidae; genus Oryctolagus; species Oryctolagus cuniculus. The sequence goes on along the minus strand of NC_091445.1, from coordinate 10,375,515 downwards.
ACTTGTTTATCAAGAAAGAAATATTTTATTGCTTATGTTTTCCACACTGAAGCAAACTGATAAGCTTTAAAAGAGGAAATCCACTCATGCTAGGAATATGATAGAAGAAATTATCTTTGGGCTTAACCTTCCCTTCCTTCTTGGTATAGGCATACAGAATAAAATTTTCAAAATGCATTCTTTCACATCACATGCTAGCAGTTCATATTTCAATACATTCAGCATATAAAGAATAGTCCAGTCTGCACTGATAAACAATTTTTAAAAAATATATCCTTTTTTTATTTGGTTATAGATCTACAACTCTCACATGTCCAACCTGAACTATAACTATAGTTTTCTTTCCAACTCATGATTTTCACTTCTCAAAATTATATAAATGTATGACAAGACAATGGAATTAAAGTAGATGACAACTAACAGTCTGAAGACATATGCATACTAAAGTAAAGGTCAGATGGCTATCCATGCCTGTGAATGTCCTGCACACTATACATGATTCTAACGTGGGCTAATTTCATTGTGTTCACTGTAATGAGACATCCCTTTAGCTTTTTTCCTTTCTTTTTCCCCTCTCCCTTCCAAAAGGTGTTTGGCTCTGCAACGGAAATCACTCATCTCCTTTCCTGTTGTTTGATGAAGATGCCAATATGTGCTGTATTTCACTCAAAAGAACTGAAACCTTCCTGTGCCAGTCATCTTCCACCCACCCGGCTGCTTACATACATCTCCTCTCTCTGAAGTTTCCATGCTAATTGGAATATTTAGCAATAGATGCCGAAGAGTGTTGATAACTTTATTTTAATATTCATAGGACACCTGATTACCCATGTGGAAGAAATGTGTGATTAAGTCCTTGCCCCCTACCGTACCTAAAAGTCCATTACTGAAGGAATAAAAAGATCCACGTTCTCAGGGTAGGAAAGTTTTTAAGAAATTCACAAAAACTCATAAAAGATGAATCATACTTATTAAGAGTCTGTTTATCAGTAAACATACAAAGTAAGTAAAAAGTAATACAAACAAGTGACTCATAAATATAAAAGACTCATTAACAGTTATTGTCAGAAAAAACGTAAATTAAAAATATAATTTGATAATTTTTGGTGCTTCCTATATTGGCATAACTTACAAACCTAACAATACCATGTATTGTCTACAATAAAAATCATCAAGGAAGGCCAGCGCTGTGGCTCACTAGGCTAATCCTCCGCCTAGCGGCGCCGGCACACCGGGTTCTAGTCCCAGTCGGGGCGCCGGATTCTGTCCCAGTTGTCCCCCTTCCAGGCCAGCTCTCTGCTATGGCCCGGGAAGGCAGTGGAGGATGGCCCAAGTGCTTGGACCCTGCACCCCATGGGAGACCAGGAGAAGCACCTGGCTCCTGCCATCGGATCAGCGCGGTGCGCCGGCCACAGTGCGCTGGCCGTTGCGGCCATTGGAGGGTGAACCAACCGCAAAGGAAAACCTTTCTCTCTGTCTCTCTCTCTCTCTCTCACTGTCCACTCTGCCTGTCAAAAAAAAAATCATCAAGGAATTGTAGACACTGTTGATGTGAACACAAATTGGCACTACTCCTTTGGAAAATAATTTTTGAATTGTGAATTTGTGATTAATCATATTCTCAACAAACCAGGAATTTCCTTGGGAATGGAGCAACTCTTACATATATATACATATATGAAGGAGATATATATAAGAAAGAGCAACATAGTAACAGAAAAAAACCTAAACAAGCTAAATTTCTATCAACAGGAGAATTAAAACACATATATCCGCATAGTAGCCACCTGATGAAACTACACAACAGTAGAATGAGTGAACTATACTTAGTTGCTTCAGTGTGGGTGAATCTTGGACACATATTTTTTATTTACTTGACAGAGTAAGGCAGTGAGAGAGAGAGAGAGACAGAGAAATGTCTTCCCTCCGTTGGTTCACCTCCAAATGGCCACTACGGCCGGAGCTAAGCCGATCCGAAGCCAGGAGTCACATGCTTCCTCCTCTTTTCATAATACTCAAACTATACATTCATGTGAACTTATGTACACAGTCACATGTAATTAGCATATAAAAAAGTAAGTAATTGATAAATGAAATTCAGGACAGCATTTACTTTGTCAAGAAAGAACACGTGTTGGCAACAGTATTTACTATGTTCTAAATGTTAAACTGAAATGTTTTTTCATTGTTTATGACTTATATGTATCAAGTATTTTGTATCTAAAAACAAATGTACATTATGGGCTAAAGTATGCCCTTCCCCTAAAATTCAGATGTTGAAGTCATAACCACAAGAATCTTGGAGCATGGATGTATTTGCAAAACAGGGTCTTCAGAGAAAGAATGAGGTTAGAATAAGCCCACGTGGTGTGACCTAATGCAATGTGACTGATGCCCTTAGAAGGGTGAGTGGGACACAGACACACACCCAGGAAAGCCTGTGTGAAGACAGAGTGGGAATCCTGCTATCGAAAGGGCCTCAGGAGACATGAAACCTGGTGCCACCTTAATCTCAGACCTCATTTTCCAGAGCTGTGAGAACCACCCTGCTGTGTCATTTTGTTATGGCAGCCCCAGCAAATGAATGCAATAGAATTGCATTGTTGTAAATGACATTTTTGAAAGCCTCACTCCCCTGCTCCAGAATGGTCCTGTGCTTGCGAACAGCTTCAACTATAAAAGCAGAGAAATGTGATAGGGCGTTTGAAGTGGGGCTATGGCACCCTGCATAGGTGCCCGTCTGCCTTAGCCTCTGGTTCCAGACAAAGGCAGGCTGAGGGGAAGGATATGGTGCCCCAAAGGGATCTGCTAACGACACATGTCTCGCCCACCTAAAGACAGTCTGTGCACTGCTCACGATGCCCTAGCAAGCAGTGTGTTAGCCCACTGCCTATTACCTATGGCAGGGAAGTGATGGTATTAGGGACACCACACAACTCTCCAATACCAAATCCATGACACCTGCAAAGAAAACAAATTTTAAATAAATCAGTACTTAATTGATTGCTGTCTGGTTTCCAAGCAGTGAAACTGCCAAAAGGTTACAAGTTTTGAATTACAAATAATTGAGCCTTAGAATAATGATAATAAAATCAAGTGAACACTTTCCAGATTTCGGAAGAGGGGTTTAAGCTAAACTTACAAGTAATATATCACAAAGAAAACTGTATATCTGATTTTATACATAAAATATCAAATATAAAATACAAAGCCAAAATTCTCTACTGCTTCACTGATGATAATATCAATTGATATCATACTATTCTAACCTCTTTTTTCCATGTAATATTTCTCTCTTCTCTGGCTAAAACATTCAGTGACTAACATCAGTGTTGACAAACCAATGAATAAGTTAAACAATTTTAATCTGTGTCAGTGCAACACTTGAAAAGCAAGCAAATAGAATTTGTTTTTACCAGGATCCAGAGATTCCTTAAATAGGTGAGTCTGAACTGATGTTGCAAAGCTACAGAAAATTACCATAATTAATGATGTAAAACATCTTCCCATTTAGAATATAACCTTTGCAAAATGCATAGACATCTATCACCACCTCTGATTTAAAATTTTCCCGTACGCCCTCAAGAGTCATGCTTTGGTTAGTGTTTTCTCTATCTATATGCTGTTTCCTATAGTTGTAGAGACTAAATACTCCTCAATGACCACGGAACAGCTCGAAACTGCTCTTTTTCTTATTCCACCATCCATGCCCTTGGAAGTAAATCCTCCCTCAGGTCTCTGACACTTCTGGAGGCGCTTTAGCTCTGTATGACCCATACACACACACACACACACACACTTAAATGCAGAATGCACCTCTGACTTGTCTCTGAGTTTCTAGTGTACCTTAGAAGAATAGTTTTGTATGTAGGGAGTTCTGATATTTATTGGCTCAAAAAGTTACAAAAACTGATGCATCTGTACCCGAAGCTGCCATAAGTTATTCGATGTTACTTCTTTCTGTATCTCGCAGACCACTTTAATCCTGACACGTGAAAAAGTCGAGTTCCTTTGGTCCACTTTGTCTTCGATATTTTTTCACTTTAATTCACAAATTGGTTATTGTTAATGACTGACCATTGGATTTGCTCAGGTTACCAAATAAGAATAGATCCTTGGAATATCAAGTTCAATCCTATCAGAGTTGACAGATTCATAAATGATGAGGAATCGGCCTCCAAATGAAACACTTAAGAAAGGGACACTTGCTTGAAATTTGAATTTCAGGTTTTTTCTTAAATATTTTCTTATTCCAGATATTTTTGAAATTACGATACTTTCATCCATAGAAATTTTTAAAAACTAAGTGGCAATTCTTGCCAATCAGTGCTTCTGAAAGAGAATTCTACAGGAAATTGGGACAAAGAGAAACTTGATGGACTTCGCCAGCTGACAGAGCTAACCCACGCATACCCTTCTTTTTTCTTTTTCTTCTCTGTAATGTCATTCAGAGAAGGCAAGAGTCTGTCTAATCAAGGAGACTGGAATAAAACCCCCTTTTGAAAAACTTAAGGTTTCCTCAGTTTAGTCACTCTGAAGCCACACAACTTACCTTTACATTCCAAAAATGATGACTGCAAAGAAAGCAAAGAGCCAGCTTCTGTAGAATAGTCATGATTCTATTATGCTAATACAGCAACCTGATGTGCTAAATCTGCTGAGAATGTTTCCAGGAAGATCTTACGAGATGAACAGAATTACTAAGCTTGCTACTTCTTTCTAGTACCTATCACTAGACATCATCATATTGTCCCAGCTTAATTTCAGTTTATGGAGAGAACTTTGGATATGTTTTTATGAACACTTAAAAATTTTTTTCTAAAGGACCTAATATTGAATCTAGAAAACATTGTCAGACTATAAATTTTACCAGACATCTCAAAAAGACAGATTTTTTTTGAACCTTATTTACCAGAACAGTATTTCTACAGGATCAGCATCTTAACTTTTTACAGAACTGAACCAAATGCTTTTAATGATATTTTAATTCTAGGTCCATGCTGTCCAAAATGGTAGCCACTAGTCAAACGCAGCTATGGAGCACTTGAAATATGGCTAGTCCAAACCAAGAGAGATGAAATGTAAAATACAAGTCATATGTTGGAGGTTGATGTTAAAAAAGCAACTGAAAGCATCGCATTAATAATTTTACAATGATTATATGTGACAATGATATTTTAGAAATATTTGTGCAAGTAAGGTAAACATTATTTTGCCTGTTTATTTCTTCTTGTATAAATATGACTAATAAACACTTTAAAAGGTGAAAGATTTATATTATCTAAAGATAAACCAGATCATAACAAAAGCTTTTTTTTTTTTAAAGATTTGTTTATTTATCTGAAAGAGTTAGACAGAGAGGAGAGGCAGAGAAAAAGGTCTTCCATTCGATGGTTCACTCCCCAGTTGGCTGGCTGCAATGGCCGGAGCTATGTCGATCCGAAGCCAGGAGCCAGGAGCTTCTTCCAGGTTTCCCACGTGGGTGCAGGGGCCCAAGGACTTGGGCCATCTTCTACTGCTTTCCCAGGCCATAGCAGAGAGCTGAATCGGAAGTGGAGCAGCCGGGACTCAAACTGGAGCCCATAGGGGCACACCAGCACTTCAGACCAGGGCGTTAACCTGCTGCACTACAGTGCTGGTCCCCATAACAAAAACTTTAAATGACATATATGGGTGGCTTGCTTTGTAACTCACATATTACTTTTGTGCAACATTGTTCTCACCTTGACCTAGTTTTGCTGAAATCAGAAATATGCAACTATTCAATATTCTGGATTAGGAAATTTAAGGAAACAATGGACAAGGGCTGATTTTTCAAAGATGGGTCCATGTTTAAGAGGTAATAGTTTGCCAAGAGTTTTCTTCCATCAATAATTGTTTTTGGATCTCATGACAATTTTTTCACTTGGGTTGTCTGCAATCTTTGCATGGCAAAATCATGTTGTGTGGTACAAGATGCATACAAACACTAAAGTGCTGAGCAGCAAAGTAGGGGAGCCACCTCAGGTGCCACTTCCACTGCAACCTTCAATGTCTGATAATCACAGCAATGTTACAGAATGCTGCACATTCAGAACACCCATATAACAAATGAAGAATTCAAAAAGTAGCTCAAAGTCTTTAAAATACAATCGCCATAGATAAGTGAAACACAACTATTAAATTAAAGGGACATGCTTCCTTTTCTTCTCACAGCACTTAATCCACAAGTTGTTTTTTAGCCGGTGCTGTACAAAGAATAATTTTTAAATGTTAAAGACATAATGGGAGTCTGTCTTACCATTATTATTAGAACTCTGGCTGTCTTAAGTTCTTTACCTCTTTGTCTTTGAAAGCAGACATTACTTCCCAGCATCATCTAATGAACAGTACAAAAGCAAGGACACACAGATAATAGGAGAAAGATGGCTTTGGAGGCGCCTCCGAACATAGAAAGTATATTGCACACTCTTCAGATTCCCAAATTCCTTTTAGACCATGCTTGTTTGCTGTAATTCCACCCACTAGAAATGATTCAGAATCAGACACTTAGCATTCAGATTCTCCATCTGTGTTATTTAAACCAGAGGGAAAGAGACATGAGCAGTGAATAAGTAGTGTGGCTCTCCTTACACGGTTATTGTTGCTAGGGAAACCACTTCCTTCTAATCCTTGTGTTCAGCCTGTCCATCCCACTATCTGGTATCATCGCCTCTTGAGGAGAGCAACATCACAGCATGGCATAAGAAGAGGAAACAAAAGGGACAAAAACCAGCACATTATCCTGCTGTACACAACATTTCTCAGAAAATCTACACCGTAGTGACTTCTGAGAAGTGAAAACCAGAGCCAATCCCCTAAAAACTGCTGTCTGCGCATGTGCTAGTGGCTCCACAGTACTGCATTCACACATAGAAGATGCAAAAACACCAATTTCCAAGTCACATCTGTTATTGCAGAGGAGAAGCAATGTGTGAGGCCTGGACAGGACAGGGCCTGGCAGAGCAGCCTCTCGGGGCATGCTGGGTTGGAAATGGAGCCCTCATCTTTCTGAGAGCTGGAGTCACGGGCTGACAGTATGACCGGTCCAGTGACTTTGTGGGAGTAGATCCTGAGAACCAAGCTAAGGAGGACTGAGACCCTCTAGGTCCTAGGGCCAGGCTGAGATACAGAATAGAAGATAGCCCACCAAGGGCATCATGAAAGAATAAAGAAAAGCTGGCATATGCTGGTCAAAGCACCTCAGGCCACAAAGGCAACTTTTCTTACAAATCCAATAGTCATTCCCTTCTGGACATCTTAACAACTCATTCAGGACCCAGACTGGTTTTACAAAACAAACAAAACCTTGGAACATAATACACAGTAACTAACCCTGAATGAATATAGTTAAAAAGAAAGTTCTACTCTCAACTATGTAGAAGATATCAAAAAGTCAGTTCCTATATTAATTTTGGTTTTGGTCTGTTATTCTGGTATTTACTCCATGCACACATAAACATGTCAAATTGAAGTGAACATACAAGACAGTGGCTGTAAAGGGTCAACATTGTCTACCAAATTCCAGAGCCAGCTGGCAATATTAAACAGTTGTGGCCCCAGCAGATCATTATGCAACCGATTCAGTTACAAGGCTGCAAAATAAAATATCTTGCACTGTTCCAAGAGAACCACAACCCAAGGATGCTTATTAGCAATCAAGTGAACAAATGGGTACAGCTTGATATGAGACAACGTTCAAAGACTACTCAGCACAGTCTGTTTGCTTAATTCTTTTATGAACCATACCACATGAGACTTGGTGGTCTTGCTTGTGCTTTCTTTTGGAATGATAATCAAGGGTAATCCTTGACCATGGCTACTCTGAAGAGTGCCTATGAAGACCACCGTGGGACATCATGCCAACACAAAAGGGGCTTTGTTCAGCCCTGCTATGCAGTCCCAGAAGACAAGCACTTAGAATGCCCCCCCCCCCAAACCTAATAACAACTTCTCTACTGACTACATGGAAACAGAAGCAAGTTGTCTGAAGTTCTATATCCTTGAAAAGCAAAATCCATTCACTATTCCTACCTGCCTTTCTGGGCTGTGTTACAAAATTGAAGACACTTTTGAATTCTGCTCCCTGTGCTGTGAAACTTACTTTTTAACCTGTTTATGCCATCAGTTTTGAGACTTTAAAAATGTGTTAATGATCTCTGAGAGAAATCTAAATCTTTTAAGGATTATGTACATTTTTTTCAGAGGAGTTCATTTTTATAAAACTTAGAAGCTTACCTTTTACACAGAATCATTAACTATAATGTTAATTTCTTGTAAAACATGAATTAAGAATAAAATAATAAATTATTATAGATCATACTTGTTTTAATTCCATTTTTCTAAGTAAATACTCTGCCCTGTGACTCAAGACTAAATAGAAAATTCCCTTCCTGATAATGTGAGGAGTTAGCTGCAAGTCTAATGAAAATCCAATACCCATGCAATGTAGAAGATACTTGGTCCACCATGCCAGAGTGGAGAGAAAATCGGAAGCAAGTGGTATCAAAGTGCCCCATGGGTGCTCTCCAAACCGCAGCCTTAGCACCCCAGTGCCAAAGACAGGGTCATCCATGCAAAAAGTGCTCCATAATCTGATGTACAGACTCAGCCTTTCATGATCTTGTCTTTCTTACACCCATAATATTCCAAATATGAGCATGACTTTATTTTATCAGAGGGGCCAAAGCACACATACAATTTAGTAGTTCAGTTCTGAAAGCCATTATGAAGTATCTACCATGTGGTAGGCCAACTATTTATGAGTTCCAAATTCTTGAATTAACTTGCAGTTTATTTGATTGGTTCACTATCAGTCAACAGTGCACAGAAATAGTACTATTTGATCAGACTGCATGTATAATGAAATAATTTTTTGCCTTGGTGGATATCCAATGAGACAAGAATTGTTTCGTAGAATTTGTACTCTTGCCTGTCCTCATTCCCCAGTGAAAGTGCATTTCTCAGAGAGAAGGGAGAGGGGAAAGGAGGAGGCTAAGCCCACACTGGCAAGTCCTAAAGGAACCAGTAAAAGCCAAATCTGAACAATGGAGAAGTATTCTAAGGAGTGGAAATTGGAACCTGGGTATTGATGATATCAAGGAGGACTTGACTGTGCCTAAGTAATTAAGTGTGCCTTTTAGTATTTGTATTTACACAGATGTGAAATTTACTTTATGTAAAAAGCCACATAAAAAACACAAATAGTTTTTATTTCCATTTATGTCTGAACAACATTTTATGGTGCTGAATGCCCCTGATCATCAACAGTAACCGAGGCAAAGGTCTCTCTAGTCTCACCTGTGACTGTGCCCACACACAGTGGATGCAGCTATATTCTGCACAAAGCCTTAAGGGAGGAAACAAAGGCAAGTTCAGGAACCAAAAGGATTTGTAACAATGGGTTAACTAGGTTCACAGCATAATATATAAGTAAGTACGTATCTTTAAGTTATGAGACTAAACTTTTATCTGATACACATACCTAAATAAAAATTAAAATAAACTTTAAAAAGCCAAGGATGAAGTTCAGTTCACAGGAGGCTGAATGCAGTGGGAAATGACAAAGTCTCTGGAAAACTCCATGTGAGGAATGGAGGAGGCACAGTGGACAATGGGTGAGGGAACATGAGAGCGAGAGGAGTCTTGAATCCCTGTTCAAGGTGTTCTGAAATGCTACAGCATTGCAAAGCTAAACCCTTGAGATCTGTTGCATGAGCAATGTTCATAATAGTGAATATCTGATATTCAGCTATGAATTTCTTGGGATGAAATTTCTCAAACCCAATTTTTCCTCTAAAAAACAGGGAAAAGAAAAAGAACAATTTTGTAAGTTGGAAGAATATAGCAGCATCATATTTATATGTAACACTCAAATTGCCTTTTCTCCTGTTCAATGTATAGAAGGTTGTCCTTGCCCACTCGGCCTTAGCTTGAGCCACAACTGAAGTTAGCTAACCTGAGAGCTTCCTCCAGCTTCCCCTTTTACATTTTGCCTTCTTTCGAGGTAGCCTCTTTCCAAGTGATCTTTCAACAAGCTAAATAGTTTCTTCAGTACATGGGTACCTTGGATGATTTGGCTGTAGTAAGTAGTCTTAGCAAATAGATGGTTTTATCAGGCCCTTTAAAGTCTGAAAAAAATTTAAATTTCCCTTAGATGGCCTCAGCTGAAGGTTGGACTATGTTATGGAGCCCCTGGCAAGGCCCAAATGCCCTGATTAGAAATCAGCAGAACCGGCTGGATGATGTGCTGAGCACCATTTTTGAATGTGGCTTTCTCATCTTTAGGAATATTTCTGAATGCAAAATTGGCTGTAGAATATCTAGTCTTCACTGGGCTACACCAAAACCAAACAAGGCAGACACTGCATTTCCATTCCTGTAGCTTAAAGAATGATCCGATGGGAAGTTTTCACTGAATATTATTAGAAAACAATGCATAGGATTGGGAAGCCATGATATGCTCTGGTGACTCTGAACTGTTCTTAGCACGCTCAGAGTTTATATTTTTCCTTCAACAACTTCCTGCACTGTACTTAAAACTTATACTTCCATATCTATTTCTGAAATTTCATAAGCAATTTTTAAAATATAAAAATATGTTCTTAACATTTGATTTTACAATTAAAGATAGAAAATATCACAGAAGTTTTCTCAGCTTGTTGGGTGAATCAGATTTCTAAATGTGTGTGTTAAATACCACATTTTGAAAGTTTTCTACTAATTACTGCCTTTCAAAATAGTTGTTACATAATCAAGTGTGGCATCTAGGACATGACTTTTTGAGAAATAAAATTTTAAAGCACAATCACAAATACATAAATAGAGAATCACCAACAACAGCAAAGAAATTCACAGAAAATACATCTACTAAAATCAATTAATAACCATCAAAATTGACTGCTGAGTTGACTAAATTTACCAAAAATTATTTTAAGAAATATTATTTTGGAATGTATTTAAAGAAAATGAATCCTTTAAACATATCCCCTGAATCTAATCATTTTTCTCACCATCTGTTAAGAACTTAAAAGATATCAGGAATGATTTTTATATGTCCTACACAAATTATGAAGTATATTATATTATCCCATTTATAGAGAAGGAAACTGAAGGCCAGTCATGATGGAAAATTTGTCCAAGTTTAGATGGCAAAAAACTGCAGAGTTTGGCCATACCTTTCTGCCACATAACATGATATTCACCACAATTATATTAATTGATATTTTTAAGAATGTATACATCTGGCTGGCGCCACGGCTCAATAGGCTAATCCTCTGCCTGTGGCGCTGGCACCGGGTTCTAGTCCCAGTCAGGGCACCAGATTCTGTCCCGGTTGCCCCTCTTCCAGGCCAGCTCTTTGCTATGGCCCAGGAATGCAGTGGAGGATAGCCCAAGTCCTTGGGCCCTGCACCCGCATGGGAGACCAGGAGAGGCACCTGGTTCTTGGCACCTGGTTCCTGTGCCGGCTGCAGCACGCCGGCTGTGGCGGCCATTGGGGGGTGAACCAATGGCAAAGGAAGACCTTTCTCTCTGTCTCTCTCTCTCATTGTCCACTCTGCCTGTCAAAAAAAAAAAAATGTATACATCTAAAAATAAAAGCATTAAACCTAAAAAATTGCTTAAAAGATTTATTAAATCTTGCTAATAATACTGTATCATAAATGGATAAAACTTGAGTATAATAATATAAAAAGAATATTCCCTAAAAATATCATCATTTTTGTTTTAGTCCAATCATTAAATCCCACAATGAGGAGAATTAAGATCCACTTCTTGAAAAGAGATTCAGAGTTTATTGACAAGTTTTAAACCACCATACAAGGAAAACTTAACAGAGTAAACCTTAAACATAGAAGACTCTATGAGGACCTCGCAGATTAAGCTTGGCAACTCGATGTTTTGGAGTTCTGGCAAGATGCTGACTAGAGGCACCAGAAACACTTCCCTCCCACAAAAAAATGGATCAAAAATGAAGGACAAACAGATACTTTACAGCTAGAATATTCTGGACAGAATGGGTGATACAGTGCAGATGAAACAAAGAAATGGGGACACAGACTCCCAAACTTTGGGTGAGGAAGGGAACCAGTGCCCACAGTGTGGACCAGTCTGAACCTGGACAAGTCCTCTCCATGAGCAAGAGGTAAACGGAAGGCCAATAGCCAATATTGGCACCAAGGACCACTCGAGTTATTGCTGCTGGGGGATCCTGCAGCTTTCTAGGCCCCAGTTAAGGATCTGTTGGGGAGTGCAGAGCATTGCACTGCTGCAAAGAGGAATCCAGTTCACCACGTACCCCCTCCCCCAGCCAGGCTGCTGCATAGGTACCGCGTTGACACCAAGCACAATTGCACCACCTCTACCGCTGTGAGCAACTCGCCCTCCAAGGCTGTTAGAGTGGCTTCCCCTCTGTGCCCTTCATGGACACTGAGAGCTGCAAGCCACATAAGCTTTGCCATAAACCCAGCAAAGATATAAAAATATGCAAAAGATTAAAACTACCCCCTACCCCACCTCCCAGGCTATACAAAAAAATCAACTCAAAATGAAACAAAATATCTAAATGCGAGATCTGAAATTATGAAACTGCTAGAAGACAACATGGACGAAACACTTCAAGACATTGGCATCAGCAATGGTTCTTTGGATAGACTCCAAAGCACAAGCAACAGAAACTGACAAAATCTCTGTCATGCATTCTTCTGCAAAAGCAAAAGAAACAGTCAACAGAGTAAACAGACAATAAACAGAGTGGAAGAAAATATTTACCAGAAACTCACCTGAAATGGATCAATATTCAGAATATATAAAAAAAAGTAAAACTCAACAAAGAACCAACTAAACATTGAGAAAATAATCTTAATAGGCATATCTCAAAAGACTAAATACAAATGATCAATGAACTCATGAAAATATGCTCAATAACATTTGCCATAAAGGAATGCAAATCGAAACTGCAATAAGATATCACCTAGAATGGCTGTCATAAAAAAGACAAAAACTAACTAGTGCTGATGAGGATTTGGAGAAAATGGAACTCTTTGCACTGTTTGCAAAATGTGAGTTAGTACATCTATTGTGGAGAACAGAATGGACGTTCTCCAAAAAACTAACAATAGATCTTTCATATGGTCCAATTCTCCCAATTCTACTTATATAATCAAAGGAAATGAAATTGTCATGTGAAAGAGAAGCTGCACTCTCATGTTCATTGCATCACCATTTACCACAGCCAAGATAGGGACTCAACCTAGGTGTCCATCAACAAATGAATAGATAAAAACAATGTCGTGTATATATAAGACTAATTTTCAGCCATAAAAAAAGAATGAAATCCTGTTATTCACAGCTAATAGATGGATCTAGAGGACATTAAGTTAAGTTAAATAAACCAGAAGCAGAAAGAAAAATACTCCATATTTTCTCTCCAATATAGAAACTTTAAAAAAAATGATGTGGAGGTAGATGAGTAATTACTAGAACCTAGGAAGAGTGTGGAAGGTGGCAGTGGGAGATTGGATAGCAAGTACCAAAGAAGTTAGGTAGAAGGAATAAGTTCTAGTGTTTCATAGCATAGTGCTATGAGCTAGTTCACAAGAATGTATTATATGTTTTATGAAGAACTAGAAGAGATGAGCCAAAATCTTCAAACATAAAGAAGTGACACAGAGATTGAAATGATAATGACCCTAAATTGACAAATACATGGTGTATTCCTGTATTGAAATATCACACTGTACCCTAAAAATACATACAATTATTAAATTTCAACAAATAGAAAAATTTAAAGGGAAAAACCTCTAATTAGATGTGCTATGAATATTTCACTGAGATTAAGAGTTTTCCTTTTAAATATTTTCTTTTAAGACCTACATCCTCAGTTCATTAGCAGCTTCAAATTTTTTCAATGCTGAAAAGTCTGCAGCTGTGGGCAATGGCACGGAATGTTTCAGGCAAGAAGATCTTTTTTGCATAAATCACAAGCAAAATCTACTCCTTGACAAGATTATCAATTTGCTTTAGTAACAGAGGGACTTATGTAAGTTTAAAAGTTTGCTCACCTCCTACTCTGAGTCATGTCTTTGTTTCAGGGTTCTCAGATTTCATGAGAATCTCAATCCTAATCTACTATTGGGTTATCTATTTCATATCCAGTCCATTTTTCCCCTCTAAATTTACTTAAGTCCGTTACAGAATCATCATTAGGTTCCTTCTCAGAACTGCAGTAATCAACCTGGGGGGAAATTTAAGAATTAGGGTCACTCAACTCCTCCCAGTGTTTGCTGTAAGATGACTACATGGACATTGCTGATTACTCTGTGTGCCGTGCTCTTAATGTGCACACATTGGCCATTCCTCCTCTCAGTATCGGAAAGAAAATTCGTTTTTCTGATATAATTGATTTATATTTGTCTTGTGGACACGAGAATCACAAAGCTGACTCTGTTTTCATCTTTCATTGTCAAGTAGAAAGTTGAGAGCCTTACTTCTTCCACTCTTTTTTTAGGATTTTATGTTGTGATTTTTGAAACAACTTGTTCCTGCTAAATCATTTTCCTCCCACTTTCTGCTTTTGTCCTGTTTTCTCCATTGTTTGTTTTACAGTTTATGATATTACTACACTGGATTGATTTTTCTAAATTGGCTCAATTACTAATCAGATTTCTTGACATCATGACAATTCAAACATGATTTTAACATAAATTTCCCAATTTTCACCTAAATACAGCCAAACTTTAATGAATGCTTCTTCAAACACCTTCTCACATTTAATTTTCTACTAGGGCACCTCCTGCTCATTCATGTCTTGCATTAATGCCTGTACTCCATGCGACAACCAGGAAAGTCCATCGCTCAGATCTCCCTTCAAGAAAGAACTTGCTGTTCAGCAGTGAGAAGGGCTGTTAAGGGACAGCCTCCAGCTGCAGTTCCTTCCAGACTCACTAGTGCCTCAGCCTAGACCTTTTCCCCTGGCCAGCACCCAGCCAATGACTGAATGGTACCAGGGCCTGCCTAATGAGGGAGCCCTCTAATGGTCAGTTTTTGATCTGCGGTTCACTGTTGAGTGGGCCAGGACTTTGTCCAGCCTGCAACACAGTTTGAGGCTCTTTTTGCCCAGTGCTGGCTCTTTCCTGTCAGAACAACATTGTGGTCTGAAAACATTCCATGCCCAAACCCCCATATCTTGTAGGAATCATCAACCCTTACACTGCTGACCCATAAACCTCATTCTGCCTAACTCCAATCAGCATCTTAATCTTGAAGAACACAGCAAGACACACTAGATAATTCAAAAATGTATATACTGCCTCATTCCAGACTATTTAAGTCATCTGCGGAACGCCTCAAAGACACTTTCGGTAGAATCTAGCCACATTGAACTCATAATCTCTTTTTTTTTTTTCCTGTTCTTCTTTTCCTATCAGTTGACATGACTAGTATCCATTTGGTTGTACAAGTAAGAGACCTGGAAGTTATCCTTAAGGTTTCTTCATGTTTACTTCACAGATTCAATGTATCACCAAGTCATGTAGGTTGTACCTCCTGAATTCATTCCTCTTTCTGGTTATCTCTACTTCCATTGCAATAGTCTTGGTCTAGAATACTGTCCATCACCTTTTGATTTTATTCTATGCTTACCTCCAAAGAACCATATCCACTATAATCATCATCCAATCCATTTTCCATACTGCAGCTAGAATTAGTTTTAAAACACAAATCGGACCTTGTCACCACATAGCTTAAATTCCTTCAATTATTTCTCATTGCTCTGACAATAAAGACAAAATTCTTTGGGGGCCTGCATTATAGCACAGTAGGTTAAGCTGCCCCTTGCAATGACAGAATCCAGTATCAGAGTACCGGTTCCAGTCCTGATTACTCCACTTCTGACCTGGCTTCCTGTAATGTGACAAGGAAGGCAACAGAAGGTGGCCAAAGTACTTTGGACTCCAACACCATTTGGAAGACCAGAAGGGAGGTACTGGTTCAGCCTGACCCAAACTTGGCTGTTGTGGCCAATTGGAGAGTAAACGGATCTTTCTCTCACCCTTCCTTCCCCCAAAACTCCCATTGCTCTGCCTTTCAAATAAATGAATAAATCTTAAAAAAAAAATGTAAAACTGTAACACAGTCCATAAGCCTCTGAGGTCAAGTTCCACACTCCCTGCTGCATTGTAACTCCATGATGGCAGAGACTATGACCATTTACATTTACCATTTTATCTCCACAGATTTCTTGAGCACCTGGTGCATATACCTGTTACCAGGTGTTCAATATTTAGTTGGTTAACTCACAATTAAATGGCTGAGTAAATAAATGAATCAAGAAATTGCATCTATGCACAACCCACTGCATACTTTTTGCTTATTCATTGTAGTACACTATGTCAATGTTCTATCTAAATATCCATCATACATAATTCTCAACAGAAATATCACCTCCATAAAGAAGGCTTCCTTGGTTTACCTAGCTGAAAGTAGTTATGTTAACCTACTATAAATGCCTACATTCTCTTTGTATGTTATGCTTAATATTTAATCATTTGGTTCAAAGTAATTATTATAAATCATATATCTCACTAAAGACCTATATTCCTTGTAGTGAGGAGCCTATAATTTTATGTATTCTGAGCATGAACTAACATACATACATCTATATGACTGTGAGTTCTCATTGACTGAATGGTTTGATTAACTGATTTGGCAACATCTGGATGATTTTCCCTGCCACTAGAGAAACATGATTGTGATATTAGAAGGAGTGGATAAGGCTAATAAAAATGTGATGGCCCAGTAAAAATGTTGGTAAAGCAATATATCTCTTGAATCTAATGTTAAGTATCAACAAAAGGAGACTCATTTGGCCTATAAATTTTTGTTGGTTTTCTAAGCTCAAATGTCATAAAATCTACTTTGTAGCCACAAAATGTGCAGGAACTATGTATTTTTAAGAATTTCTTAAGCTTTATACTTGAGAAGGTTTCCAAAAGAATAATAAATGTACTACTGGGAACATAAAAGTTGATTTCAGACAGCCAATTTTGCAAACTGTTTTAAAATCTTTAATTGTTATGATATATTTTAATATACACTGCAAAATAAAATATCACATCAGAAACATGATATCATAGTATTGTTTTGGATGGGGTTAAGCAGTTTGTTTCAGAAATAATCATTCAAAATTAAAATATTAAAATAATAACTGATATCAGAATACAGCCAAACCTCTGGCTGCAGCATGAGAAATACTGTTTTGGAGAACTGAAGTATTAATCTAATGCTTCGTTGAAATCTAAGTTTCCATACCTATCAAAGTAATTGGATCTGCTATGCATTTATTTGTAAGATATTTATGAAGCACTGACTATGTGTAAACACAGGCTCAGAAATAGATTATTAAATGGTTAAGAAAGCTTCCTTAAGCAGCTTGCAACCCCAAAAGGAAGACACCATGGGAAAAAATAAATAAGCCCAGTGTAAGTGTCCTAATAGAAGCATATCTACACATACCATACAGAAAGGTCAATTATGGAGGAGAAACAGTGGGAATGATCATCTCTGCTTAGTGAATTGATGCCAACAAAAGGGAGCTTCATTCAGAAAGCTGAGAAGCTCATCCATTAAATGAGTGAGGTCACATCACTTCAGATTCACATCATTCAGATCTCTTACGCCAGAGTACCATTACTACAACAAAGACTAATTCCAAATGGCTAGAGCCTGGGGTGCAACCTGGTTGGTATAGGAATCCAGCCTAACATAACTGTAGCCATAATGGTCATAACCAACACCTTTTTCTTTGTTGATCCTAAAAGTCAACCCAGATCCTCTAGGATAGGCAAAGTCATCAAGATAATCTGCCATTTTGTGCCCAGAATGTCTCATATCTGATGCCTGAAATGTCAATATTTCTTGAGAAAATTGAGTTGCGTTACAGCTACAAACTCCTTTTCTCCTGCCTCATGGCATGATAAACCGCAGGTATTGTGACCACCAAAGATGCATTTCTAGCCATAAGTCCCTGAAAAACTATGCTCTATGTGAATCTTGTTCACCTCTCTTGGATTTCACCTTCTGTGGGGAGCAACTCGGACTAGACTAAGTTACTGGAATTAAGACTTAATTCTATGCATCTGCTCTCCCACAATATGGCGCTGAGAAGGGAGAAACAGCTTCTACACAGCTGCCTCCAGTTCAACCAATAGACTATGGGACCTGCTCCTGATTGGAGGAGAGCAGCGTACTCGGCGTGTGGGCAGCCGAGTTGGGATTGGTGGAAGAGGACTATAAAGGAGGAGAGAGACAACATGCACCAGGAACATCTAAGGGGAACATCTGAAGGAACACCTGTGCAGCCCCCGAGAGAGCCGGCCGGCAGTGTGCTGCTCCCCCGCGGAAGTGGGGAATGTGGCAGGGGGAACCGCCCTTCCACGGAGGTGGAAGGGACGGTAGCCAACCTGGAAAGAACCAGCAGCAAACCCGGGGAGGGCCGAGCAGACGAAAGAACAGCGCAGGGTCCTGTGTCGTTCCTCCACGAAGACGGGGAGCGACAACCTTCCATCTTTATTGCTTCGTTTCAATACATCAGATTTTTACTTAACAATAGGGTCTGAAAACCATAGCAAAGTAAAGAGTAAATAAAGACATAGCATGCTATGCCAAGGAATTGCTCCTATACCTGAAAGGTGAAAGGTGATAGAACACCAATATGTAGGACAGACATATGATCAGGGTCTTTTTTTTTTTTTAAAGTTTCATGAGAATTTTGTACCCATATGGATTCCAATGAGAGAAGTTTAAAAAGTGTTTTTATAGTGAAGACCCTTTTATAAAACCCATTTTCTCCAAAATTCCCAAAAGTGAGATTTATTCTAGGGCTACAAGGATGTTTCAACATACAGAAATCTATAAATGTGGTATACACATTCACAGAATGAAGAACCAAAACCATAGGATCATCTCAATACATGCAGGAAAAGCATTTGACAAAATTCAACATCAATCATGACAAAAGCTGTCAACAAACAAATAGGATATCAAATAAATCTATCTCACCACACTAAAGGCTATATATGACAAGCTGAAAGCTAACACTATGTTCAATGGTGAAAAATTGAATGTTTTGCCACTTCTGTTCAATATAGTACTGGAAGGTGAAGGTTGAGCAACCAGATGAGAGAAAGGAATATAGAGGCATCTAACTCGGAAAGAAAGAAGTTAAATTCATCCTGTTTACTGACGAAATGTTCTTATACATTAAAAACCCCAAAAGATTCCACCAGGAAACTGTTGGAACCAATAAATGAATTCAGTAAAGTTATAGGATACAAAGCCAAAATGCAAAAGTCAGTAACATTTCTATTCACTAAAGCAAATAATCTGAAAAGGAAATCAAGAAAATAATTCTACTCACACTAGCTATGAAAAACATGAATGTAGTTAAGGAGAAAGACTACACTAACAACTATAATTAAAGACTATAATAAAAACTATGTTATTTAAAAAATCTGAAGACACAAATAAATGAAAAGACATTCCATGACTGTGAATTAGAAGAATTAATGTTAATCTGTCCATACTGCCTATATATATATATATATATATATATATATATATATGCTTGCTCCTGATTCCATCTTCTTGCTATGCAGACTCTGAGAGGCAGTGGCTATGGCTCAAGTAATTGCATTCCTGACACCTGCATGGCAGACCTGGATTGAATCCCCACTTCCCAGCTTCAACCCTAGCCAGGGACATTGCAGGCATGTAAGAAGAAAGCCAGAGGATTGGAACTCTCTGTCTCTCTCTCTCAAGTAAATACATAAAAAGTAAAGTTTTCAAAGTGAAAATAGACATGAGATTATATCAAACTTAAAAGCAAAGGAAACAATCATGAGTAAAGAGAAAACCTATGCAATGAGAAAAAAATTGCAAACCATACAGCTTATAAGAAGATAATATGCAAAATATAGAATGAAACCCAACAACTCAATAGAAAAAATGAAAACAAAGCAGTTAAAAATGGACAAGGTCTGGCCGGCGCCGCAGCTCACTAGGCTAATCTTCCGCCTAGCGGCGCCAGCACACGGGGTTCCAATCCCGGTTGGGGCGCCGGATTCTGTCCCGTTTGCCCCTCTTCCAGGCCAGCTCTCTGCTGTGGCCAGGGAGTGCAGTGGAGGATGGCCCAGGTGCTTGGGCCCTGCACCCCATGGGAGACCAGGAAAAGCACCTGGATCCTGGCTCCTGCCATCGGATCAGCGCGGTATGCCGGCCGCAGCGGCCACTGGAGGGTGAACCAACGGCAAAGGAAGACCTTTCTCTCTGTCTCTCTCTCTCACTGTCCACTCTGCCTGTCAAAAAAAAAAAAAAAATGGACAAGGTCAACACAATGATAAATGTTTTCAATGACAGTTACGCTAATTACCCTCATCAGAACATTATACCACCATATGATCTGAAACATCACATAAATCAGAACGATCGTTATGTAGCAGTAAAAATATAAAGTGACTAAAGTAACGAATGTTCAATGCTATGGTACCTTGTGACTTCCTCTGCACAGGAAGTAATCTACTTAAAGAGTCTGAGACAGAAGGTGAGATTTTCTAATCCCTATTTTGTCAGGGACAACCCAGCTTCTCTAGTCTATAATACAGGACCTTGAAACGTGCCACTGCAGTGAAGTCTGGAGTGACCTCTAAACAAACCCTGTTTGCTGTCTCAGCTCACACAGTTTGTCTGTAGGTTCCGCACTAGGAGAAAAGATCTGGTTAGGTATTTCTCAAAATAAGGCACACAAGTGTCTAAGAGATATATGAAAAAAATGCTCACCATCACTAATCGTGAGGGAAACACAAATTAAAATAATGAAATATCTCACATCTGTTAGAATGGTTGTTACAAAAAAAAAAAAAAACGTTGGCAAGGAGGTAGAGAATATGCAAACTATTGATGACAGTATAAACTGGTACAGCCATTGTTGAAAACAAATTTTGTTTCCTAAAATGGAGTTTCCTAAAGCATTTAAAAAGTGGAACTACCATATGATCTAGCTATCTCACTGCAGGCTATATATCCAAAAGAGATGACATCAATAAGTCAAAGAGTTGTCTGAACTCCCATGTTCACCACAGCATTATTTATAATGGACAACATGTGAAATTACCCTAAATAACCAACAGCAAATGAATGAATTTTAGAATGTGGTATATGTACGCAATGGAATACTTGCTACCCAGCTATATAAAAAGAAGGAAATGTATGAACCCAGAGCGGGGGGTAGGGGGAGCATCATTACGTTAGGTGAAATAAGTTAGAAAGCCAAATATTGTATGACCTTATTTCTATATGGAATTTTTTAAAGTTGAACTGAGAGTAGAACGGGGTTTACCAGGAACTGAGTGGGAGGGGCTTGAGGGAAATGCTGGTGAAAGGACACAAAATTTCAGCTGGAGAGAAGGAGTAAGTTCAAGAGATGATCTGCAACATGGTGATCATAGCTAATAACCATGTGTTGCATTCTTGAAAACCACTAAGAGATCCTTTTTTATTTTGCCATCCTAATCCTTCCCTAATTTTTTCCCTTCTTATTTACTTGAAAGGCAGAGAGACAGCAAAAGCAGAAGCAAAGATATTCCATTCAGTAGTTCACTTCCCAAATACAACATCCAGGACTGGGCCAGGCCAAAAACCAGGAGCTCAGAACCCAATCCAGGTCTCCCACAAGGGTGACAGAACCCAGATGCTTAAGTCATCACCTACTGTCTCTAAGAGTGTTCATAAACAGGAAAGAGACCCAGGACTCTAAGTGGGCACTCCAATATAGGATGCCGCAGTCTCAGGCAGTGTCCTAACTGCTGCACCACATGCCTGCCCCTAAGAGAGTAGATCTAAGTGTTCTTATAGCACATCAAGAGTATGTGAGGCAGGGCATACGTTAATTATCTCTGTAGAGTCATTCCACAATGTGTACATGCTTCAAAATTTATTGTACATGAAAAATACATATACTTTGTCAGGTAAAAAGATTAACAATGTGAAAAAAATCTAAAGTACTATATGAATTATAGTATCATTATCAGCATTTATATCACATTAATGAAAGAAATCTTAAAATTAAAGGTGATAATTTTTAATAAAAAGGGACAAGAAAAAAGAGACAAGGCAAATACAGCACAATATGAAATCTTTGACCAAATCTCAATTTACAAAAAAGATCTATGGGGGCCAGCTCTGTGGCATAGCAGGTGAAGCCGCTGCCTGCAGTGTTGGCATCCCATATAGGGGCCAGTTCAAGCCCAGCTGCTCCACTTCTGATCCAGCTCTCTGCTATGACCTGAGAAAGCAGTAGAAGATGGCCAAAGTCCTTGGGCCCAGCACCCTTGTGGGAGACGTGGAAGAAGCTCCTGGCTCCTGGCTTCGGGTTGGTGCAGGTCAGGCTATTGCAGCCATTTGGGGAGTGAACCAGTGGATAGAAGATCTTTCTGTCTCTCCTTGTCTCTCTGTGTAACTCTAACTTTCAAATAAATAAATTTTTTTAAAAAAAGCTACGAATGGCATGGTTGAGCAAATGGAGCATTCTGAGCACAGACTGATAGTAATGTTACTGTTGTTAAATTTCCTGAGTGCAATAGTTGCATACTGTATATTGAAGAATATCCTTGTTCTTTAAGAGTTTCAGGCAGAAAAATTTAGGGATAAAATTTCATAATGTGAGTAAGTTATCCTCAAATATTTCAGAATAAAAAAACACAGTAATGCTTATGTAAACAGAGAGCTAAAGTAAATGTTTGGAGGGATGGAGGTGTTGATTTACTCTTATAAGTCCTGTATGCTTGATATTTTTTTCAAAATGTTGGGGAAAAAATTGACACCTGAGTCCCACATGGAAGTTTCTGACTTGATTGGCTGAGGGTATAGCTAAGCATGGGGATATGTTGAAGCTCCCTAGATGACACTTAGGTGGAAAACTACTGCAGTCCCTCAAAATCATTACTTCACAATTATGTGGGGGTGAAAATGCCAGTTCCTCAAACATGGCAGTGTTGAACTCTGACCACATGCAGACACTCACACAGGCATTTCTCATGTGGTAATTGACTGCCTTAACCAACAGGGAGGGTAGAGGCTTGAACAGACATT
Source organism: Oryctolagus cuniculus (assembly GCF_964237555.1). Classification (NCBI taxonomy): domain Eukaryota; kingdom Metazoa; phylum Chordata; class Mammalia; order Lagomorpha; family Leporidae; genus Oryctolagus; species Oryctolagus cuniculus. The sequence continues at coordinate 10,352,352 of NC_091445.1, read as the reverse complement.
TGATTTCAGTATGTTGTCCCTTTATATAAGCTGTATCTATGTGAGTGATCTACTTTGCAGTAGAAACACAAACCATTCCAACTCAGAAATAAGCCCAGCCCATTTAAATAGCATCTGCCTGGATTATGGAAACTGTTAGACCAAAAAGTTAAAATTTGAAAACCCCATATGAAAAACTCAAAATTATATGTAGTATTGATATATATCACTGCAAGCCAGAGTTTTTCACACACAAAATTAATGCAAGAAAAGAGATGATAAAATATGTACACAGTTAAACACTGAAAGTGATAGAAATACAAATTCAAAATCAATAGACTAGTAAAAAAAATTGAAATTTCTATCTAGCCTTCATCCAATATAAAAGTGAAAATCTCCAACTAAGGCATATTTTATGTTACATTTTCAAAAATATCTAATGGATGATATAGTATCAAAGTAACTTTATATCACTCTATCCACATATAAAATTTAGATTTCATGTGGCCTGATTTCAGAGATTTGTGTTACTTGCTTTGGGAAAATTAGACATCATCTGAAGCTATAATTACATCCTATTTTTGCCGTGACATTTGTCAGCTAGTCAGTGCTCTTGCTCTTTCCATGTTTTTGCATGTCATAAATTAAATGGTAATATTTCCATAAAAAGAAAGATTATAAGAATAGAAAATATTCTTCAATACAGCAGATTCATAATCTCTAGGCTTACATAGTTCCAAACAATGTATTTATTATTATTTTGGTAATTTATCACTAAACAAAAGTTTATCCTTTAATAAAATGAATTTAGTTGGTCCAGTACTTTGCTACATTTGTGTTAAGTAAGTTCTAGTTTCACAGCCAAACTTTAAAATCTAATTGAGTGCTTATTTGAGACTGTCAGGTGCTCTAAGAGTCTTCACCTTCTAATGTTCCTTAACGAAAACAAATTTAATTTGGCTGTTAGTGCAAATGTTATTCCAAAGAAACTCATTCCTCTGATCATTATCTAGAAAAATGAAATCATTTTCCCTGTCCCTTGCTTCTTACCACCATCTACCCTCCCACCCCCACCAAGACCAGAAAGAGGTTTATAGGTTCTTTAAGAGCTATAATGACCATGTTTTGGCTTTTCATTTACACTTCTGGAATCAGTCATGAAGAACTCCTTGAACAAATTACTTACTTATACCCAGTAGCCTTAAGAGAAACAATTTAGAAATGGGCAAGCAGCAGCTGGCATCGTGCCATTCAGGTTAAGCTACCACCTGTGACACTGGCATCCCATATAGGTGCAGGTTTGTGTCCACTTCTGATCCAAATCCACTTCTGATCCAGCTCCCTGTTAATGTGCCTGAGAAAGCAGCAGAAGATGATTTGAGTGGTTGGGCCTCTGCCACCCATCTGCAAATCCCAGATGAAGTCCCTGGCTCTTGGCTTCTGCCTGGTCCAGCCCTGGCTGTTGTGGCCATCTGGGAAGTACACCAGTGAATGAAAGAGATCTCTCTCTCTCTCTCTTTCTCTCTTTCTCTTTCTCTTTATTCTCCTCCCCCTTGGTAACTCTGTCTTCAACTTAAAGAGAAGAGGGGAGGGAGTAAATGTAAAGAATTAACCATCATGCAAAGTTTGGCATGGTTATTATGTGGAAAGTTATAGTGAAGGAAAGGAAATTATTTCTCTTCTTCCTTATGAATTTACCCTTTCCTGTCTATGAACATCAATATTTTCCCAGGGGAGAGATGCGTGTATGTGTGTGATCCGATAGCTGTTCACTGCACACTGAGATTATACATGTTCATGTGCAACTCACATCCTTGGTGAGATTTTGAGACCAGGATTGTAAACACAACACCCATTCTAGACATTCCCATGGGAGTTGAGTTGCAAGTAATAGATATGAGCTGTTCTTCTTGCGGTCCCAAGGGGTTATTCTAAAATCTAAGTTAGAATATACTTCGATAAGGGAGGGAAATAGATTATGGAGGGTGATTAACTTTTGTGGGAAAGCAATAGCGTTTCTCAAAGTAGACAGAGATTGGCAAGGAGATAATCTAAGAGATCTGGAGATGGAATGGGGTCAGGAACTGGGGCCCTGCAGGAACGGTGGAAACTCATGGCAACTCTGCTGCTTCACTGGACGGGAGCCATGGCTAACATACTCAGCTGCAGGTCTTACTCCCTTGCTTTTAGTTTTCTTCAGTACTTAAACACATCCAGATACAAACTTCATATTGTTTCTGGTGCTTGTGATGGAGAAGTAACCAAGAAATAGGGCCATGGAGACAGTTTGGATTTTCAGCCCTTTCACCACACATAGCCTCTGCAGAGGACTTTGGGAAATAGCACCATTTTCCTGAGGGGGCTGAAGTACATGAAAGTGATATTAAAACAAAAATAGGAACAGTAAGATCTGGCATCTATTTTTTCCAATGTATGGCACTGTCAGCCATGTTTCTTCTTCATGTGTACTACATTAGATACTGTGAAAAATATTTTTAAATGAAAGTTCTTTTTTCTTTCCCTTTTTGATGATAAAATATCAAGAAATAACAAGGCTGGCATTGTAGCATAGAAGGTTAAGCCTCTGTTTGCAGTGCCAGCATCCTATATAGATGCTGGTTTGAGTCCTGGTTGCTCCATTTCTAATCCAACTCCTCATTGATGTGCCTGGGAAAGCAGTGGAAGATGACCCAAGTCTCTGGGCCCCTACACCCACGTGGAAGACCCAGAAGAGGTTCCTGGCTTCAACTGCAGCCATGTGGGGAATGGACCAGCAGATGGAAGATTCTCTCTCTCCTCTTTCTCTTTGTATTTCTTTCAAAAAAAATAAATCTTTTAAAAATAGGAAATAGCATAGAACTTTGAATTTCTACTCTGAAAACTTACTTCTTTAAAATGCCTCTAAAGATGAACATGGGCTACCACAAGATCATCATTAGAAGCTTGGAAATTTGGATAATAAAGTAATATAAAAATATTTCAAGTCAGTATAAGAAGAAAATGCGATGGTTTTTCATTTGGGAAAATTTCTCTTAAAAACATGTATGTAAGTATAAATGTGGTTTAAGCAAGTGACTGGACCACGTCACACAAGTAGTAAGCAGCAATTAAGAGTCTATCCCGGACTCTTGGTGTTTCCCATGATGCAGTGCTATCCTCTAACTGTATAATGTTGGTCTTCAAACCCAAGTGACCAGAATGAACTTGTCAGTTTCTTGGGACCTGACAGGAAATCCTGCTACAACCTAAGGGGCAGGATATGACAGAATCACTTTTTTTTTTAATATGTAACAGAGTTTTATCAGTGGCAAGCCATAAAATGACACTAAACCTTTTTGGTTTTCTTTTAGGATTAAAAAAGAGACATGGGAGCCTCCAGAATAACATGTAGCAAATTCTCCTGATGGCAGTCCTAAGAAACAGTGAAACTGAGGGAATTAAAAGGTGACTGGCAGGAGGACCCATTGTGTTCTATGCATTGACACATAGATCAGAATGTTGGGAAACAGTGCAACTCTGAATACAGGAATATAGATTTCTTGTCATATATCATGTTGAATAGATGTTTTTAATATTCACTATTGAATATTAAAATTCTATTCCCTTGAAGCAGGAGAGGCATCAAGAAAGAAAGAAAAATGACATGTTATCTTTTTTGACTGGGTGAACACTGAAGAAGACTCAGAATAAATACTATCTTAATCATGACAGGTGTGCCAGGGGAAAGCACATGGTATTCACTGCAAGCACAAGAGCACCAGATGAGAGGTCCAGTGAGCCCAGCTCTGTGGCTGTCACACCAAATATACAACCTTGAACAATCTATATTGCTTACCTTGGTTTCCTCACCTGCCAAAGGCAGCTATTTATGTGGCTTTTGTATACCTTTTAGCTTCATGTAAGGAGCAAATTAAAAAAGGGATATGACTACAGAAGACCATGACAAAAATATAAGTGGTTCTAGCAGCTTAGCAGAATAATACATCTGTGGTATGGACATTATACTTGTCAACCACAGAATTATTTTAATGAACAACTGCAGATTAGCTGAGCCACCCATACAGAATTAGAAAATATAATTGTTAAATACCTGAGAAGTAAATAAATGAGATAAAATAAATAAATGAGAAAAACATCAAAACTATTTTTGAGTGTAGTTTCAGGCAATGACATAGATTCCACATATGACATAGATTCCACAAATAAATATAATATCAGATTCTTGGGGGGAAATTATTGATAGTATAAAAGTAACATTTTTAATTAATGAAATTCAGAGTGGTAAAATGTTTTGAAAGAGGAAATAGAGCAAAGAATAAACAAACTGATTTTCAACTCTAAGTGTTTACAAAACACTTAGAAAAAATTGCTGGAATTGCAATATTACAATGGTGGCTGCAGGATGCACATTGTCTCAGTATGACTGGGTTGCTAAATAAAACGCCACTGACTTGGCTTTTAAACCACAAACACTTCTTTCCCGTGGTTCGGGAGATTGGGAAGTCTAAGACAAAAGCACCAGCCTAGTCAATGTCTGGTGATAGCCTGTCCCTCATAGAAGGCACCATCCAGCTGTGTCCTCACATGGTGAGAGACAGAACAAGCCCCCCAGGAGCTCTTACATCAGAGAAGTAATCCCTTATATGGATTATGAGATGCCCTCATGACCTAGTTGTCCCCTAAAAGGACCCACCTCTTAGGGAGATCACATTGTGCATTAGGTTTCAATCTGGGTATTGAGGTGGGGATGGCTCCAAACATTCAGATCATAGGTCACAGGGTTGCATATTTCCAGTGCTATAAGGATGTCATTCTTTAGAGTGTCTTCCTCTACATTTTCTAAGGCCTACTAATTATGTCTCGCAGTGGACAGGCCCAGCAATGCCATCCAAGTAAGACTTCCTGAGCTTAAATTATTAACCACAAGGCATTCATTCCTCATTTCTGCATTTCAGCGAAGTGTGATCCTATTCCTGTTGCAGCATTCAACCAAATGCCCCAGAAGCCTTGGGGTTCATGCTGATGGGCTTATCCTAGGACACCCTGGCTGACTCCTATTCCAGAAGGGCAGACTGAAAGATAACTCCCAATGTGTAGCATCACATTTTTTGTCAGTACCACACAAGGTTGGGTTATTAGAATGGCATCAATAGCAGCAGACAGTTGTCAACACTGTTAGCCATAAAAAAAAAAAAAAAAAGTTCCAGACTTGGGCTGCGAAGAATGCACACCTGAACCAAGGGTTTGATCTCTGTATATGGGCTAATGCATGGGCTCTCAATCATTTCTTTTCTGACCACAGGGCTACCTTTGTTCTACACTACAAGGTGTGCTTTAGCCCAGACACCCTTGGCCACTGACCAGTGGGGCAGTCACCTGTCCCTAGTTCAGGCTCCATGCTATGTACTCAGCAGCCTCCTGGGTTCAGTCCTACTCATTTACTCTGAGAGCTTTGAGTTAGTATCCAGTCTTGCCATGGATCAAGGGGGTAGTACCATGTTATTCTGAGCAACACTGCACATTCTTTTTTTTTTTTTTTTTTTGACAGGCAGAGTGGACAGTGAGAGAGAGAGAGACAGAGAGAAAGGTCTTCCTTTGCCGTTGGTTCACCCTCCAATGGCCGCCACGGCCGGCGCGCTGCGGCCGGGTGCACCGCGCTGATCCAATGGCAGAAGCCAGGTGCTTCTCCTGGTCTCCCATGGGGTGCAGGGCCCAAGCACTTGGGCCATCCTCCACTGCACTCCCTGGCCACAGCAGAGAGCTGGCCTGGAAGAGGGGCAACCGGGACAGAATCCGGTGCCCCGACCGGGACTAGAACCCAGTGTGCCGGCGCCACAAGGCGGAGGATTAGCCTAGTGAGCCGCGGCACCGGCCCACTGCACATTCTTGTTCTGTATGCCTGATTAAAAATTTCATACATCTCAATACTGATTAGCTTCTGGAACTAGTCACAGAGGTAGTAAGTAGGTCAAAATGATTACAGGGATGGAGGGAGGTACTAAATGGTCTGTACAACATTTTTTGTAGTTTACTCAAAAAGTCCTATACCCTTTATCCTTGGCTCCTCTCATCTATTGCAACCCAGTGCATGTACAAATGTTCTCTTGGCCCATCTCATCAGACTGTGAGACTTGGCAAGGAGAACCGATGCAAATACACTGATGCTCACTGTTGCTTGCTGTGCAATGAGCAATTAAGTTCTTTGTCTCCGAGCCAGATGTCTCCTGTCTTTTGCCAGAATCCTTAAAATAGTAGCAAACTAACTGGCTAGAGTGCTTCTAGGGTAAACTCAAAATCTTCACAGTTCTTGGCAGATATTACAAAGAAGTTTCAGATCCATTGATTAGAAAATAAATGCATAAAATTTTCTATTCATTTTTATAAATTTTATATATACTATAACTCATGTGGGTCTGTGAATTTCATAACACATTTTAAAGTCAGATTAACCACATACATAGGAGCCTGTTTAAAAAAAAAATCTTTTTTTTTAACTCAGCATGCACTAGGAATGGGCCTTGGTTCTCATTATCTGAACGCCTACTTATACTGATAAACAGAAAATATATCCAAGTTGGCTTAGTTGTGAAACCAAGAATCATGTTTATTCATTGTTAGAGTTTTCAAAGCATGTATATACAAGGGATCATAAAAGATAATAATGAAAAATAATAATTCTAGCTTTTATTTGTTATATTCCAGGGATGGGTCAAATGTTTAGTATAGAATATCTACTTAATCCTAAAAGCCTCTTAACCTCAATTTTTTTTTCCAATTCATTACCAACATGTCTGAAGTTCATCACTTAGTGAATATTTTACAACATTCAACTTAGAGGTATATATGGATTTAAGCTTTGGACGAGGAGGATGTCAAAGGAGAAGGTGAATGTATTGCACATATATTCAAAGGACACTAGATGAGCTCAGTAAGAACAACCAAGACCAAGAATGGCAAAAAGTTTTCACAGACCTCCAGAACTGGATCTGGAGCTGTGAACACTCTGCTCAGGACTGTTTATGGTCGTCTTTTCTTTGGTGCCCTCTGGTAGCCCTCAATCCAAGGCTGAACTGCTGCCACTGGCTAACAGTGGATTAAGGTCCTCACGTTTTCACTACTGGAGAAAAGGGCTCGTTCCTCTCACTTAGGTTTAAATTCTTAGGAAGGAGTTGGACATGACATACGTCAGGTGCCCACTCCTTGGACTGATCACTATAGCGCAGTGGACTATGACTGGAGACATTTACTAAAGAGAGTGTGTTAGGCTCAGAAAAAAAGGAAAGTTGCCAGGCAAATCAAGTGAAGAAATATCAGATCAAACAACTACGAGTCTGGTTTATCCTTTACAATTCTGAACTAACCATATCAATACCATTGATTTACTTTTTGTAAGAAAAGATGAATTGTTACTCTATAACACAAATTACATGGCATTTTGAGGGGCTGAATCCACATGTCTAAGAACCTGTTAATACTTCAGAGTATAGCACAGAGATGACAGGAAAAAGATGTTCTTATATCCAAGAAATGCATTCTAAACACATTGTAGTCCTCAAGGATCATCAACCCTAAAATATTCCTACCACCAAAAGGAGATCCCCTCGTATAACCAATAAAAGCAGCAGAGTTTATTCATCTTTAATAATGAATTATATTAAGCCTATTCAGTGTCTCAGAAATTTGCTAATTGATTCAGCAGCATGTTTAAATTTACATTAGAAAGGCAAAATCTCTTGTTTAGAATATGGATGATATTTATATGCAATACTAATCATGGATTTTGACGTCAAATGTGTTCAGCTAAATGTGAGCTGTTTGCAATGATTAACACTTTGAAAAACATTTATTGTAATAAATTTAAACTATGGCAACTTCTTTCACTAGAGTATATTTAAAAAGACTATTCCTGCCTGGCGCCGTGGCTCAATAGGCTAATCCTCTGCCTTGCGGCGCCAGCACACTGGGTTCTAGTCCCGGTCGGGGTGCCGGATTCTGTCCCGGTTGCCCCTCTTCCAGGCCATCTCTCTGCTGTGGCCCAGGAGTGCAGTGGAGGATGGCCCAAGTGCTTGGGCCCTGCACCTGCATGGAGACCAGGAGAAGCACCTGGCTCCTGGCTTCGGATCAGCGCGGTGCGCCGGCCACAGTGCGCTGGCCGTGGCGGCCATTGGAGGGTGAACCAACGGCAAAGGAAGACCTTTCTCTCTGTCTCTCTCTCTCTCACTGTCCACTCTGCCTGTCAAAAAAAGAAAAAAAAAAGACTATTCCTGAGACTATCAAGTGTACATAGCAGGACAGTATTATTTGTGCGACCTTACCCATTTTTAATATTGGCACCTTTGTATTAGCACATTAAGATGTATTTGTTTAGGGCCAGCACTGTGGCATAGTGGGTAAAACCAGGGCCTGCAGTGGTGGCATCCCATGTGAGCCCCAGTTCAAGTCCCAGCTGCTCCACTTCCAATCTGGCTCTCTGCTATGGCCTGGGAAAGCAGTAGAAGATGGCCCAAGTCCTGGGGCCCCCACACCCACATGGGAGACCTGGAAGAAACTCCTGGCTCCTGGCTTGAGATTGGCACAGATCTGGCCATTGCAGCCATCTGGGGAGTGAACCAGCAGATGGAAGACCTCTCTCTCTCAAAAAGATGTATTTGTTCAAGAACAGTAATTTCACTTGCCAAGTGACTCACTCAGTTATAAGAAAGCTACCTGACAGTGTGAAAAATCGGTTTGAAGTGATGATTTGGGCATTTTACAGTGTGTGACATGCGAATACCCTGCACTTCTCCAGGGGTCAGTTGGAGGGAATGAGGACTATATTGGAATAGATATTGATGGGTCAGAAAATAAATAGCAGCTGCTGTCAGCACTGTGTTGCCCGGCAGCCACATGTGAGGAGATATTTTAGAGCTGGAAGGCCCCTCCCTAGTTCCCCTGAAAATAAGTTCCACATGACTGCCCGACATCAAACATTTTGTCCTCATGGACAAAAATTTTAAAAATGTAAAATATTAATCAAATAATTACAAATTGTATTTTATCATGGTGTTAGCAATAAACATGAGTTTATTGCTAATTCATATCAAAATGTTTTCTTTGATCAAAGGCTTATTTCTTTTTTTTCTAGTTGAGAAGATACTAAAACATGTTGATGAGCGTCTGAAAGCATGGAGGCTCCTGGACGCTGTGCTGGCTGTGCCTAAAGGAAAAGATGGAGCTGACTAAAATCACACTACTTTCTCTTCAAGGACAGCCAGCCTGGAAAATTGCATTCATTTAGGCTCATGTGATTTGTAGGATAAGAACTACAATGAGACAAAATTTTCCAAGCGATTAGCCAATGAGTATAAGGATCAAGTCATGTTTTGTAAAACTAATATTTGCAACATAACCCATGTGCAACAGTTCATTTTCTGTTGATTTAAACAGAAATGTTAGAGTTAAGAAATTTAGGTTGAGGAGTCTGCTTTGTGACTCAGTGGGTTAAGCTGCCAATTAAGGCTGGCATCACATATAAGCACTAGTTTGAGTCCCAGCTGTACCACTTTTGATCCAGCTCCCTTACTAATGCACCTGGGAAAGCAGCGGAAGATGATCCAAGTGCTGGGGCCCCTACCACTCACGTGAGATAGAGCTCCTGGCTCCTGGCTTCAACCTGGCCCAACCCCAGCCACTGCTGCCATTTAGGGAGTGAACCAGTGGATGGAAAATTCTCTGCCTTTCTCTCTCTCCCTCCCTCCCTCTGCCTTTCAAATAAATCTTTTTATTTCTCATTTAAATTTCTTTTTTTTCAACTTTTATTTAATAAATATAAATTTCCAAAGTACAACTTTTGGATTATAGCAGCTTTTCCCCCCATAACCTCCATTCCACCCACAACCATCCCAACTCCCATTCCCTCTCCCATCCCATTCTTCATCAATAAATCTTAAAAAAAAATTTTAGTTTAAGAAGACGTTCAACATAGAGGCAGCTATTTCTAAGGGAGCTTCAACTTGAGTTGAATAAGTTGGCAGAACAAAGTGTTTTCTGCAGAATATACTTAGCATTTCTTGGCTGATTTGATGTCACATTCTGAATGCTAAGCCACAAATAGGTAAGCAAATACTTGTGAGTTGTTTGACAGAAGTAAATATCAATGCCTAAATAAGAAGATGCCACTTTACATTATTCGATTAGTCATCAGAAAAACATTAATTAATGCCTACTGTATTACTTTTTAGGGACACTGGCATAAGTCTGGAGGTATTAACAGTCCTAATGAGCTTAGGCGCCTACACGTCATTCTGTAGGCTGGGTCTCTGGATGTTGGAGGTGGGAGATGGTGATGATACTGCTGGAAAGGCAAAGGTGAGATGCTGAAAGGATTGTTTGCCTTGGCAGAGGAGTTACTCAAACTAAAGCTGTTGGGAGCCGATGACTGATATTTTTAAGATTTATTTTTATTTATTCAAAAGGCAGAGTTAGAGAAAAAAAGAGAGACAGAGTCTTCCATCCACTGGTTCACTCCCCAGATGACCACAACTGCCCAAGCTGCTCCCATCTGAAGCCAGGAGCTTCTTCCAGGTCTCTCACATGGGTGCAGGGGCCCAAGGACTTGGGCCATCTTCTGCTGCTTTCCCCATAGCAGAGAACTGGATTGGAAGTGGAGCAGCCGGGACTTGAATAAGCACTCATAAGGGATGCTGGCACTGCAGGCTGCAGCTTTACCCACTACATCACTGTGCTGGCCCCCAGTGGCTGATTTTTCCTGGAGGAATAGTATGAGTATTTATTATTGAAAAAGGTATCTAGAGTAGTAAAATGATGCATTGGATTACAACCTTACTTTTAGGAAAGCACCACCTGTGGAGTTCTTAAATAAACCAGTGCCAAGGCACCACCTTTGAAAGATACCTGTTCAATTAGCCTGAAGTAAGGCCCCCAGCCTAGGGGTTTCCAAAACAGCCCAAGTGATTGTAAGCTGCAGATAAGGTAGGAGAACCACTGCTGTAGAATATGGATCTGAATGGAACAAGATCGCACTATGCTCAGGGGGGAGATAATAAGGAACTGCACTAATAGTATCATGGCAAACTGGGTGCAGGAAGAAGAAATTTGATTGGTTGGATTTACCATGAATTATTTCAAAACAATAAGGATAATAAAACGGGTGTCTCCAGGTTCTAGCCACATGGCTCCACCGTGTGGACAAATGGTGATGCACCAAGTCAGTCGGTTGACTGCTTTTTTGCCTCTGATCCTGGTTGCTGTTACACAAGAATATTAGCATAAATAAACTCAAAAGCCAAAAACAATGTGTTGATTATGAGAAAAACATATTGACACCTGAAAATACTTAGATTTCAAATACTTATTCAAACCTGATAGGATTCTTTACAAATGAATTATTCTATATAATTTTTCCTTGGGTATAACATTTATGGAAAAGGGATTTACTTGTATCCACTAAATTCAAAATGTATTGACTAGTAAAATAGCCACAGATATTTTGGGTAAAAGATTAAAAGTGGTGCTTCAAGGACTTCTAAAAGGCCAAACATTAACTGCCCTTTATATTTATTTGTAAGATTCTTTGAAAGTAGTATTAAAATCATGCCATCCTTATTCTGGGGATATACTGAAATAATTCAAGTAGAAATTTTAAATTGATAAGAATAAAATAAATTGACTAATTTTTATGACTGCAGAAGTTTCTCTTATTAACATTCCATATAATTCTCTTCAAAAGCTGGAAAGTATACTTCTTAATGGCAAAATAAAGCATTTTCAAAGTCTATAAACTTTTATACATGATTGGCTATTGCAATTTATCAATATCTCTTCAAGCAAATTCTGAAAATGAGATGATTAAACTAGTGAAATTAACATTACATTTCTAATTCTCCAGCCTCCAGACAATTTTCACAATAAGCAGTTTTTCAGTTCATAATTAAGGTGTACTTTTCATTTCAAGGCTTGAATAAAGCTTAAATTTCAAGTCTATGCTCTGATTTGATTTAATATATCAATCCAAAGACTTATATTTTTATTCAATATGGTTTTGTTCTAGAAGAAACATAATCCTTACTGCTGAAATGTTTCAGAATTTATTTAAACAAAGAACATAGGGGCCAGTGTTGTGGCACAGCGGGTTAAAGCCCTGGCCTGAAGCGCCGGCATCCCATATGGGTGCCAGTTCTAGTCCCGGCTGCTCCTCTTCTGATCCAGCTCTCTGCTATGGCCTGAGAAAGCAGTAGAGGATGGCCCAAGTCCTTGGGCCCCCACACCCGCCTGGGAGACCCAGAAGAAGCTCCTGGCTCCTAGCTTCGTATTGGCGCAGTTCCAGCCATTGCGGCCATCTGGGGAGTGAACCAGCAGATGGAAAACCTCTCTCCCTGTCTCTAGCTCTCTCTGTAACTCTTTCAAATAATAAATAAAAATAAAACTTTAAAAATAAAGAACACAAATTAGTTCTAAAAATGTGTCAATGGATAAGAATATTACCTCCTTCTTGTGATGATATCCTGTTGATAAAAAATGTCTTTTCTACACTTGGAACAGTAATTAACTTAATAAATATTTTGCAATATATAAGGTATTATTTGGTCTAAAAACAAGACCCCTTACTTTGAGAGAGTTTAAGTCTTTTGAGGTAAAGGCAGACACAGATAAAACAGGGATGGGCATTTGACCTGGTCATTAAGATGCTTATGTCCCATGTTGAAATACCTGAGAATAATACTTGGTTCAGCTTCTGACTTCAGTACCCTGCTAATGCTGACCCTGGGAAGTCACAGCGATGGCTCAAGTAATTGGGTTCCTGCTACCCTTGTGGGAGATCTGGATTGAGTTCCAAGCTCCTAGGTTTGGACTGAACCAGTCCCAGTCAGTGTGAGGCATTTGGGGAGTGAAGCAGAAGCTGGGAGCCTTCTTTGTGTGTTTTTCTGTCTCCCTCTGAAATTTAGGGGAAAAAAAAAGTAAAGTTTTAAACAAGAAAGCAACACGGAACATAGTTTTTAAAAAGCAGAGGAGTGAAACAAAGTAAATGCAATGTGTAAGAATAGTTCATTAGTTCATGTTTCTAGAATGCCCAGAACTAATACTAAAAGAACTTTGTATAGGCAGGGGTTTAAGGCTCTGCTGTCGTGCACTGTGACAAGGACAGACACTGAGAAATCAAATGTGCTTTACAGTCTAGCAGCATTGACCTCATCCAGGAGCACTACAGAGGTGGGGAATCTTGACTCTGACCTCCTTAATCAGAATCCACATGTTAGCAAGATTCTCTGGGTGATTGTGGGAGCTCTCTCTTATAATAATAGTGGGCAAAGTTGTTTTTTTCCCTGTAAAAAGCCAGACTGTAAGTAGTTTAGGCTTTGATGGACAGGTGATGTCAGTCTGAAACACTCAGCTATGCGGCTGTAGTGTGAAAGCAGGCACAGGTGATAATATATGAATGTGGCTCAGTTTCAATAAAAATTCCTTCCTGAGGAGGTTACTTTATGGGTCAACCTGACTGGGATACTTGATTGAATGTTGTTCTGGGTGTGTCTATGAAGATGTCTCTGAATGAGATGAACATTTCAATGAGTAGACTGTGAATGAAGCAGGTTACCCTCCCCAGTGTGAGTGAGACTTAGTCAATCCTTTGGTGGCCTGAATGGAACAAATGGCAGGGAAAAAGGAGAATTTTTTTCTCTCTGCCGGGCTGTTTTCTTCTCCTGCACTAGGACTTGAAATTACATCATCGACTGTCCTGCTTCTCAGGACTTCAAACTCACGCTGGAACCTGCACCATGGGTTCCCCAGTTTCACTGGCCTCTTCAGAGTTACACTGAAACTACACTATCAGCTTCTTGGGTCTCCAGGTTGCAAAAGGCCAGCACAGATTACAGGATCTCTCAGCTCCCATAATTGTGTGAGCGGGTTCCTTATTATATATGTAGATACGCACTGAAAGTCCATGGCATGGGTTAGTAATAGAATTATATGAAGTATGACTGCATGGGATACTCCTAATCAATTACTTACGAGAAGCCAGGAGCTGGGTAGCTGTGAATATACTTTTGACTTTTTTTTTTTTTTAAACTAGTCAATTTAATGAGGTGGCTGGTTGCTCCAGTGTTGCTGGACAAGGTGATGGAAGAAGGATGAACTCAGGGATTCAGATTCTCAGCTCCAACACCACATACATGGTCTGAAAGCTCTATGTGTGCCTGAGGAAGACCTTCATCTCCTGAGGCTTCAGGGGCTGGGAAGACTGAAAAGTCAAATGCAGAATCTCATCCTCATTACAACTCAAGTTGAATTCTCAGCCTTTCAGGCTGTCTACTGTGAAGGCGAGGGAGTTGACCCAGAAAGAAGGAGAACCTTTAAGTTGGGATGGGGATGGGTGGGAAGACACAGATAGAGCCAGGGACATTGAGCTGCGAAATTCTGATGAGTTGCTGCCAGCAGAAGAGACCTCCCCACCACGAATTGTATCAGATTAACTGCATTGCCTGGAGAAACTACTGATTTTTCTCTGAAGCAGCTGCCAAGCAAATGAATGCAGATTCTCCCCCAGATCTTTCTCCCCTTTTCTTCTGGACCTATTGCTCAATACGTTGATAGGTGAGGTGCAAAGTGTGACCTTGGGTTTGTATGCTACCTTCCAAGAGAGTTACTTAGGTTTTCTAATTGACATAGACAAAAATTGAGGAACTAAATGTGAGAATGGGTTCAAAGTAAGCAGAAGGGATTTGGGCCAAATTTATTGATAGGGGTTCACCACGCAGAGATTGTGGGTTTAAAGGTACAGTTTAGAAAGTTAGAAAAGGCGGCCGGCGCCGTGGCTCACTAGGCTAATCCTCCGCCTGCAGTGCCAGCACTCCCGGTTCTAGTCCTGGTTGGGGCGCCAGTTCTGTCCCGGTTGCTCCTCTTCCAGTCCAGCTCTCTGCTGTGACCCGGGAAGGCAGTGGAGGATGGCCCTAGTCCTTGGGCCCTGCACCCATATGGGAGACCAGAAGGAAGCTCCTGGCTGCAGATCAGCGCAGCCAGCCGTAGCAGCCATTTGGGGGGTGAACCAAAAGAAGGAAGACCTTTCACTCTGTCTCTCTTTCTCACTGTCTAACTCTGCCTGTCCAAAAAAAAAAAAAAAAAGTTAGAAAAGGAAGTAACAGTTCGACTGACTGAAACAGGTTCCATGGTCCATAGTGAGTGAGCTGCCTTGGATTAATGTAGAGGAAACAATTCAAAGGCCTAGGGATCTTGGAATATGAGAGTGGATTAGTCAGTTAGGTCCTATTCACCCACTGTAGAAGAGACCAGAAACACAGCCTTTATCCATCAGAAACAGGTATGTAAAGGGAACCCTTGCATCTTTTAGGCAGGCAGAGTTAGACAAAGGTCTTCCTTCCGTTGGCTCACCCCTCAAATGGCCGCTTTGGCCTGCGCACTGTGCCGATCCGAAGCCAGGAGTCAGGTGCTTCCTCCTGGTCTCCATGCGGGTGCAGGGCCCAAGGACTTGGGCCATCCTCCACTGCCTTCCAGGGCCACAGCAGAGAGCTGGACTGGAAGAGGAGCAACCGGGACAGAACCAGCACCCCAACCGGGACTAGAACCCGGAGTGCCGGCACCACAGGTGAAGGATTAGCTAGTGAGCCTCAATGTCAGCACCCTTGCATCTTTGAAAGGCTTTGTGATAGCTCTTCTCTGTGAACTAGACCTTATAGTGGGCACTGAGAGCCTTAGTACCCCAGAAATGAATTTGCCTTACCTGCATGCAATGTATCTGCCAAAACTATGACCCATGGATTTACCCAATGACTAATCTACTGGCACAGCATTCTGCATAGCATTGCTTCTCATCAAGAAGTTTACTTCACCCTAAAGTATGGTAATAGGCCCATGCTCAGAGAATTTATTGGTTCCATGTTCCCCAACATCCTGAAGCATTGTGTGTGACAGGATATTGGGGTGGCTTTTTGAGGACTCAGTCACAGTACCAGCTAGGTGGCAACACTTTGAAATGTTGGGGCAAGACTTTTCAGAAGGTTGTTCCTGCTCTAAATCAGCCTGTAATATGTGATCTGCTTGTTCCATAGCAAGGATTCACAGGTCCAGCCATCAGGGGGTGGAAATAGGAGTAGTACCTCTCACCATTATTAATAGTGACCAGATAGAGAATTTCTGATTCCTGCCCCTATGACCTTATGCTCTGCTGCCTTGGAGGTCTTAGTTCCAAAGGGAGAATGCTACTACCAGGGGACACAATGATTCTGTTGAACTGGAAGATAACACATCTGCCTGGCTGCTTTGAACTCATTACACCTCTGATTAACAGGCAATGAAGAGAATTAGCATGAAGCCTTCATGACTGAGCAGGATTACTAAGGAGAAAGTGGATTGCAATACCACAGTGCAGGTTAAGAATGATCATGTCTGAAGTGCAGGAGATGCTGTACGCCACACCTTAGTAACTAAGAACAACGGAAAATTACATCAACCTAATCTAGGCAGGGCTACTAATGTCCCAGGCCCTGCAGGAGTGAAGATGTGTGTCACTCCACTAGGTGAACAACAAACTGAACTGCTACTACAGGAAAAGGAAATACAGAATGGATAGTGGAAGAAAGTACTAGCGAGCATGTTACAATCACAGGGCCAGTTACAGAAATGAGGATTGTAACTGTTAAGAGAGTTGCTCTTTATTTTGTTATGAATACATTTGAGGTACATATACACACAGATATATACAGATATTTCCTTATATGTAAATATCTTTATCAAGCAATATAAGATGTATTGGCTTATCATATATTAGGTATTGGTATTTAAGTATTTGAGTTATGAGATGTCAAGAAGAGTAAACATCATTCAAGGATTTTGCCTTTTCTGGAGAAGGGGCTAGCAAATGTTCAGTTGTATGTTGGACATCTGTGTCACGTTAAAGTGGAATTATGACCTTATTATTGTGTCTATTTGGCGATAAAATGGGAGCTAAGAAAATGTCTGTAGCTGCCAAGTTGATAAAGGGGCTTGTAATTGTTAACTTTATGGGTCAAATTTGCCAGGATGTGTGATATCGAGGTATTGACTGAACACAGTTCTGGGCTTGTCTATGAGGTGTTGTTTATGGATGCTAGAGTTTGAACATGATTTGGCTCCTGAACTCATGTAGGCCTTCAGATCACAAAGTTCTAAGTTAATGGTACTAAGTGAATGGACACTTAATGAAGTTATGGTATTTAGGAAGTGGGCCTCTTGGATGGGCATGAGGTCATGGGGGGTGCACCCTCGTAAGTCAGTTCTTGTTAGAGGACTAGTTATAAAAGCCTGACTTGGGCCCAGTCCCTGTGTCTGCTTCCCAGTTGGTCATCCTGTCCATCCTCTACCTGTGCTCCAAGCTTCATTGTGGCCACCTGCATCAGAGGCTAAACCAATGGGGACACCCAATCTTGGATCCACACCTGCAAAACTATGAGCCAAATAACACTTTTCTCTATAATGTTTGCTTTCTTAGTTATTTTGGTGTGGCAAGGAAAAGCTGCCTAAGAAGATCAAGCTTGACATCACTAGGCTGAGTGAAGCAGTTTGCCCTCCCCAACACGAGCAGGCGTCACCCAATCTGTTCAATGTCTAAATGGCACAAAGGGTTCAGTAAAGAAAAACTGGCACTCCACACCTCTTGTTTGTTTATTTATTTGAAAGGCAGAACAATGGGTGGGAGAGTGGGGGGGGGGGAGATCTTCCACTTGCTTGCTATCTAAATGCTTGCAATAGTCAGGCTGAAGCCAGGAACTCTGTCAGCGTTTCTCATATGGGTGACAGGGATGCAAGTACTTGAGTCATCATCTGCTGCCTCCCAAGGTGTGTATTATCAGGAAGCTGGATTGGAAGTGGAGGCAAGACTCCATCCCAGGCACTGTGATATGCAATGTGGGCATCTCAAGTGGTGGCTTAACCCATTGTGTCATAACCCCTGCCCCTGTACCTCTTTAAGATTGGGCATTGATCTAATCCTGCGTTTGGACTAGAACATACACTACCAACATTCTTGGATCTCTAGCTAGACGGCAGTAGTAGTTCATAGGATTTCTCGGCCTCTATAACTGCATCAGCCAAGCATATAAGCCAATTCCAATATATAATATTATATATTACTTCTATTTGTATTATCCTATTGGTTTTGTTTCTCTGGAGAATCTTAATATAATTATGAACAGCAAAATTTGATTTTCATATAGTCTCCATTTTTCACATGCCATGAAATATTATTGTTTTTGAACTTTTAAAACCATTTAAAATCATAAAAACCATTCTTAGCTTGCAGACCACACAGAAAACAACCACTGGTTGGATTAGATCTGTGAGCCACAATTTGCTGACCCATATCCTAGAACATAAGCAGTCAATAGAGGAACTGAAATAAGTTACTGTTTTTAATTATTTTTATCACCTAAATGCTAGATTCTAAAATAACAAATAACTAAAGAGCCTGATGGCTTTTATTGCTCTATAATCAAAGGGTGTTTTAGTCCAACTGTGGGACAATGAGTTTATGAATTTCTTTCTTCACTACTTGTAGCCAGCCAGAATGTGCTCATCAGTTTTTTTAAAATGTGCATTAAACTTCACTGTGGTCATATCATGTATGTGAGGCCAACAAATGATTTAGCATCTTCCTTTTCTTTTTTAAAAAAGATTTATTTACTTGAAGGGGTTACACAGAGAGGAGAGGCAGAGAGAGAGAGAGAAAGATCTTCTATCCACTGGTTCACTCCCCAATTGGCCGCAAAGGCCGGAGCTGCGCCAGAGCCAGGAGCTTCTTCTGGGTCTCCCATGTGGGTGCAGGGGCCCAAGCACTTGGACCATCCTCTGCTGCTCTCCCAGGTCATAGCAGAGAGCTGGATTGGAAGTGGAGCAGCCAGGACTCGAACTGGCACCCATATGGGATGCCAGCGCTTCAGGCCAGGGCATTAACCCGCTACACCATGGTGCCATCCCCTAGCATCTTCCTTTTCTAAGGGTAGCAAGTAATAAAAGCATGATTTCTTTCAATCAGCCTAACAGAATGGGATAAAGGCTCCCCATTACACAAGCTGTAAAGATCGTTTACCCAGTGCTTCTTTAAGTGTGGCCCATGTTCCCAGCACTACTGGGAATCAATTAGAAAAACACACCTTTCAGTCTGCCCAACACTGGCTTAATGAGAAAATCATCAGTCTGCTTTAACAAACTCTCTAAATGGGTATAATGAATATGAGAGTTGAACTCGTTAGGAATGATTTATATATAAGAGTTCCACATCAGCTTGACCAGATTGGATCTCTGTGGTTTTTTTGTTGTTGTGACTTTTTTTTTTTTTTTTTTTTTTTTTTTTTTTTGAGACAGGAGGAATTATCATGTGCTGGTTCACTCCCCATATGCCCATGATTGCTGAGACGGGGACAGGTCAAAGCTGGAGCCTGGAAAAGAATCCAGGTCTCCCATATTAGGTGGCAGGAACACAATTACTGAGGCATCACCATTTTCTCCCAAGGTCTGCAAAAAAAGCAGGAACTTGGAGTCAGAGCTAGAACCAGCCATTAAACCCAGTTACTCCGATGTGGGATGCAAGTGTCTTAACTGATATTTTAATCACCATGTCAAGTGCCAGCAAGTTTTGTTAGGAAAAGAGGCACAGAATAGAGAGGAAGCAATGTACGAATTTACAGCCAGACTGAATTTATTCAGAGAAAATAAATCTGTAGAGGTGGGTGACCAACTGCCCACGTGCATACTTAAGGAACAAGTAGCAGGAGGCCAGACTCCAGGGGCCTGGCCTTTTTATATTTTAGGAGGTCTGGGGATGGGGGTGGGGTAGGGGGTTCAGCAGGCAGAGGGGAATTCGTGCAACTGGTCTTTCAGGTGGCTGTAAGGGGTGGGGTATGAAATCAATAGGGCATGAGACCCAGTTGAGTTTCAGGGGCAAGAAATACATTCCAGTGTTTATCTGTTTTGGGCAATGAGAGAGAATGGCTGAGGCCGATGTCCTTATTCCATCATGTTTTGTTTTTTTTTTTTTTTTTGTTAATTTATTTGAGAGGCAGAGATTCAGGGAGGCAGGAGAGAGTTTCTTTCCATTTGTTCCCTTTCCAAATGCCCACAATGTCTGGTGCAGGGCTAGACCTGAAGCCAAGACTCAGGAGCACAATCGAGATCTCCCACATGGGCGATAGGGACCCAATTACCTGATCCATCACTGGTGCCTCCAAGGGTCTGTATTACCAGGAAAGTGGAGTCAAGAGCAGAAGCCAGGACTCAAACCTAAGCACACCAATGTGGAGCAGGTCAAATGCCCACCCTTTCAGGGCCTTGTAATGCCACCACTGCATCCAACTTGTAGGCCTTTGAAAGGCTGAATAATTTTATGTTCGCAAAAACTTCCTCACCTAATGTTAATCTTTAGAAAAACCTAAAATTTTTATCAACAATGATTTCTAAGCCATGCTTCAAATTTCACATCAAAATATATAATGTATTACCATCACATTGCATATGTTACATGATAAAGATGCTACACTATGTATTGCTCTACCTAGGAGCATGATGAAACATTCATTTCATAATCCAACATCACATCCAGCTAATCTGAGCACAGATATTGAGTATCACTATGGAATTTATCCCTTCATTCTATTTTCTTTTAATGAGGATTTTGTAAAGGACTCTTTATCAAGACAGTCAAATAATTTCCAGAATAAAGTGATGCAACTCTAATCATTTTACTCTTAAAATTTTTTACTCATTACACACATGACTCAACTTGACATTAAAAACCCTGTGCAAATCTTCCTGCTAATTCAAATCTCATTTAGAGTCTCATTTAGAAGCATGGAAATTGTACTTTGAAAATATTGGGATAGGGAATGGGTGTTTTCCCTGACAACTGGAATGTCTGCATTCCTGCATCCTATATAAAAATGTTGGGTTTAATTCCTAAATCTGTCTCCTGACAGCTTCCCACCAGTGCATATCCTGGGAGGTAGTATGATGGCTCAAGTAATTGGATTGCAGCTACCGATGTGGGAGACCTGGATCGTATTTCAAGCTCCAGCCCTGCTGCAATAATTCAGAGTAATACTACTTTTTAGTTGGAACTCAGAATGCAAATAGGTAAAGGCACCAAGTTCTAAGTCCCCACTCTGCCTTCAATTAGAGAAGTAGAAAAGAAATAAACTGGTGCTCAATGGAGTGAATAGTAAAAAAATATCACTCAGGCTAAGTGACTAATGCCGCATCCAGCCTGCTCACTTTATTAAGAATTGTACACAAGCCTTAACATTAGCCTATCACCAACTTTATTCCACAGATGCTTGGATACAGCCCAATTCCTACTATACCTGAAAAAGACAGTTAATTTTCTTAGACTACGATTTGTTTAAGGTTTAAAAAATAGACCAGGAACACCAGGTTTTTCATATTTATCTTCCTAAATGAACCATGACACTCAACAATTTGACTTAGATCCCTGTGGAAATCATAGTCTGCCAACTCTGCCAAATGCCCGTTTGTAGCTGCTTCTATTTAAAACGAAGGAGTTGTCAAATAGCTCACAGAAGAACAAAAGCCACTGAAATGATGCACAGAACTGCCACAAACCCAAGATTGCACACACATACTCTACTTATCTGGATTACTTCTCTCCCTGCCTGCCTTTTGTACCTTTTTCTTTCTTCCTTGTAAGTTCTTCTTTCTCCATCTCCACCAGCTCTTAGTTGTCCATAGTGCATTGGACTCAGACCGCCATGTCCTCTTCAGCATCATCACGTCTTCTTCCCTCTTCCCTACTTTTTAGCAATGCACTGGTCTAGACTACGGACACATGTTCGATGGCACGGATCTCCAAAATGATCAACCACAAATGATAAAATTTAAGGAATTCTAAAACCGTAGCAAACCACAACTGCACCAAAAAGG
Organism: Oryctolagus cuniculus; assembly: GCF_964237555.1. Taxonomy (NCBI): domain Eukaryota; kingdom Metazoa; phylum Chordata; class Mammalia; order Lagomorpha; family Leporidae; genus Oryctolagus; species Oryctolagus cuniculus. The sequence continues at coordinate 10,330,452 of NC_091445.1, read as the reverse complement.
GGGGGGGCTCCCCCTTTCTTAAATTTGTAAGACATTTTCATAGAAAGCAGAGTAAAGTCATCTTCCACCTGCTTTCACCCCTGTGGACGTTTCAAGACCTAAACTCCGTGTCTCGTCATCATCATCTGATTTTTGGATGAAATTTTCCTGGGGGCTTTGATACACAGAACTAGGTTTCCTTAAATGCGACAAACAGAACTGGCAAAGACTTAACTAATACGGATTTTGTACCTCAAGTGCAATTTTGGAAGCTGTAAACCTCTGTGACGGTAGTTATCGTTAAGACTCCCCAGAGTCCTTTACGAAGATGAGAATCTCAGGAGAACCCCGCAACCACCAGGACTCCCGGCTCCCGAGAGGAACTGGAAGCGGGCGCAAGCGTTACCCACAGGAAGGCAGGGGAGGCGGACAGACGAGGCCCCACTAGTGGCAAGACGGCAGCGTCCCACGTGCACTGCTCCGGTCGGCCAGCCCTGTTCTGCTCTCGGATGGTGACAGGGCTCCCAGGACACTGGTGTCCTCGGCTCTCCCGCCAAACACCCACGAACGCCTCCGCTGCAGGCCTCAAGGACGCAAGATGGCTGCCGACTTCGCGGCTCCCTCGGCGGTGCCCCGCCTCTCCTCAAACACCTTCCCCTTCAACACGGTCACCCTCCCTCGGGAATCTCCCTCAGCCTACTCCTCCCCTCACGCCTCGTCCCCTTCGGGTGCCCTCGGACCAGGCTTCCTTAAGCACCGGCTACAAGGGCCAACGCGCAGTCCCCAGCTCCCTGACCCGAGGGGGCGGGAAAGCCCGCGGCCCCGCCCACGTGCGTCGCAGGAGCCGCGCCGCATCCCGCCCTCCCAGGTTGCTCCGCGCAGGGCTCGGCACGTGATCGTGACGTCAGCGCGCGCGCCGCCGGCCTGGCGCACTCTCGGCTTCCGCGATCCCGCCGCGCTCGGGCTCGGACTTCGCCATGTACCACAACAGCAGCCAGAAAAGGCACTGGACTTTCGCCAGTGAGGAGCAGCTGGGCCGACTGCGGGCCGACGCCAACCGCAAATTCAAATGCAAAGCGGTGGCGAACGGGAAGGTGAGATTCCCCTCGAGGGGCGAGGGGCCGGTGCGGTGCGCGGCTCTCAGCCTGGTCGGCGGCGGGAGCTCCCCGGGCGCCCCCCGCGGCCTCTGCCTCGGCGGCGCGGGTGTGCGTGCGGGTGTTGGACAAGTGGGCGGGCGCCTTGCCGGGGTCCGAGTCGAGCCAGCGCAGTCCCCGCGTCGGGAGGCAGACGAGTAACTAGTGCTCGTAGCACGCTGAGAGCGCGCGGGCGGGCGCCTTCCACTCGCCCCGAGGGGATGGCGGGGAAGGCTTTTCCCCCGGGTGCAGGGTGCGGGAGATCGCGCGGGTGAAAAGTGGGCGGCGAGAAGTTGCCGGGCGGTGCGAGGTGTGTGGCTGCTGCTGCGGAGGGGGGGAGGGGTGGTCGCAGGGGCTGGGGAGGGCAGGCGAGGGACTTGGAATCTGTACTGAAAAGGCGGGAAACCTTGCAGAAATTCCAGCGGGAAATTAACTTTCTGGGATCTTGGTTCTGGAAGGCGATCTCAGGCAGCCTGGAGGGGAGCGCGTCAGGCGAGGCAGAGAGGAGACCCTGAGCCCAGCCAGTTGAAGACTGCCCACGGCCCCATAGCCACATCCCTTCCGTTAGGGGTCCCCGCCGGCTTTAATCCGTCAGCTCCACCCCTACCCCACCCCCCACCCACCCAGCACACGCCTCACTCCAGCAAGGGTCCCATGCGCCAGACCTGTTGGTACTGAGCTGCTCTAACTCACGTGTGTTTGCTATCACTGTGTTGCACCTGTGCTAACGATCGAGCGCTACTTTTAAAATAAAGTGCCCAGGACTGGGTAGCTTACAACAGCAGAAGTAGTGAAGGTGCTTACTGTTTCCTGTCGCAGCTGTGTGACATGATGGTTGACGGACAGAGAGATGCTGGAAGTTTGCCAACCACTGGAAGACCGTGTGCTTTTCGATTTATAATCGATGGCATCAGATCTGTTAGCATACGTATGCACGGACTTGGCTTCATGAAGTTCAGCTGACAGTCTGAGGCATTGAAATGACCACATACACTCTGACATGTTTTCCTGAAGCTGTTTTGTTTATGATGAGCGAGTCTAAAGAGAAAATGAGGCGTGGTGTATTTGTGTTTGTTCGAGAGGAAAGCTAAATGTAGTAAGAGAAGGCTTTGACGGTATTTAATTCACTGAACCTGTGCTCTGATTTTTGATCAAAAGGTTCTTCCAAATGATCCAGTGTTTCTTGAGCCTCACGAAGAAATGACACTCTGCAAATACTATGAGAAAAGATTACTGGAATTCTGTTCCGTGTTTAAGCCAACAATGCCAAGGTCTGTTGTGGTAAGTTATGGTGGCTTTGGAGTTTAATGTCCTTTTAGTGACTTATGAAATCTGACCTCTTTGAAATCTAATAAATTTTCTGTTGACTGCTCAAAAATTTACCTTGGTTTTAATTGTTCAGTTTTTGCTGTATATTTTTCAATAAAGGCCAAAAATTATGAATTACTGTATTGTGTCTTGCAAAGTATTTCTTAGTCACATTTCATAGTCAAAAGAGCCTAGAGGTCTAGTAGACAGGCAGTGACAGCTCATTCAATAGAAGAATAAAAAATCAAATTGCTTTCCAGTTGTTCACTAGTGAACAGTAGAACTGGAACCAGAACGCAGACCAGTGCTTTTTCAAAGGTACCTGTTTGAAATACTGTGTTCATTTATCAGTTGTAATCATATGCTGCAGCTGAAATTCATGCCACAGATTGGTTTTTAAGATTTATTTGTTGGAAAGGCAGACTTGGAGAGACAGGCAGAGATGTCCATCCGCTGCTTCACTCCCCAGATGGCCCCAGTGGCCTAGGTTGGACCAGGCCAAAGCCAGAAGCTTCATACAAGTCTTGCACATGGGTAATCGGGACCCACTTGGATCATCCTCCACTGCTTTTCGCAAGTCATCAGCCAGGAGCCGGGTCAGAATAAGATTCCAGCATTGCTGGTAGCAGCTTTTACCTGCTAAGCCACAACAACGGCCCTGACAAGATTTTTTTAAGATTTATTTATTTATTCAGAAGGCAGAAGATCTTCCATCCACTGGTTCACCCCACAAATACCCACAATAACCTGGGCTGGGGCAGGCTGAAGGCAGGAGCTAGAAACTCTGCCCAGGTCCCCCACATGGGTGGCAGGGTCCCAAATACTTGGACCATCATCTGCTGCTTTACCAAGTGCATTAGTAGGAAGCTAGATCGAAAGCAGAGCAGGGGCCAGTGTTGTGGTGTATCGGGTTAAAGCCACCGCCTGTGTCGCCGGCATCCCATGTGGGTGCCAGTTCAAATCCTGTTTGCTCCACTTCTGATCCAGGTCCCGGCTAATGTACCTGGGAAAGCAACAAAAGGTGGCCCAAGTCTTTGGGCCCTTGCACCCATGTGGGAGACCTGGAAGACACTCCTGGCTTCGGTTTGGCCCAGCTTCGGCTGTTGCAGGTATTTGGGGAGTAAACCAGAAGATGTAAGATCCCCATCTCTCCCTCTTTCTCTAATTCTGCCTTTCAAATAAATAAATCTTATACACACACACATAGATATATTAGAGCAGCCAGGACGGGAACTGATACTCCTAAATGGGATGGCAGTGTTGTAAGCTACAGCTGTTGCAAGCTGTGGCTTAGCCCCCTGTGACACAATACTGGTCCTCATAAGGTGTTTTTTTTTTTTTCTTAATTAGTGGAAATGCTGCAGGTTTATCTTTGGTTTTGAAAATTCTTATGATTGATTGAGGTACATGGTTTTCAGGACCTTGTTTTTTTATTTGCCAGGGTCAACAATGATAAGGAAAACTAGGTAGCTGAAACTAAAAAACTGAAAGATAAGAGCTGGCATCGAGCAATAGTGTATAAAGCCACCACCTACATCCCTGGCATCCCCTATGGGTGCTGGTTTGGGTCCCAGTTGCTCCACCTCCAATCCAGTTCATAATGCCCTGGGGAAAGCAACAGAAGATAGCTCATTTGCTTGGGACCCTCCCAGCCTAAGTGGGGGACCCAGATGAAGCTCCTGGCTTTGTCCTGGCCCAGCTCTGGCTGTTGCAGCTATCTGAGGAGTGAACCAGCAGATGGAAGATTTTCTATCGTTCTCTTTCAAATAAATCTTTAAAAAAAAATTTAACTCCTAAAGAGTGAAAAACCAGAGTGGAGAAGTAGAGAGGGTGTGGGAAATAGTTTTACTTTGCTTATTACCCATTTATTATAAAGATCAAATGTGAAAATCTTAAGTTTTAGAGTAAATAACTTCATGTCCCAGTAGCGAACAACTTTCAGTATCTCTGTAGTTGAAAAAAATTGAAGTATATTGGAAAAGTTAAGAACAAAACTATTTATAGTGTTTTTGTAGTTTACCAAGCTTTTATCTGAGAGAGCAAAGATTTAAGAATTTTAGATAAACTTGATTTGTATCTTTCTCCATGTTTGGTTCTGTTTTGTTCTAAGAGAACTGCAAAATGAAGTATTTGGTTTCAGTTGTCTTTTTTTTTTTTTTTTTGAGATTAATTGATTTATTTGAAAGAGTTACACAGAAAGGAGAAGTAGAAGCAGAGAGAGGTCTTCCATCTGCTGGTTCACTCCCCAAGTGGCCACAACGGCCGGAGCTGTGCTGATCTGAAGCCAGGAGCTTCCTCCAGGTCTCCCACATGTGTGCAGGGGCCCAAGGACTTGGGCCAGCTGCTACTGCTTTCCCAGGCCACAGCAGAGAGATAGATCTGAAGTAGAGCATCCAGGACTTGAACCGGCGCCTATATAGGATACCGGCACTGCAGGTGGTGGCTTTACCTGCTATGCTGATGAGTGGTCATTTTGGATGAAAAAACAGATTCCTTGAGTGAAATTTTTTTGGGAATTTATCCAACACATTTATTTATGATTGAAGAATTTTGTTTCATATAAAGTGATAAAATGATAAATAATTTAAGTGAAATACTTTTTTTCTACGATAAAATAAGTAAGAGGTTATTGTCACTGATTCTAGCCAAGTGATTTAATGATTGAAAGTACATACAAGTCTTAGTTGAATCCAGCCCTGTCCCTTATTAGATGTGTGAGTTCAGCCTTGTTGATACTCAGTTTCCATCTCTATGGATATACTAGTACTGCACCAGGCTGTATAAGAATTGAAGTAGGATGATAGTTTTCTGCTTGGCAGAGTCTGGCGTTCAGTAAATGGTAGGTGCACATTTTGTGGTTCTGTGACAGTGATCATGGTTATATGACACATCTGAAGTACATTTACAGAGAAGACTTAATACCACAACTGTTGCTAGTATTTTTTCAGGATTGGCACATTTGTATTCTTTTGGTTTTCTAATTAAAAAAATTTTTTGTTGATGTGAATTATAAAATACATAACATTTTTAAAATCCAGGGACCATAGGGAAGATAGCTGAGGGTGGGCTGGGAAAGAGCAAATAACTGGTAGAAAATGTCTTTGGCTCTGTTTCTTTCATTTTTCAGCACAGTTTATTTTGATTAAAGAATTAACAGGTATTGGTATTTGTACACTGAACCATTACAAAGAAACATGTAACATGTGAATAGAATAATATAGATATGTATTTTTTTTTTATCTCAGGGGACAGCTTGTATGTATTTCAAGCGTTTTTATCTTAATAACTCAGTAATGGAATATCACCCCCGGATAATCATGTGAGTTTAAACCTCTCATTTGTTATTTTCACTAAAGACTTTAATGCTGTTTGAGTACTGTGTGAGTGTGTGTGTAATGTGTATGTGTATGTATATTTGTGTGGGAGGCTGTGTGAGAACTGACCTTCTAAAGGATAATTTAGGTTTGCATTCTTTTGTCCACTCAGAACTTAAGATCCTTGATTACCTGTACCTCATGTAATACTGATGGCATTTGAACTTCATCCTGTCCACATTCAAATTTATTTTTCTCAAACTTGCTATATCTTGTTAGTGATACTTTTGTTCTCCCAGTTGCTCAGAAACTCCTCTCCACGTTCAGTCACTTTACAGATCCTATAGCTTCATACTGATTTTAGTTGAACAAAGGTCTAGTTTTCTTTCTGCTCTATGCTGAGCACTATGGTTATAATTAAAGATGAAATTAATGTGCAGTTCATCAAAGAGCTTGCTGCCAATTCCGTTTTCCCGCTTGTTTTTGTTTTTATTCTGGTTTCCACCAGTCAAGGTTAGGCCCTTGGTTTTACTTTCAGTATATTGATTTTTCCAGTGACTTTATTACTGGTTTCCTGCTCTAAACTTAAGGCAGTGGCCACATGAGTTTGACAAGCTTCTCCCTTAACTAATGATCTCCTGTCTACACTTGGAGACTTCCCACCGAGAGCATTCAGCAGTAGTCCTTTGACCTTCTTTTGTTCCATTACTATTAAGGTGCAATGTGTATATTCTTATATTTTTAACTATTATGTTGTCTATATCTCATGCAAAGTATTTAGTTATTTTGTTTTTCCAAGGTGCAGTTGAACTATACCTGTATAATTGCCATTGAGCCAATGATGGTTGAATGCTATGGATAAATTAGGTGGTTCAACCTAATTTTATAGTTTGTTTACTGTTTCATAATAAAAATGTGAGCAGGAACTACTCTTTAAAAATATTTCCTTCATTGTCTAGCACAGTCATTTGTTAATATGCCATTTTAGAAAGTACTTCTAGAAATTTAGATATTTCTCACTGTATGTACCTGTCCTTCTACTTACTCCTATCTCTCCTCCCCTTATTTTTTTCCTTTAGGCTTACATGTGTGTTTTTGGCCTGCAAAGTGGATGAATTCAATGTATCTAGTCCTCAGTTTGTTGGAAATCTTCGGGAGAGTCCTCTTGGACAGGAAAAGGCACTAGAACAGATTTTGGAATATGAACTACTGCTTATACAGCAACTTAATTTCCACCTTATTGTCCACAATCCTTACAGACCGTTTGAGGGCTTCCTCATTGATTTAAAGGTAAACTTGCTGCTGAAAAGTAAACTAGTACAGTGTACTTCTTTGGTGTTGTTCATTACTCCTCCTCTTCCCCCCAAATCCAAAACTTTAAGACCTGTAATGTTACAACATGGATGTAAACTGAGTTCTGGCTCAGACCTCTAGATTGTAAACTTTTGGGTGCATCTGAATTACCTGGAGAGCTTGTTAATTCTGTTTTTGGGTGAGACTTGCGGAGTTTCTCATTAGTGATCTGCAAGTCCTAGTTCAGCCAGCATAATGAATGCTTTTAAGCAGTGAAGGTTACTCCTCTAACCTGAAGTATGTTGACACAGATCTAGGCTGGGTGATTGAAAGACTCACAAAAAGACCTTAATTTTCAACTTAAAAGATTGCTAATTCTGTTTGATACTGAGTGAACTAGAGTCAGTAAGTAGGCATCAAAAATAGAAGCAAGTCAAAGGCAGTCTAAGTTGTTTGGCCCTGAAAGAAGTTAGGTAGTCAGAAAGGATCATTTAAAGTGAAATTCAGAGCAAGGATAAGAATTAGGTTAGGGAAGAGCATCCAGGTAAGAGGGACCTTCCTGGTCAAAGGCTCAGATCAAGAAACTCTGATGCCTTTAAGAACCTAAATGTAGTCTAGAGATACAGGGTGACAGGTATCCCGGAGAGCTGTTGTCTGAGTGGCAAGCAGAGTCCAGACTCCAGAGACAGATGCTGGAAGACTTTGAATAAAGCAAAGGAAGCCAGTGAAAAGTTTAAGTTCATCAAGTGGCATGATTGAGTTTGCAGCTTTAGATTGTGTTGGGTTGTATTTATTGCTCGTATGTATGGGTCAGGCTTAATGTGAAGAACAAATTAGACTGGGTGATAGGATAACAGTGCTGTTAGACAAGTTCAGACAAAAGGTAGTGATTGGCTTTACTTATTAAGTGGCAGTGAGTACAACGAGAGCTTAACTGGGCATCTCAGCTCCTTTGTGGAATCAAAGGAATGTGAGGATTGATGGCATACAGAGAGTGAGACTAGAGTAAGACTCTGAATTTCTGACCTTGAGCATCCAAGTTAGATAGTAGTGCACTTCACAGCTCAAGGAAACATTGGCGCAGGAGAGATTGCTTGATGATGAAGGAATTTGCCTTACCTGCAGGACATCATTTGGATGTGGAGGTCAGAGGAGGTGACCAAGCTAGACATAGAGACTGCAGGTCACTGTCCGGGAGGATTTAGAGTGGCTTGGTTACAGGCCAGTAGAGAAATAAAGAAGCCAGTAAGGCTGTTGAATATTTGCAGAAGTAGGATTTGTTTGACAAGCAAAGTGGAGAACTTTAAAAGATGAGCATGGGCAGCTCTGCCACTCAGTTCAGGCAGAGCGCAATAAAATGGTCTTGTTTGCTGGATTTAGAACCAGACGTCACTTGTGATCTTGCAGAAATTGGTCTCTGGAGTGTGGAGGCAGAAAGCAGATTAGTGCTGTTTGGGGGAATAAATGGAAAGTGAGAAAAAAAGCAGTCATGCCTCACTAAACAATGGGGATACAGTCTGTGAAAATCATGGTTAGGTAATTTCACTGTGTGCAAATCCACAGCAGGGGTGGGGAACAGAGAGCCTGCAGAGTCTTGGTCTGGCAGCCAATTTCAAGTACTTGAAATTCAGTAAATTGGTAGCAGGCTAATTTTTAGGTTGATAGTTTTGTATGTCCTGTGAGTGCTAACTATCCAGACGGCCCTCAGCAGCTAGTTTCCCCACTCTCGTGGTTAGAGTGTACTCACGGAAACCTAAGTACTACTGCCAGCTTTTAAAGCTTGGCTGTTAGACACACGTTAGGCTTACACAGGGTCAGGGTGCTCAGTAGCACTATCTTCTGAATCCACATCTTGTCACACCTGGAGGTCTTCAGGGGACACTAAACTCATGGAGCTGTGCTCTGCTGTAACAACAGTGCCTTCTGAGGGACCTGCCTGATAAGGCTTTAGTTAGCTCTTCTTGCATATATGAGTACACTTCGAAATAATGACGAAGTAAATAGTAAATGAGCAGTGACGTGGTCATTCATTTTTCTTTCTCAAGTATACCGTTCATAGTTGTATGTACTTTTATGTGACTGGCAGTGCAGTAGATTCGTCTACACCAGGATCTCCACAAACATGTAACGCCAAGCGCTGTGTCACTAAACGGTGCTTGGGACCACTGTTCTATATGCGGTCCATTGTTGACTGGTGCGTCTGTGTGGTACATGATTGTACATATAACTGGGATTCAAAACCTTCCTTGAAGTTGGGGAAGAAAAAGATGGAAAGGTTGAGAAGGTGGGGACACTGCTGGAAGTAGAGGGAAGGGAGGGTTTTTGTTTTTTTCATTTCATTTCAAAGACCAATGAGTATTTCAGTGTTGAAGCAGGGAGCTAGTAAAGGAAAAATGGTAATATATAGTTCATTTTCTTTGGAATTAGGGGTTGGTATTGGAGAATGAGCTTCGAGGGCATAGTAACTGTTTCTTGTAATAGAGGGAAAGCTGAAAGTGTTGAGGGGTGTTGGTGACAGGAAGTCACGTTTTTCTTTGTTAGGAATGGACATTGTTTTCTGAGAGTGATGCAGTGTCTTGGAATCATCAATGACATTGAAACAATTGAAAATGTTTACCATAGTCACTGGGAAAAAGGGAGACCAGATTTTCTGTGAAAACATCATTGCTTGGCAGTGTTAAATGACTTGCTGAGCTCCTTAAACATGAGTTGAAGTAACATGGTCAAACCTTTTGGTCACGTGGTTTTCTCTGACAGTACCCAGAAATCTGAATGTAGTTGCAAAGACAACATACATCTGTCTGTCTGTCTAAAGTTTTGCCAGAAATGTGTTGGCAGCATATTGGGGCAGAGAATTCAGGAGAAAAATGAGGACCAGAGGACAGTAGTTAAGTGGGGGCAAGTAGAGGGATAACTGACCAAAGGTTCTGAGGAGGGAGAACAAACATTAAGTAACTGAGCAAAAATGTTTGGAAAAAGGGACATTTATGGTCAGAGTGGAGTGTCTGAATTTGTCATATCAGAGATTAGGCATTTGGGGATACTGGATGTAACTAGACAGTTGATTCTAAAGTTTTTTTATCAAACCAAGATTGATTTCCATTTACCTCTTTGCAAAAGTAAACTTTTAAATAGAGGGATTTTTATGATAAAGTGAGATGGGGCTGAGGTTCTGAAGTGTGGCCTTACATCTGAACCATCTTGATTGCCTGGGAAGCATTTATTTGGGAATACATCAGTTTACACCAGCAGAATGTCCCAGTGCCTCCCCTTCCCTTCCTCCTCAGGTGGAAAGTACAAAGAGAAGGGAGTAACATAAACTGAGTATAGTGTGAGATACTGCTCTGCTGGCAGCTTCAGATACATTATCTTAAAGCATACACTTCTTGTTCTGCATTGTGTTCAGAAAAATTTGAAAACCATGAGTTAAAGGGTAGTATCAAAGAGGACAGATTATTAAATAAAATATTCATAACTTAATGATTGCAATTTTGCTACATGGTGAATATGCCTACAAAACAATCTTATATTGTAAGGTTGTCTTTTGGGTATAGGAAAAGGAGTTACATTTATAAAAATCTCCTGCACTAGTGTTTCCGGAATAATATAGTGTTGAGCTGTTGTTTGTCGATTAAACTCCCAGAAATGATGATACTTGCCAACTCTTTTTCTAGACTCGCTATCCCATGTTGGAGAACCCAGAGATGTTGAGGAAAACAGCTGATGACTTTCTTAATAGAATTGCACTGACGGATGCTTACCTTTTATACACTCCTTCCCAAATTGCCCTGACTGCCATTTTATCTAGTGCCTCCCGGGCTGGAATTACTATGGAAAGGTATTTGTGTTTTACCTTAGATCAGATTCAGTCAGCATGTTTTCTTTATGAAATCTGAATTGTAAAACAGTTTCTTAAATTTTTATGTTAAAAAATTTAAGACATAAAAATTGTATGTATCATGGAATTTTTGTGCAGTGTCCATTCAGGGGTAAATGTATTTTATCCTTTCACATTTCACAAATTTAACATTTCTTCCAGGTGGAAAGACCCAAAAATCCTGCCTTTTTTTTAATAGATAAATATATAGAAAATTAAGATTATTTATGTTCGACCTACTGTGCAAAGTTCTTACCATATAGCCATAACCTAGTGCCTATCAATCAACCTTTCTCAGTTCCTCCCTACTTCGCTCTGCAGCCTCTGGTAACCGCAGTTGTATATTTTACTTCTGTGAAATCCCATGTGAATGAAATCATGTGATACTTGTCTTTCTGTTTTTGGCTCATTTGATTTAACATAGGGACCTCCACCTCCATCCATGTTGCAGATGAAAAGATTTTATTCGTTTTTTAGGACTGCATAATATTCCATCATCTGTGTGTGCCACATTTTTTTAAAATCAGTTCGTCAGTGGATGGGCCTTTAAGTTCCATTTCTGGGCTGTTGTAATAGTCCTGCAATAAACATGGGGGTGCAGGTATCTCTACAATAAATGGGCTTTTGTTTCCATTGGATATATACCCAAAAGTAGGATTGTTGGGTCATGTGGTAGTTCTATTTTTAGTTTTTGTGTAACCTCCATACTGTTTTCCACAATAGCTGTGTTAATTTATATCCCAATAACAGTGCAGCTCTTCATATCCTTGCCAACAGTTGTTACGTTTTAGCTTTTAGTAACAGCCAATCTAACTGGCTTTCTCAATGTGGTTTTTATTTGTGTTTCCCTGATGAATGATACTGAGCATTTTTTCATATACCCGTTGGCCATTTCTGTGTTTTCCCTTGAAAAATGTCTGTTTAGAACTACTGCCCATTTTTTTAATTCTATGGTGGGTTTTTTTTGTTTTTAGTTTTAAACATTCTGAGTATTAATTCCTTATCAAGTATACAGCTTGCAGATATTCCATCTATAGGCTGCCTCTTCACTCTGATTGTTTCCTTTGCTGTGCAAAAAATGCCTTGGTTTGATGAAATCCTATTTGTCTATTTTTACTCTTAGTTCTTGTGCTTTTGGGGTCTGATCCATAGAATCTTTGCCTCTTCTAATGTTCTGAAGTGTTTTCCTCTAATGGTCTCTAAATTTCAGGTCTTAGGTTTATCTTTAATCCATATTGAGTTGATATTTGTGCATGGTAAGAGATGGTTATTCTGTTTGATTTTTCTGCATATGGATATCCAGTTTTCCCAAGTAGAATATAGGTTAGTGTTGGCTGGAGTAGTTTAATGATGGTGAGAATAAATGATTCTCAGTGATAAGTAGAATTTGACATACATGAAATATTAGAGAATAAAATATTTAGAAAAACAAAGACAGAATATGAAGATCTAATATGTTACATTTTTTGGAGGACCACTAAACTAAATTAGCATGCAGTAGGAGAATGGTGAGAAGACATTGGACAGGGTAGGGAATTCTGGCATCTAATGTTGCGTGGTTACCGTAGAAGCTGATTATAGAGTGCTTTAAGCCAAAGGCTTTTTTGCCTACATTATGAAGTTTTTTGTTGTTGTTGTTTTTGTTTTTGTTTTTGTTTTTGTTTTTTTGACAGGCAGAGTTAGTGAGAGAGAGAGAAGGGTCTTCCCTCTGTTGATTCACCCCCCCCCCCCCCAAATGGCCGCTACGACCGGCCGATCTGAAGCCAGGAGCCAGGTGCTTCCTCCTGGTCTCCCCTGCAGGTGCAGGGCCCAAGAACTTGGGCCATCCTCCACTGCCTTCCCAGGCCACAGCAGAGAGCTGGACTGGAAGAGGAGCAACCAGGACAGAACCGGCGCCCCAACCGGGACTAGAACCCTGGGTGCCGGCACAGAGGATTAGCCAAGTAAGCTGTGGCGCCGGCTGAAGTTGTTGAGTGAAATACTCTTTGGTGTTCCTAAGCATAGTTACTTGCTAGCTAGCCTTTAAGGAAAATTGACATGAGTTAAGGGGACCACTCAGTCCAGAGACATTACAGTAACTTACGCTTACAGTGACTAAAGCTGGAATCACAAAAAAATCAAAGATCCTAGATTATAGATGAAGACACCATCTGTCTGGCTTAATCCACAGGTAAATAAATATTCATGGATATGTATGAATTGGTGTACAATATATATAGTTCTATTTCCTTCGTTAGTTTAGAGAAGCTAAAAGGAACCATACCCCAGCAGCAGTGGGCATATTCAGTGCCCAAATCTTGATTGCTCAGACTGTTCTCCAATAAAAGGAACTGAGAATCTTTGGAGAAAATCATTGAGTCTGTGTGACAGTTTGGTCAGTGAAATTGCCACATCCCAAAATAATTCCACATGAGAATTCCCAAATCCTGAGTAAGTTGTGTTAAAGGACAGGAGAATTAAGGTAGCAGGTAGAGCTAAGGTTGCTAACCAGCTGACCCTAATTTAGGGAGATTTACCATGTATTTACCATGTGTCCAGTAGAATAAGAAAGGTTCTTAAATGTAAAAGAGGTGATCCAGAGAGATGGAAGCATGAAAGGGAACCAACCCCACATTGCTAGCTTGGAAAATGGATGACTGGGCCCCTGGGCCAACGATGCAAGGAGCCTTTAGAAGATTGAAAAAGAAAAAAAAAATATTTTCTCCCTAAAGCCACCAGAGGTGATGCAGTTAGTCTTTCCTATAACTTGATTTTAGCCATTTTTGTAATTCTCCAGTTATTAGATAATAAACTTATTATCCACCAGTGTTTATAAAAATACCATCCTGTTAAAAAAAAAAAACAGTTGGCAGTAGAGATATGAATTTACTCCTAGGGTTCTATTCTGCTCCATTGGTCTGTGGATTTCGTTTTATGCCAGTACCATGCTATTTTGATTACTGTAGCTTTGTAATAGATTTTACAGTCAGGAAGTGTAATGCCTCCTACTTTATTTTCTTTACTCAATGTTATTTTAGCTATTCAGGGTCTTTTGTGGTTCTGTAAAACTTCTAGTAGAGTTTTTCTAGTCATTGGAATTTTTATAAGGATAACATTTAATCTGTAAATCACTCTGCACGGTATGATAATGGTTTTTCCAAAACATGGGATGTCCATTCCATTATTTTGTTTTTGTTTTTGTTTTTTGTCTTTGTATCTGTACATAAATAGTTGTTTTTTTTTTGTTTGTTTGTTTGTTTTCGTTTTGGTGCAGTAAAGTTTGTTTTGGCAGGAGGAGGAAGCACTTGAGAGAGTGGGAGGATTGGAGTAGAGTGGAGACCTCTGGAAAGTGGTGGGAAGGAAAGCACTGAGTGAGCTGTCTGGAGGCTGTGGATGGGATGCGTGGTGGGGGAACAGGAGCAGGACCAGCATGTGGAAATAGAGCGGTCCCTTTTTGTTGTTAAGGCTGTAGCTCTGGCAGTTAATGGGGGATGGCATCTTGGCTGCATCTGCTCTGAAGCTCTGGGAACACTTGTCCTACAAAGACAAAAAGGTAGAGATGAGCCCCAACTAAGAGAAAGAAGTGTCAGTGTGGAGAATCCATTGGGTATCCAGTTTGACAGTACCAAGCCAGTGCTGCTTAGGGATTTAGCATTTAGACCATGAAGACTCTGAGAGCCGTAAATCCCAACCTCTTCCCTGGCTGCCTCTTCTACTCGCTTTCTGGTAGAAGCTTTTCGTCTTGGCTGACCACATGTGTAGAAAGAAGTGTCTACACAACATTATGTCCTGCCAGCCTGTACTGTGCCAAGCACTGACAGGGAGAGCATGGGATCAGGGTCTTCCATCTAGCCTCCAGCTTCGGCTCTGCTTAAGTGAATTACTTTGATTTACCATCTGTGACGTTAAGGACACCTACTTAAATTTTATGGTTGGTGAAGGTTAAATGAAGAGTGTGTAAAATGGCACAGTGATTCCCTCAGGCACCACAAAGCTTACAGGGACCTGGTTGGTGGTCCCTGGTGAGGAAGCGAAGCTAGTGTGGAATTTGAGAAGCAAGATACAGACTTCACTATTGAGCCCCCTCAAATTCCATCATTTTCCTCCAACTTAGCCACCATTTAACTCTGGCTTATGGTTCCCTCCTGCCTGCAGTCAAGTCTGCTATGGCCTGGACCTTCTATAGCAGAAGCTGGAAGCAACTCAGTGAATAGTATTTACTGGTCTGTCAGGGTCTGTGACTTGGAGACAACGTGTTAGAAGGAAGAGGCTGGAATTAGCAGAGGCTGTGATTTCTATCACAGCTGCAGAGAGACCAGACCCCTCAGGCAGGAGGCACAGCCTGCGTTCCATGAACTTGTAGATGACCTGTGCGAGTCATTACATACATTCCATTATTCTGTAGCCCCTTCTGTTCCTGTTACAAGTGATGTATAATTTTATTATAGATATCTTTGACATTTATGGCTAAACTTATTCCCAGACTTTCTTTTCTTTTTTTTCTTTCTTTCTTTTTTTTTTTTTTTTTTTTTTTTTTGGTAGCTAGTGGAAATGAGATTGCTTTCACTATTGGTGTATAACAGAGCTACTGATGTACGTTAACTTTCTGCCATGCAACTTTGCCAGATTTGTGTATGACAACTTTTGGTGACTCCTTCGGGTTTTACATATAGAAGTAAAACCCGAAGTGACTTCCTCCTTTTGCATTTTGGATACCCGTCATTTCTTTATCTTGCCTATTTGCTCTACTTGGACTTCCAGTACTAGGTTGAATAAAAGTTGTCTTGTCCCTTGTCTCGTTCCAAATCTAGCAAGGAATTCTTCACCTTTTCTGTTGACTTGTTATATGGCCTTTATTATGTTGAGGTATGTGCCTTCTATACCTAATTTGGCCTGGGTTTTTATCATGAAGTGATATTGAGTCTTATCAGATTACTTTACTGCACCTTTTAAGATGATACAATTTTTGTCCTTCATTGTGTTGATGTGCTGTATTACATTTATTTATGTGCGTATGTTGAGCCATCCTTGCATTACTGGAACAAATCACACTTGATCATGGTGAATGATTTTTTTTAATATCAAGATCATTATTTTATTTTGTTTTTTAAAGTCTTGTTTATTTGAGAGGCAGTTAGAGGGAAAGATACAGATCGTGGATCTACTGTTTCATTCCCCAAATGGCCACAAGAGCCAGGGCTGGGCTATGCTGAAGCCAGGAACCAGGAACTTCATCCAGGTCTGCCACATGGGTCAGGGACCCAAGCACTTGGGCCATTCTCTACTACTTTCCCAGGAGCATTAGCAAGGAGCTAGATTGGAAGTGTAGCAGCCAGGACCTGGACCTGTGCCCATATGGGATACCAGCAGTGCAGGTGGCAGCTTAACCTGCTGAACTACAGCGCCTGCCCTGAATGATCTTTTTAATGTGCTGTTGGATTCAGTTCCCTGGTATTTTGTTGGAGTTTTGTTTCTTTAGCAAGGATATTGATCTGTAGCTTTAAAACAAATATATTTGAAAGATAGAGTTACTGAGAGAGAGAGAGCTCTTCCATCCTCTCAAACACTCACCAAATGGCTGTAGCAGCTGCTGCTGGGCCAGGTGGAAGCCGGGAGCTTCTTAGAGGTCTTCCGTGGAGGTAGAGAGGCCCAAGCACTTGGCCATCTTCCACTGCTTTCCTAGGCATATTAGCAGGGAGCTGGATCAGAAGTAGAACAACTCGGACTCAAACTAGTGTCTATATGGTATGTTGGTGTTACAGGCAACAGCTTCACCTGCTACGCCACAACACTCGCTCCATCTTTGTTTTTTGGTTCTGTCCTTGTCTGGTTTCCATAATGCTGGCTGCGTGGCCTCAACTTGGAAGAATTCTTTGTTGTATTTTTTTCAAATACTTCAAGAAGAATTGGCATTATTTCTTTTGGTAGAAATCAGCAGTGAAGCCATCCATCTGGTCCTGGGTTTTTCTTTTTCATCCCCCCCCCTTTTTTTTTCCTCTCTCTCTCTCTCTCTCTCTCTCTCTCTCTCTCTCTCTCTCTCTCTCTCTCTCTCTTTTATATTATTTATTTGAAAGGCAGTGTGACAGATCTCCCATCCTCTGGTTCACTTCCCAAATGGGTGCAACAGCCAGATCTGGTCCAGGCCAGGATCAGGTACTCCATCCTAGTCTCCCAGTTGGGTGGCGGGGACTCAAGCTGTTGGGTCTTTTGCTGCCTTTCTTTGCAGGAAGGTGAATCAAAGCAGAGGAACTGGGGACCTGGAACAGGCATTCCAAGATAGAATGCCGCAGTGTTGTAAACTGGTTTATGCCACTGGGCATACCACCAACCCCGTGGGCGTTTTGTTTGCTGCAAGATTTTTTATTACTGGTTCAGTTTCTACCTGTTACTGATCTGTGTAGGTATTCCATTTCTTCATGATTCATTCTGGGTAAGGTCCAGTTAATCTAGGCTGTAATTTAATGCTTCTGTTTTTGTTTTTGTTTTTGCAGGGGGTAGGTGGGTGATCTGTCCATATCTGAAATTGGAGTGTTAAATCCTCATACTATTGTTGTATCACAGTCTGTCTCTCTCCAATGTTAGTAATTGCTTTATGGATTTAATTGCTCCAGTATTGGGTTCGTATGTATTTACAAGAGTTATTTCTTCTTGCAAGATTGAAAGCTTTATCATTGTACAGTGACCTTCCTGATTTCTCTTACTGCTTTTTATTTACAGTATACTTTATCTAAAAGAAGTATGGCTACTCCGCCTTCTTTTCAGTTTCATTTGCATTGAGTATCTTGTTATACGCAGACATAGGGATCCTTTTTTCTGCCAAGGGTCATCTGGACATTTATAACATCTGTGGGCCATATCACAGTACCAACTTAAACATTAGACTGCCATATGTTTATGGAATTTTGAGTCTTGCCCTTGGTTAACCTGGCAGGGCCTTAAGTTTTTGCCCTTGGGCCAGACATTTCTCACCCTGATATAGAGGCCTGTTGATATTTAAGGTAATTATTGATAGAACAGGTCTTAGTACTGCTGTTTTAAGAATTCTGCATTTTTATTGTAGAACCTTCCTTTCTTTATCCATGAAATGTAATCTGTAGGTAAATGATTTTCTCCAGTGGTGTACTTTCTTTTCATGGTGATTATCTTTCATAAGTCAGTGAATGTATAGGTTTTGCTTTGTGGTTACCTCAAGATTTAAATGAAAAATATCTTTTGACCCTAACAGGCAGTCTTGAAATTATAACATTGATTTTACACTTGATCTTAGCCAGAAGGCTGAGAAGCGATATAGTATTGATTTTAAAGATGGAAAAGGAAACAGATAAAAAACAGAGATATGAAATATTAGTAAAGCTCCATTCTATTCCACATTATGAGTTTTTGTTGTTACATTTGACTTCTTTCCATATTACCTGTCTCTTAACATTTTGGTGTAGTAATTGTGTTTGTTTTTAGTCTTCACAGCAAAGATATAAATGATTTATATACCATGTTTTGGTATAGGTAATCTTACCAAGTGAATTTGCTGCCTTCTGGTATTTTTTCCTTACTTGTTAATAGCTTAGTTTAACAATTCCCTTTAATGTTTGTTTCTCTTAACCTAGGTCTGGTGATGATAAATGTCTCAGCTTTTGTTTGCAAATGCCTTTATCTCTCCCTCATATCTAAAGGATAACTTTGCTTGATACAGTCTTCTTGGCTGCCAGTTTTTCTGCTGTAGTTCTGTGAGAGTCTCCTCTCACTTCCTCCTAGGCAGGCATGTTGGGATCTCTTTGTTGTTTACTTCTTATCTCTTGGAGCTTTGAGAATCCACTCTTCATCTTAAACCTTGGAGAACTTGATTATAGTATGTCTGGGGATAGACTGGGTTGGTTGAATGTGAATGCTGACCATTGACCTTCCTTGTACATGGCTAGTTGTATATTTCTTGAGGTCTGAGAAGTTTTTTCTCATTTCTTTCTATGCATATGCTTCTTTTTTTTTTTTTTTTGGACAGGCAGAGTTAGAGACAGAGAGAAAGGTCTTCTTTTTTCCATTGGTTCACTCCCAAATGGCTTCCACGGCTGGTGCGCTGCGGATCCAAAGCCAGGAGCAAGGCGCTTCCTCCTGGTTTCCCATGCGAGTGCAGGGTCCAAGCACTTGGGCCATCTTCCACTGCTTTCCCAGACCACAGCAGAGAGCTGGACTAGAAGAGGAGCAACCGGGACTAGAACCCAGGGTACCAGCACCACAGGCGGAGGATTAGCCAAGTGAGCTTCCGTTGTGGTTTTGATCTGCATTTCTGTTACAGCTAGTGATCCTGAGCATTTTTCATGAGTCTGTTGGCTATTTCTATTTCCTCCTTTGGAAAATGCTTCTTTAAATCCCTTGCCCATTTCTTAACTGGGTTGGTTATTCCTTTATTGTTGAGTTTCTTGATGATCTCTTTATATATTCTGGATATTAATCCTTCATCAGTTGTATAGTTTGCAAATATTTTCTCCCATTCTGTCAGCTGTCTCTTCACCTTGCTGATGGTTTCTTTTGCTGTGCAGAATCTTCACAATTTAATGTAATCCCATTTGTTGATTTTGGCTTTGATTGTGCCTCTGCTGTCTTTTCCAAGAACTCTGTCTATGCTGATGTCTTGTAGGGTTTCTGCAATGTTCTCTAACAATTCGATGGGGTCAGGTCGTACATTTAGGTCTTCAGTTCATTTTGAGTAGATTTTGGTGAAACGTGTCAGGTGAAGGTCTTGATTCATGCCTCTGCATGTGGTGATCCAGTTTTCCCCGTACCGTTTGTTGAAGACTGTCCTTGCTCCAGGGGTTGATTTTAGCTCCTTTGTCAAAGACAAGTCTGTTGTAGATGCTTGGATTGATTTAGGGTGTTTCTGTTCTGTTCCATTTGTCCATCTGTTTTTGTACCATTACCAGGCTGCTTGGATTATTACAGACCTGTAGTGGGTCTTTAAATCTGATATTGTCATGCCTCCGGCTTTGTTTTTGGTATATGATTGCTTTAGCTATTCTGGTTCTTCTGTGTTTCCATATGAATTTCAACATCATTTTTTCTATATCTGAGAAGAATATCTTTGGTATTTTGATTGGTATCACATTGATGGAAGATTTTTCCATTTTTCTGTTTCTTCTGTTTCTTTAATGTTTTATAATTCTCATTGTAGAGATCTTTGACGTCCTTGGTAAAATTTATTACAAGCTATTTGATTTTGGTAGCTGTTTGAATGGAATTGATGTTAGAAGCTCTTTAAACATCTGTGGCAATGTCTACATATACAAAAGCTGTTGATTTTTGTGTGTTGATTTTATATCCTGCTGCATTTCCAAGCTCTTCTATGAGTTCCAATAGTCTCTTAGTGGAGTCTTTTGCATCCCCTACGTATAGGATCATGTCAGCTGTGAATAGGGGTAGTTTGACTTCCTCTTTCTCAATTTGTATCCCCTTGATTTCTTTTCCTTGTCTAATGGTTCTGGCTAGAATTTCCAGGACTGTATTGAAAAGCAGTGGTGAGAGAGGATACCCTTGTCTGGTTCCTGATCTCAGTGGGGTTGGTTCCAACTTTTCCCCATTCAACAGGATGCTGGCTGTGGGTTTGTCATAAATTGGCTTGTTTTGAGAAATGTTCCTTCTATTCCCAGTTTGCTTAAAGTTTTCATGATGAAGGAGTGTTGTAATTTGTCAGATGCTTTCTCTGCATCTGTTGAGATAATCATATGGTTTTTATTCTTCAGTTTGTTTTTAAGATTTATTTTATTTATTTGAAAGAGTTACAGAGAGAGGCAGAGACAAAGAGAGAGGTCTTCTATCCGCCGGTTCACTCCCCAGAAGGCCACAACGGCCAGAGCTTCACCGATCCTGAGCCAGGTGCTTCTTCCATGTTTCCCACATGGGTGCAGGGGCCCAAGGACTTGGGCCATCTTCTACTGCTTTCTCAGGCCATAGCAGAGAGCTGGATTGGAAAAAAGAGCAACTGGGACTAGAACTGGCACCCATATGGGATGCTGGCACTTTAGGCCAGGGCTTTAACTCGCTATGCCATAGTGCCAGCCCCTTATTCTTTAGTTTGTTAATGTAGTGTATCACATTGATGGATTTGCAAATGTTGAACTATCCCTGCATACCAGGAATAAATCTCACTTGGTTTAAGTGGATGATCTTTCTGATATGTTGTTAGATTTGATTGGCTAGTATTTTGAAGATTTTTGCATCTATGTTCATCAGGGAAATTGGTCTGTAGTTCTCTTTTCTGTTGAGTATTCCTCAGGTTTAGGAATCAAGGTGAGGCTGGCTTCATAGAAAGAATTTGGGAGGATTCCCTCCTTTGAATTGTTTTGAATAGCTTGAGATAAATTGGAGCTAGCTGTTTCTTAAATGTTTGGTAGAATTAAGTGGTAAAGCCACCTGGTCCTGGGCTTTTCTTGGTTCAGAGAGTCTACTGATTCAAAAGCTGTCTTGGTTATTGGTCTGTGTAGGTTTTCTTTGTCTTCATGGCTCAATTTAGATAGGTCATATGTGCCCCGGAATCTGTCCATTTCTTTTAGGTTTCCTGTTTTGTTGGCATACAGTTCTTTATAGTAATTTCTGATGATTTGTTTTATTTCTGTGGTGTCTGTTACGTTTCCTCTCATCTCTGATTTTGTTAATGTAGGTCTTCTCCCTCCTTTTTTTGTTTAGGTGGTCCAGTGGTGTGTTAATTTTTTTTTCCAAAAAAAAATACCAGCTCTTTGTTTTGCTGGTCTTTTGTATTTTATTGACTTTGATGTTGTTCTGTATTTATGTTCTGCTTCTAGTTTGGGGCTTGGTTTGCTGTTGCTTTTCTAGGTACTTGAGATGCATTGACAGCTCGTTTAATTGGTACCTTTCCAATTTCTTGATGTAGGCTCCAGTTACTATAAACTTTTCTCTTAACACTGCTTTTGCCGTATCCTGTTATAGTTTGATGTATTATCTTCATTGTTTTCTAGAAATTTTTTGATTTGTTTTTTGATTTCTTCAATGACCCACTGTTCATTCAGGAGCATGTTGTTCAGTTTCCATGTGTTTGCATATGTTCTGGGGATTCTTGAATTGTTGATTACCAACTTCATTACATTGTGGTCCAAGAAGATGCATGGTATGATTTAGATTTACTTTTTTGACAGGCAGAGTTAGTGAGAAAAAGGTCTTCCTTCCCCTCTCACCTGGTCCATGGGACCAGCTTTTTTCCTTATTTGCTCTTGTGGTGTGGACCAGGACCACCTCTGTTGTTCTCTCTGGGTTACCCAGTGCGAATTCCCCATGGCTTTATATCAGGTGTGCAGTTTCTACCCTTCTTCAAATTAATTTTGCCCCACGTGATTCAGAACATCTTGTCGCTATTCCACCATCTTGGAACCCTCAATATATCGATTTCCCAGCTTCCAAGGTGTCCCTGTGGGATCCTTGTAGCTTCCAGTAGCTCAGGAAGCTCCACCGGGTCCTCTCAGCGGCATAGCTAGGCAGCACCATGAAGAACCCACGTGATTACCTGTTGATGCCTTCTGTCACATTTTATATTTCATTTGGTATATTTTTCTGTTGATTTTTTTATCTCTTGTTTTTTTTTATCTCTTGATTTTTTCCAGAAGTACATTTATAAATTATTAATAAATGGATGAAATGAGGATATTGGCCAGAGAAGGAACGACCTCATTTAGAAAACGTTGAGAGTATTGAAAGTATTTCTTTGTACTTTATTTTATTTTATTATTATTATTATTATTTTTTTTTTTTTTTGACAGGCAGAGTGGACAGTGAGAGAGAGAGACAGAGAGAAAGGTCTTCCTTTGCCGTTGGTTCACCCTCCAATGGCTGCCGCGGCCGGCGCTGATCCGATGGCAGGAGCCAGGTACTTATCTTGGTCTCCCATGGGGTGCAGAGCCCAAGCACTTGGGCCATTCTCCACTGCACTCCCTGGCCACAGCAGAGAGCTGGCCTGGAAGAGGGGCAACCGGGACAGAATCTGGCGCCCCGACCGGGACTAGAACCTGGTGTGCCAGTGCCGCAAGGCGGAGGATTAGCCTAGTGAGCCATGGCACCGGCCTTTTTGTACTTTAAATTATGAGTCTTGTAAAAATAGAATACAATATGGTAGTACATCATGAGCAGAGATAGTAGCATCCTTTGCAGATGTTTTGCTGGCATAGTCAGACATTTTTTCTCATGTAGGTTTAAGAGCTGAATGATACTTCCCACCCATACTCCCACCTTCCCTCCTTTCTTATTATTTTCTTTTAATTTTTACAGTGACCTAGCAGTTTATTTTATAATCACAAGCTTAACCCTCCACTAAGTAAAGAATTGAAGTATTAAGTAGAAAATCCACTGTTCCTCAGGGGTGGAAACAAGGGCTATAAATAATAATCAAATCTCAGAATGTCAGTTTCACGCATGAATATTAATTTTTTTGTACTCTGTATATTAATTACCACAAATCAAGGTAAACATGTTTATCTTTGTGGGACTGGCTTTTTTTCAGTAAGCATATGGTTTCTAGATGCATCTATTTTGTTGCAAAAAAACAGGATTTCATTCTTTATTACTGAGTAGTATTCCATAGTGTGTATATACACATTGTCTTTAGTCATCAGTTAATAGATGCCTGGATTGATTCCATATCTTAGCTGTTGTGAATTGAGCTGCAATAAACATGGGGTACATGTTTGATACTTTTTTTTTTTTTATAAAGATTTTATTTCAGAGGTAGAATTACAGAGAGTGAGAGGGAGAGACAGAACGGTCTTCCATCTGCTGGTTCACTCCCCAGTTGCTGCAACAGCTGGAGCTAGCCAATCTGAAGCCAAGAGCCAGGAACTTCTTCCAGGTCTTCCATGTGGGTGCAGGGGCCCAATGACTTGGGCCGTCTTCCACTGCTTTCCCAGGCCTAGCAGAGAGCTGGGTCAGAAGAGGAACAGCCAGGACTGGAACTGATACTCAAATGGGATGCTGGCACCACAGCCAGAAATTAACCTACCATGCCACAGTGCCGGTCCCTCGTATACTCTTTGATTTTTTTTAATTACTTCTGTCATTCTGTTAAATCTTCCCATTAGAATATTGCATCATTTCTCTGTTCTCTTGAATTTTGAGTTTCCTTAAAACAGCTATTTTTAAATCATCATTTAAGCATTTAGAAATTTCAGTTCCTGCCGGCACCGTGGCTCACTAGGCTAATCCTCTGCCTTGCGGCGCCGGCACACCGGGTTCTAGTCCCGGTCGGGGCGCCAGATTCTATCCCGGTTGCCCCTCTTCCAGGTCAGCTCTCTGCTGTGGCCCGGGAGTGCAGTGGAGGATGGCCCAAGTACTTGGGCCCTGCACCCCATGGGAGACCAGGAGAAGCACCTGGCTCCTGCCTTCGGATCACCGTGGCAGTCATTGGGGGGTGAACCAATGGAAAAGGAAGACCTTTCTCTGTCTCTCTCTCTCACTGTCCACTCTGCCTGTCAAAAAAGAAATTTCAGTTCCTAGTTGGTTGGCTCTGGCACCGTGGTTTGCTCTGTAGGTGAGAGCTCCTTGAAGTTCTTGATGCTTTTTGGAGAAGAACATTGTCTGCACAGTAAAGAGTTAGTGTCTGCAGTCTGGCTTCTGTGTCTGTCCTATAATTCCTGTGCTGTTTGCCGTGCTGCGGAACGGGGCTCACTGCCCAGTGCTGTGCCTGTGCAGCACTGCTGATGCTGCCCGGCCGAAGCTCCAGACGCTCTGTCTGCAGGCGTGACCAGGACCATGGGAACCAGCTCAGCTGGGGCTTACCACCCAGGCACTGAGTTCCAGAACAGCAGCTGGAGCTCCTTAGTCAGCTGCCATCTTTTGTGACTCGAGTGCTTTATATCCTATGTGGCTGGGAAGGTTGGTGCGGAAAGAACATTATTAAAAACAAAGCAAAGTAGCGTTGCACCAAGAGGATACATACATGTATGACTAATGCAGAACTAAAACAAGTGATCCTCGAAAGACTGTATTTACAAGTTTTATGAACTGCTAAGCAAATATGTGCCTTGTTTTATCATTGTTCCCTGCTTAGTGTGTGTGACACATGGCACTCAGTAAGTGTGCTGAATGAATAATGCTTCAGAGGGAGTGCAAAAGAATTGCAATTGAATCATAAGCTGATAGTGGTTAATATAAATGTTCATAGAGAACCAGGCTCTTAAAATCACTTGGTTCTTAGAACAGTATCTTTTACACAGCTTTTAATATTTTTTCTGTATTACTGTTATTAGATTTGTAACTACCTGAAACACAGGTTAGCACATCAAACCAATTTTTTCTTGATGTATTTAATTTTTTTGTTTATGACCTTTGACTTTTTTTACTTCATTTGTGAAATCATTCAGCTGGACATGGCTAAATACAGGAGTTGATAAAATTTTGTAAATAACTTCTGCAAGTTTATAATCATTTCTCTGTAATTTCAAATTCTGTGAAAGTGACAATAGATAAGAAAGATGTAGTTTAATTTTTCTGGCAGTTAATGGAAATATTGTTAGAATTCTTTGCAGAAATATTAATATTCCTGAATACAGGAAGCTGTCTTGGCATCACATTTTGTAGTTTATGCAGTAGGTTGCTTTTCTAAGATACAAACAGCTATGACTCTCAAACCACATGTGCATCCAAGATGCGGGAGTGTGTGCTTGCTGTATAATATTTGTGGTATAACTCTTTACAAACATAGCTCACCAATTGCATATAAATATATACTTAATTTGCATTTGCTAAGCAAACATGACGTGTGCTATGTACTATTTGTGTGTTTCCTGTACTCTGCGTCGCACTACAGTTTAGGAACGTAAGAATGAAGCAGATACAGGTGTTTGGCATAGTGTTCAAGATGCCAGCTAAGATCTTGTGTCCATAGCGGAGGGTCTCACTTTGATGCCCGACTCTGGTTCCTGGCTCTCCTTCCTGCTGTTGCAGACCCCGAGAGGCAGCAGTGGTGACTCAGTAACTGGGCTGCTGCCACCCACTTGGTAGACCTGGGTTGAATTCTGGCTTTATCCCAGCCCAACCTGGTCCTGACCGCTGTGGGCATTTGGAGAGCTAACTAGCAGATTAAAGCTCTGTCTGCTCTGTGTCTATGTTTATCTTTCTGTCTCCACCTCTCAAATAAAAAAAAATTGTTTTTAAATAATGAAGAGGACACAAAATCCCTGCCCTGGTTAGTAAAGATAGCCACGTGAATAATTGATGTCTGTGAAATTTAGATATGCAGCTTCCAGTCTGTAATGAGAAAAAGCACGCTTTTCCACAGTTCACATCACCAAACTTTTGGTTGATAATGTGCAGTGTAGATGCATTGTCCTGTGGTGCGATTTTAGTTACTTAGTCACAGTGGGAGGAAGTATCCTCAGGGCCAGATTTGAACTGATGTTTACATCTTAGAAATTCACTTATCCTACCAGATACCCAAAACTGAAATTGTAGTACCTTGGGCTAATTGCGAATTAAAGAGGCCCTTGTAGCATTCTGCACCACTGTGGACATGTGGGCATTATTTCCTTTAGGGAAATGCTTCACAATGATTTTTGGTTTACAACTGACTTGTAGGTCAGCCTTTGGGGTGTATGAGTATTGCATTTACATTTTTTGCTGATTTCAGAAAGGGGAAGCCCTGTGCTGCGGTTATATTCTAAATGTTGCAGCAGATTATTAGCTGGAGGATGTTTTGTTATTTCTTGGTTATTCTTACTTGTGGACTTGTAACTTTAATTCTCAGCAGTGATAATGCTGCCTATTTATTTTTTTAACTGAAATATGAAAATTCTAAATCAAAGTTGAGACTGAGTTGCAAGCTCAAACTTGATGAAGAATCCGGTCATTTAATTCTTAGGAACAATCATGTTGTTGTTTTGCTTTAAAAAGAAAAAAAAAGGAATAAAGACAAGTAAAGATGGAGAGTTTGTTGTAGGGGGTAAGCCATGGCTTGGGACCCCCTCTGGTGCTAGAGTGCTAGTGCAAGCCCCAACTCCCCGCACTGATCTGCTTCCAAGTCAGCTTCCTGCTAATGCACAGAGAAGCAGTGGATGATGGCTGAAGAGCTTGAGTTCCCTGCCATGCAGCTGAGAGATCCAGATGGAGTTCTGCCTCTTGGCTTCAGCTTGGCCTAACCCTAGCTGTTGTGACCATTCGGGGTACAAACCGGTGGATGGAAGATCGACTGCTCAATCTCTGTCTGCTTTTCACATGAAAAAATAAATCTTTAAAGACAAAATAGAAATGAAAATGACAGAAGTTTAGGGAGAAAAAGGAAAAGCTAAAAGCTTATTTATTTTGAATTACTTAGAAATTCATAATTGTCAGGGTAGTTACTGGTTTTCATAGCCAAAAGCAATTCTTTGAATAGGTGATAAACTGTCAAAACTTTGTAATGAAATTTAAATAATCTGGATAGTTTAAAAGAGCAACAAAAATTTTTTTGATATTTTTGTAACTTTATTTCACCCAAGAGAAAAAAAATTTTTGCATTCATGTTTGAAAGATGACTAGTGCTTTGAGAATCTGTTCACTTGGTATTTAACAGTGATAAAACCTTAAAATAGCTAAACATTTAAATACAGAAATTTTTATACTGCTTTCAGCGGTCCTGAGAAAAACAGGTCATTGAGCTTTACATTATATCTATGGAAAAATGTTATTACCTTTGATTTGAATTTGGTACAGATAGAACATAATAGCTTTATACAGCTTGGGGTGAGAGGCTAGATATTTGAGTGCCTGTTAAGTCCCAGGAAGTGCAACTGTAGACAACCAGCCTTGATATTAAGGAGAGAGAAATTGCCAACAAGTGCCAGATTCCACCTCTACTACTTCCAACCTTGATGGCTTTGGGCAAGTTAAGAAGTCAAGATTTATCTATTCCCTTAACTCAGATTCCTCATCCATAAAATGAGGTTAGATTTAAAGGGTTTCTAATTTAAACAGTTTTATTATAGTATTGGCTATTATTGGTGTTGTATTGCTATTCCTCTGAAAACTTACTTAAAGTCAACTTATTTAAATTTTATAATATCTCCTAATGTAAGGTGATAAATCCTTAATACTGTGAGAGTTATAGATAATACTTTAACAGAGTTCAGATGCTTTTAAAATGAGTTCATTTTAAAACTGCCATTGAAGAAATGAACATGGAAGAAACTCATTTGTCATTTTTTCTCAATATGCTGCGTATTTTCAATAGAGTAAATCCTTTTCCTTTCTTTATCAGTTACTTATCAGAGAGTCTGATGCTGAGAGAGAACAGAACTTGCTTGTCCCAGTTACTGGATATAATGAAAAGTAAGTAAAACCACACTTCTCCACATGACTTTCTTACATAATGACCATTTCAGCATTTCAGGAGATTGGAGCAGATTCTGAGCAGTTTCAGTGAGTAAAAACAGGGTGATGTTAAAGGGTCTGCATGTATATGAAATGGGCACTGAACACATCTGAAGGGAACCAAACTAAGGGTAATGTTTTATTTTGGAACTTCTGTAGATAAACTAGTTTGACCTAGTCATTTGCTAGTTCTCTTGTCCGTTGAAAGTAAAAAGGCTGTCACACTGCAGTGTCTGGAGACATTCTGGATGTCAGCTTAGAGCGTGGCAATGGCTGCTCTAGGCATCTATCTGGTAGGGCAGAGGTCAGAGCAACGCTGAGCACTCTGCAAGGCACAGGGCCTGCCGCTGGGCTGAACAGTGCTCCCTCAACAGTGTCCGTGTCCTCGCCCCCAGAACCTGTGAATGGTACTTCATGTGGCAGAACAAACAAGAGCTGAGGAGGTTTTGCAGATAACCTAAGGAGTCTGAGATGATGACATAAACCTTGATTATTGAGGTGAGGACTAAATGCAAGCATCCTGATGAGAGAAGGAGGACGATTTGACATGGAGGAGACAGTTACAGACGGGAAAGATGCTGGCTTTGAAAATCGCAGTGATGTCACAGTAAACCACAGGACACCAGCGGCCGCCAAAACTGGAAGAGGCAAAGAAAGAATTCTCCCCTAAGACTGCAAGAGAGTGTGGCCCCACCATCTTCCTTTGGCTCAGTGAAACATTTCAGACTCCAGAGCTCCAGAAGTGTTGTGTTAGGCCACCAAGCTTATAATGCTTTGTAATGGCCGCCCCAGGAAAGGAATCTAGCCCACTTTATTTTTGGAGTCGGGGTTAAGAAACTGCCTTAAAGGTTGAGTAGTGTCTGCGCTTCACTGCCCAGATGAAACTGCCAGTCTTCTCTGTATCTCCTGCTCGCCCATGGCTCTCTGAATGCTCATGGCTGCCAGCCTGCTCTTAGGGTTAAAAGTCATGTGTTTGTGTGCCCAAACCTTTTTGTGCCTATTGTTAATTAAGTTTTAAATATAAGTATTGAAAAACTCAATAGAAAATTAAAGATATTGATCTTAGATGACAGTAAATAGGTATACATTTTGAATGTATTATATTTTAAAACTTAAGATTCTTAAGGACATAGGTGTTAAGTCTTGATTGTCTTGATTTTCTTGATTGATCTTGAGGCCTTTTCTCATTGAGCATGGTGATTTGTGGTCTATGAATCGGTAACTGTAGGCCTTCAGTTAAACCACTAGGGGGTTCACTTTGAAAGCTAATTGTGGTTTGGCCATAGCTATTAGGATCTTAGGATTTAGTAGATAGAAGAGGTCCTAAAAGAGAATTCACCATACTCATTTTATTGCTTACATCTTTATTACTGATTTCCTATAACCTTTATTTTGCTTTTTTGATAGAAAATAAGAATCATCCTTCATAAAAGAATGTTTTAATAATTCAGTTTTTTATAACACAGGTATTATCCTATAGATGTGCAGTTATAGGTGTTAATTCAGTTAAACACTGCTTTATTTGCATTATAGGCATTATGAAATAAGTCATTAGGAACACATGGCTGGCTAATCCAAATCTCTGATCATTCTCATCATAGATCTTTAAAAAAAATTTTTTAAGTTTATTTTCTCTCTAGAGAAAAGGAGAAAGAAGGTAGAAAAAAAAGAAAAATCTTGCATCTACTGGTTCACTCCTCAAATGTCTGCAACAGCTGGAGTTGGGCCAGGCTGAAGCCAGTAGCCAGAACTCCCATCTGCATCCCCCCTTTGGGTGGCCGAAGCCCAAATACTAAAGTCCTCATCAGCTGCCCCTCAAGATGCATTAGCAGGAAGCTGGGTTGGAAGTGGAGGTGTGAGATTCCAACCAGCACACTTATGTGGGAAGTTGGCAGCCCAAGTGGTAACCTAACCTACTGCACTGTAATGCCTACCCCATCTGCTAATGAATCCTAGGTGTAGTGTAGTTGTGTAGCAAGATGAGCTAAAGCATGTTTCTGCAATTGTAAAGTTACTGATGAGCTAGTTTGCGTTTAATGTAGTCTTCGTTGAGTTAAAGCACAGGATCACCCTTGGGTTTTCACTAAGCATCCCCTTTGTATGTTGACAAGTTTCCTTGTAAACTCTTGGCCTACTATATCTGTACCACAGACTGTTATAAATACTGAGGGTGCAAAGGAACAAAGCATATTCTCAATCATTTAAGGGTTTTGTTTTTTTTTTTTAAAGCCTCAAAACTGTAAGAAGTGACCATAGTAAAATGCCCACCCACCAAAAAAACGACACCTGCTATATTAAATAGTAAACTTATGTTTATGCTGTACATGATATGGGCTAAACAGCAGACAGCTATAATTCTTGGAATTAAAAGTATGGTGTTTGGGGGATTTTAACGAAGAATGATACAAATACTGTTAAGAATTTTAAGTGTTTTTTCTTCTTGTTTCCTATAAGAGATGGGAGATTATTATTCAGCTCCCTTACTATGAGAACAGGGCTTTATATTGTTCAACTATTATTCTATTTAAACCCTTTTTAACCCCTATTTAAACCCTCCATATAGGCATGAGAAACTTAGTAAAAAAGTATGAACCACCCAGACCTGAAGAAGTTGCTGTTCTGAAACAGAAGTTGGAACGATGCCACTCAGCTGAGCTTGCACTGAATGTAATTACGTAAGTAGAAGTGCCAGTGTTACCCATTCCACCTAGTACTTAAAATATAGGTTCATCTAGGGAAACTGGACGCATTAAGTCAGATTTTTATTAGGTGGCTATTTCTAACAGTGTTAAATCCAGGATGATAGTTTGGATCTCATCATGCTCTTCTGACAATGCTGTGACGCATGTGTTCTTTGGCTTACAGGCTGTGCCCTATCCTTTCTGAATCTTGGTGCCCTATCCTTTCTGAATCTTGGGCATCCCTCAACTTTGTGCTGCCCTTTTCATCTTTGGTCTCTTAGCGAGTCTGGTATCTGGTGTGAGGAACTAGTATACTGGTCCAGACTAATTTCTGTTAGCTACAGTAGGAAATTGGCATAGTTGCTTTCAGTGACAGACGTTGTGCTGAAGACAGGATTGGTAAGGAAATTGTGCTATTAGATTTTGTCTTGCAACAGGACCATCTGAAATGTTTCTGAATTGATAGAGCCAAAAGTAGAAATCACTGTAGAATTTGCATTTCATGCTTTGCAAATTGAAGGATCCACTTAATCTCTTAATTTAAGCGGTTAGAGATTAGGGTAGGTAATAGGAATGCTGAAACTGACATTTTCTATTTCCTGAAGAACACATTCTGATTCTAAAGTTCTTCCTAGCTCTAGCTTTGGCTCACCTACCTAGTCCTAGCTCTTGTGGGCATTTGGGGAGTGAAAAGCAGCAGAAGAGAGCTCTCTCTTTGCCTCACATAAATTGTTGTAAAGTTTTGTTTGGAAGACTTAATGAGAGTGAGATGCATTTATGACAGTTGGATCTCTACAGTTGATGAATCTGCTACAGGATGTGTTTGAGAAGCAAGAAACATTCAGGGTCTTCAGATCAGGTACATGTTAGCTGTACAATCACAGGAGGGTAGTATCTAGGATACACCAAGTGTGCAAAATAAAGGACTATTTGTTGTTATAGCTGTAACTGCAAAGTATGACTTAGTATGAAAGTTGAAGTGGTAAATTTTACTCCTGGGTAAAAGAAATATAGTGAGAAGTAAAGAAAAGTGGACTTCAATGAATAAAAGTATCATAGAACTCATCATGTTATTTTCATGGTGATCTTGAAATGGGCTAAGAACAGAGGTTGGTTACTTAGGCCTACAGGCCAAATCTGACCTCTTACCTGCCTTCCTCAGAAAGACAGTGTTGCAGGAACAAGGTATACCTAGTAATTTACATGTGGGAGTTCTTCCAAAGTTTCACGGAAAATGCATATTATAACGAGTACATGGATTTCAAAATTTCTACACCAAAATAAACTTACCATTTAATTCTTCCATTGCTCATGAACTTCCTGATGCTCCCTCATATGAGCAACTGTGCCATGGTAGAAAAGTTGAGTGGTTGTGACAGAAATTGATTATGGCCTCCAAGGCCTAAAATATAATTCCCAGCCCCTTTAAAGAAAAAACTTTATCAACCCCTGGATTAGACCTTTGGACCGTTCATGCTACCTTGGTAGCTAGGTCACTGACAGGACCATGATTCAGAATTTTTGATTGCTAGAGTTTACCTCCAAGTTACCTTCTGCTTTGTATCCACATATCTATGAGTACTTGCGGGGCACTTCTCAGATGTCTGTGAAGGGCTTTGGGGGGGGGGGGGGGACTAGCGACATCTACTTCTGTAAAATACAGTAAAAATGAATTACTAGAAAAGTGAAATTAAAGGCATAGAAATAGATGCCCAAACTTTATTAGACTCAACAACCATGAAGGTATCTGTTAAGCTGTTATAAAAATTTCTAAACACACAGT
The DNA here is from genome assembly GCF_964237555.1 of Oryctolagus cuniculus. Classification (NCBI taxonomy): domain Eukaryota; kingdom Metazoa; phylum Chordata; class Mammalia; order Lagomorpha; family Leporidae; genus Oryctolagus; species Oryctolagus cuniculus. The sequence continues at coordinate 10,297,771 of NC_091445.1, read as the reverse complement.
GTCTCTAGTATTGATCTCACTGCAGACTGGAAATAGTTCATAGACCAGACACTAATGAGTAGTACCACTTTAGGACAAAATACTTGTTTTCCTTAATCTTTAATGTTCTTTTCTTTTCCTGTAATTACTGCATTGTTAGTGGAATATGGATAAAACCTAAGTTTCCTCTGAAAAAAAAAAAAAACAAAAACAGATTTCTGCCAAGAATTCGTTAAGTTTTATATCCGTGTTCACCTGCCCCAACTTTTCCTGTAGGGGTGTGTGTATCAGAAAAGTTCATTTTCTTTGCATTCATATTCTCATACTGTACAACATTTAGTGTGATGAGTATTTAGTAACTCGTCAGTCTGGGTGGAAAGAGTATTGTCACTATGGTAATTTAATTTCGTGTTTCTTGGTTTACTATGTTTCCATGTTAAGTGGTTCTTTGTATTTCTTCCGTAGTGTTTATTTAGAACTCTTAATGATTCTCCAGCATTAATCTGTATATTCATCTTCTTAAATATGATACAGCTGTTACACTTTTTGATAGAATCTTTGGCCTTATACTTTTACATATTCATGTGATTTTTTTCACCCTAAAGTAACCAGTATTTATTTTGCCTTTTGTTTAACTGTTAAAACACTCAGAATATTTGTGAATGATGTGGATTAAAGATAGAGCAAACTTTAACTATTAACTTTCATCGTAGCTCATTTTGGACTATTTCATGGTTTTCCTAGTTACTTGAAATATGACAGATTGAATTCCTGTGTGTAGTCATTTTTTGCCTATCAAATCGTTAATGTTTGTTAAATGTCTTTGTTGTTATTGCTCTTGTTGTATTTGAAATGTAGAGACACAGCTCTCTATCCACTGGTTCACTCCCCAGATGCCAGGGCACCAAAGCTGGGAGCTGGGAAATCTAGGGTTGGCAGGAACCCCTCTGGGTTCTGCATTGAAAGATTGACTTGAAAAATGTTGCCTTCCTATTCATAACTCTTTGTATCTGTCAATGTATCCATGCTTGTTCTACACTAGATACACAGTAATGCATATGCCCTTGCTAGTTCATTTCTAAATAGTTACTATTACCAGTACTGGATTGCTGCTTATTGATGGTTGATTCACTCCAGGAAGAAGAGAAAAGGCTATGAAGAAGATGATTATATCTCAAAGAAAGCCAAACAGGAGGAGGTATGTTTACTCCAAAGATGAACAGTCAAGTCTGTTTCCTCTTAAGATTTATTGTTCTGAAGTACAGGCATTACAAAAGTGTGGCTTTTTAAAGTCTTCATTTTTTGCATGCTTTTTAATGTACATTGTCCATTAGGAAAGGGGGTTTTCTCAGTAAAGTACAGTGGTTACTTGATAAAGAATCAGTCCTGTTTTCACAGAAGAGGGCAGGGATACACGTAAATGCCCAATTTTTGCTTTATTTCTTATTCTCTAAGGTTTTTTCCTTTGCCCCCCTTTTAAAAATTGTACCTGGAAACTCAAGAGATAAATAACTAAAGGTCAGGCCTGTGACTTTGATTCCTCATTGAGGCAGTCAGATGAGACCATGCCAATACTACTGTAAGTTTGAACTACTTCAGATTTTCCTAATTTATTTCTCTTCTGTAATCAGCATAGGTAATGAGACTTTGCTTAAAAAGAGGAACCTTAGTAAACAATACTGGTTATGCTGTAATGTTAAGTATATCTCAATTTTTTTTTTCCTTCTTAGGAAGAATGGACTGATGACGACCTCGTAGATTCCCTCTAGCCCTTTAAAGTTGATTTGTCACTGCTAACTAATCAGCAGAAATAGGAAGCATATCTGGATTTTAACTGCATTTAAAAAGTTCATTGTGAAAAATCCAATCTTTTCTGTTATTTAAATTGTTTACCCTTTATGGCAGCTTTGTGTAAAATAAACCCAGAATAAAATAAACCCAGAATAATACCAGGTTTGGATATTCTTGCCCTACCATGACTAATGTCAAATTAGTCTCTCTGGTAGGCAAACTGAAGTCGCAGTTTATTTGCCTGTATTTCATACAGAATCTGACAGGCAACCCCATCCTTTTTGGAAAAGGCACCAGAGAAACCAAAACCACGTAGAGTTTCAAAGCTGGTAAGGAATGTGTTTTGCCCTTCAGGAACTTAAATGACTTCCGATGCCCTGGTATCCACATTGCTATTGAAGTGCACAATGTATTTCAGTTGCTACGTGGCTCTGAAAGCTGGCCATTCTAGGTAATGAACATTTGATATGTTTTCTTCAGTTACTGGAGAACATGTTTGAATGGGTTTCTCAGTAAAAATCATATTGAAGTGAGTTGATGTGAAATATATTATCTGCCTATGAATCCAGGCTGCCTCTGCTGTACCATGTGACCTTCGTAGGTCATTAAACCTCTGTGGGCTAGTTTCCCAGTTTACTCATGGAATCAATTAGAATACTGCTGGCATTTAGTAAGCATTCAATAAATGGTAGCTATTATAGTTAGAACCAAATTGTGGCTGTTGTATACGGGAACAATTTTTTTCCTGGAAAACTGGCTTGAAGGAATTCTAAGGAACTTTGCTGCCCTGAATCTTCTTAAATGGTCTGAAAGAAAACACACCTTGGACTCCGTGCTTGCAATTTCCATGAGGGTAGGTAGCATTTTAATCACATCTTGGTATTTGAAGGTAGACCTTATATGCATATTCATGTGTCATTTTCTATGATTTAGGCTTCAGTGTTTTGGGATTTGGGATTTGGGGGTGAAGGGGTTGGTTGGTTTCCTTCTTACGTTGGAATGAGAGGGTAGATCATGAGAGCAGAGGGAAAGAAGCTGAAGGTTGAAACCCTCAGTGCAGTCTAGGCAAGCAGCTGTGCCGCTGGGCTCCAGAAGGAACAGATGTTCAGTCCACCTCCTTTTTCCTTCCAGACACCTCCCACTCGGCCCCACTGATGAAAACTCAAGAAATACAGTCTGTCAGATGGTCAGCTAGTTACTGCAGGGCCCACAAAGGTAAGTGACAAAATTCCCCATCTAACTTAAAACAGAATGTTTCTAAAATGTAAAGAGCAGGGTGCTGTAATAAAAGGCATCAGATGGTTGATAATGGGTGAAGACCAAGGTGTGATTAGTGGAAGGGAACCAATGCTTGGAAGTAGAGTTAGGTCCTTTTTGCTTGGTGTCAGAAACATCTTAGGAGATAACTGACAGTCCATATCCTTTCCATCCTGTGAGGAAAAGGGGCGAGGGATGTGGTGGAATGCTTGAAGCTATTCCAACGACAGGATTGCTCTTTACAGCCAACACTATGCTGAGCGTAGTTTTGTGATTGGTTATTAATGTTTTTCCCCTGTATTTTATGCATCAGAGGAATGGAATAAACTCGGTATTTAACAGGGGAACTGCTTTTCCTAAAACCTCAACTACTTTGATTTTTAGTGAATGATATTCTGTCCTACTTTTTGTTTGCTGCATCTCCCCTGCACAAGTATGATAGGTTAGGAATTGTTGCCTTATATAGAGAGTGAATCCATGGAATCGTTTTTAAAGCAACCCTAGTATCGAAAATTCTGAAGTTTCTTCTCCCTGGGTAGTCCTTCAGTGCTAAAACTTGGACTGCCCTTAAGGGAGAAAGAAATGAAATGCTTATGTTTAGATAGAAGTAAATGTATACAAGATATCCCTTGGTTTTATTTTAACTTAGCCCTTGTAAGCACTTCACAAAAGTACACATACAGAAGTAAATAAAACTATACAAACTAAATATCCAAGTAATCTAATTCAGAGATGATGGATCAGTTGTTAAATGGCTGATGAGGCTGTCTGCATGAAAAAAGGGTAGCACAAAAGCATGATAGATTTTTTTTTTGCATAAAGGAAATAGGTAAATTGCAAAATGGCTGAATGGATAACATGCGTTGATCAGTACAATGACCAATACTATTTATTGAATTCAAACTATTTACTGTTGTAAACATTTAACAAAAGCATTTGACAATTCCAACAAAATAAGTGGTATGTTTAAAAAATAAAGCTGATGAGCAATAGATCCATTCTTATATATTTTCTTTTAACAGTTTCAGCAAGAGAAATAGCACAGTATTTTAAAAAAGTATACAGCAAAGATTGTTCCGATTATAATGGCAAACTCTGGAAACTGTAAATACAAATAAAGTCATTGAACAGTCAAATGGTCATATTCCTAATCAGGAAGAAGGTACAGTGAGAACAGTCTGCAATCCAGTTATACTCTAAATCTCGTCAGCAGAGTCCATAGCTTGTCTTTTCCAAGAGACAGCAGAACTTTGGCAATTGGATGTACGGAAAATATATGTTCCAAGTTCAGTATGCAGTCATAGCATTTTGTGTATGGTGGTCTGTACACCAAGGCTCAGAGGTTGGTAAATGTGGAAAGGGTGCAGATACCCTGCACCAGTAGCTTACCAAGTTGCTGGCACAGTTACTCACCAGCAGCATCTTGGGTTCTGTTTGCATAGTTCACACATCACTGGAATGTGGAAAGGTGTGCTGTTTTTTTGGCAAGAGCAAAAGAGACGTTATACTGACGTGAATTGACATGCTGAATCCATGCAGAACACTGGGGTGAAGGCTGCTACCTGACATCATTGGTTTTTGTATACTGGTTTTGTTTTTGTTGAAGCAGTTCTGTGATAGCCAGGAGTTTTTTCAGTACATGCTAGACAGAAAAATAAAATGAGAACTTGGTCAGAGATTTGAAAAGTGTTAGTGAAAGCTTTAGTCCTTAACTGAATATTTTTGTTGACATTTATTTAGCATTCATCATTTTGGCTGAAAATAATGTAAGGAATTAATATCTGAAACCATCTTAATCTAAGAAGAAAAACAGGATTTTAGAATCACTCAGTGTTTTCAACCTCTTCTACAGAAGAATCCTTGCCAGTGGGCCGCCAGTGCAATGATCGTGTTCACTAAGATTTTATTCTAGACATGGAGTTAGAAATACGTATCAACTTTGAGAATCTCTTGGAAAGTCATTTTCTGTCTCTCACATACAGGAACTGGCCAAACTGGAAGAAAAAAATATCCTATATTGTACATGTGCATGAATGCACTACTCTTGTCCACTAGAACTAATGTTTTATTAGACTCCAGAGCAAGATGTGTGCAGTATCATCTTTGTGATCTTCTGAGTCAGATTCTTATCAACGGTTACCTTAGGGAGTGTGGTGCTGACACTCTGCCTAAGTGTTAATGAAACAGTGTGAATAAAGGCAACCCCCTACCTGCTGTGCACCACGCTCATTGCTGAGTGTTCGCAGTTCATCGGAGTGAGCCACACAAATCTCGTGCAATGCTGCTAAATCGCGGGATAGATCAGTTCTAGAATGCTCTGTAGTGTCTGGAAGTTCAGGTACGTTCTTTAAGGGAATCATAAGACTGCATTTAGTCTCTTGTGTAAAGACCTTTACAGTTTCTAACATAAGAAATAATAACTGCTAAACTGGATTAAATGCTACTATGCTTAAAATTCTTAGACTATATTAAGAGTATAGCATTTAGCATAAAAGCAGGAACGTCATGACAGTTTTGAAATTAGCTGTGGACTACATTTAAAATAATTGCTATGTGGAAATGAGGTATCTTTGGATTAGTTTTATGAAATAACTTACAAGTATTTTTGTATAATTCCCAATCCTTTCACTCCCTAATGGTGACAATATTTGTATGCATTCTTTGTAAAACAACTGGAATGACGAAAGGGTTAGATATAAATACTGCAGTATTTGCTTTCAGACAGTTTACAGACAAAGTAAGCCAACCATAGCAGCACAGACTTAGAGACCACAGGTATACAGGGGGCAGGAGAATGGTCAGCCCCAAGACTGAATAAAATACCTAAGTTTCAGATCTGTAAACTCTATACAGTTGGAAGTAATAGCTCTTCTTTCACCCCCCCCCCCCCCCGGTTACTCTTGTCACTGAGTAGCTACTTTTTTCTAATACATTTTTGATATTTGCTAGGAATCACTATTATAACAATTTAGAAATTAAGAGACAAATGATAAGTATGGAGCTATGCATGCAATAGACTGTCCATTGACTGGTTTACTCTCGAAATGGCTGCAACAGCCAGAAATGCATCCAGGGCTCCCCCAAGGGGGGAGCCACCTTCTACAATATTCCTAGGCACATTACAGTAGTGTGTAGGTGCCAGGACCTGCCACTGCTCTGAGAGGGGATGCCAGCTTCTCAAGGCTTGGCTTAACCCACAAAATCAAATTGCTGCCTACAGCTGACTTAAATTCTCCTACCCTTGCCCAAGTTTACTTCCCTATACTACTTTGCTGTTTTCTCTATTTGTATACTGAATTGTTACTATTTAAGAAAATTTACTAGGAAATCAAATAACTCAGTGCTTCAATCTTTTCTACAGAATCCTTATCAGTTGGCAGCCAGTGTAAAGATAGGGTTCATTAGATGACAGCATTCAATCAGAAATTATAAAACTAGGTAGGGCTATCTTATAACTTATCAGGCCCCAATGAGGCATAAATATTCACACTGAATGTAGCACAACACCAAGTCCACATACTTGGGAGAAGCCAAAGGCTACTCATTCTCCACTCGAGCATTATGTAACCTGCTCCCATTTGTGGATCATCCATGTTGTTTCAAAACCCAGAAAGCAGCAGCAAAGTTAAAGGTGCTAATAGGCATGAGCATATCACAATAGAGACAAAGCTTGAAAGATAGTGTAAGGCCAGGCAGAAACACATGGCAGATGTAGTCCAAAAGCCATAATAAGAAGGCAGACAAATAGGATTTTCAGTTGTGCGTGTAAAATCTTTCTAAATAGGTCTCACATTTTTTTGACAATTATATACCTACCCCAAGTTCATCTAAAAACATGATCATGCGGTGTTTGTTGCTTTTGATGAATGGATTGACACCTTCCATATATGGCTCCTAGAAGAAAAGTTTACACTTAGGAAACAAACATCAATCTCTAGTGAGAACCATACACATGGCAAGGATTTTCATGAAACTGATGTCCATCAGCAGAGCCCACGGTCCTGAGAATTAATTTCATCATGCACTGAGTTATGTTCTAGTATAAGCGGGCAGCTACACTGAGGAACTCGATTATTTTTAATCAAAGAAGGAGAAATCCTGGCTCAAAACACACATCACAACAGAGTCTGGCAGACACAAACTGCTTACACATACATTCATTCAAAAATAATGGAAAAGCTATTACTTGCCCAGCACCAAAACAAACGGGCCCAAGCCACAGGTTAGAATACAGCAAAGGTTATAAGGAATGAAAATATAGTGTGATAAAACCTCAAAATGAAAACACATTATTCATAACCTGCCACAAGATTCAGATAAATTCTAAAGCCAAATCATACTAGTAAGCTGCTCATTATACTCAAAATCCTAAGCCTACTGAAAGAAATGCGCTATAAAATAGGAATACTAATGCAACTCTTAAAAGTCCATGACATAAGGGCCTCAATAGGCAATTCCAAAAATAAGAAAGAATACCCACTGAGTTTTGATAAGGCTGTAGGGAGCAAATACATTGCAAAAGCTTAAATTTTGCTCCAAACCTACGAAATATGGTAAGGGGTGACAGTATGATCTCAACCATACAAGCAACAATTGTTCAATCTGAAATGTGATCACATGTGGGTATTTTAGAACCCCTTTCACACAGGCTGAGGAGATGGAACCATATAGTGCATGGTGATACCTGTATCTTTTAAGGTCAATGAACTGATTTGCAAGTGTGGGTGTGGCAAAATCAGCAAGAAGTGGACTGCCTTCACAGGTGATACTCGGCATCTTCATGGAGGATTTGATCAGGAGATACACTGTTGGAAAGAACTTTCAGGAAGCAACTGGCTTCCTGTAGCCCTTCAGGTTATCTTCCTCATAAGGTGGGGTGAAGACAAAGACCCCACCCATTTAGCAGAAGGTGGAGATGATTTGGTCTGCTCTGTTGCCAGTACTAGGCTTGCTAGAAGGATGAACTAAGGTGTCTACCGCATTATGCTTGATAATGTGATCACTTAGTAACAGTGACTGCTCCCGAATACATTTTTCTTTTAATGTTTACAGTGAAATAAAGTTACATTTTAAATCTTGCTCATTGGTCTTTATATTTAAAAGGGAGAATATAATCTTCTCTGTTGGCTAAAAATGAAAGCTTTTAAGTTCATTTGTTAAAAATAGAAAGTCCAAATATTAAAACATAGCAAGTGAAACAGAATCTTTATAAGGTATACACTGTTTTGTAAAATTATTTAAGCTATATTTCTGTATCACAGTTTGATTCATAAAGTATCAAGATGTTTTTACCTTAGCTCCAAATTCCACAAGATTTGCTAAATTCTGCACAGACTTGGCCACTAATATCAGTGTTCTTGCAGCAATAGGAGATGGTGAATCTGTAGGAGAATTGGCCACAGCTACTGACACAGACTGCAAAGGCACTTGCAAATAAACCATTATGTATTTACCGGTTACTGCTGTTAGTAATTCAGTAACTCTTAAGTTTTTGAGAAAAAGCAGAGCTACACATGAAAACCTCAATATATTTATTAGTACTTTAGCTTTATGAAAAGGGTCCTCTAAAAACTAGGTGGTGGTATCAAAGCTTAAGAACAAAGAGATTTTTGACACCTTTATGTGGAGGAGAAAAACATGCAATTTAATAAACATTTACATAATGTAGATAGGATAGAAATGCAAAGTATTGTGGCTATTAAATACAGACTCTGAAGTTTAGAAATGACCTGGCTGCCTGATTTTGGATTATACTGTCTTAAGGCACTAAACTAAATACTATGGAATAGTGGTTCAGAGTCCAACATTCAGGTACATCTCTCCAAATGATCTTTAATTCTTAGCTGATGAAATGCTTGAGCCCGTTAAGTAGCAATAAAAGATATTAATGGTAACTCATCATTGTATTCAATGTCACAAACATACCACATCACGTTTACTGGAGTTTAAAATGGCCAATGAACATCACATTGTCTATAGATACACACACAACACTCCTGCACCTGTACATGGA